>NC_143013.1:272378529-272678529 GCF_055824585.1 Amblyomma mixtum
TCTGCCGCGCGTTCAACTCCTTAGGGCTTTTCAGCGCAGTAAAGTTTTCCCCCGTAGACGTGAGTGCCCTCGTGAGTTTTCATTTACGCGGAGAAAGGAAAGAGAACAATAAAAATAAAATAAATAGAGGCAAGCTGAGTCGTCACCGGTGTGCCTTAAACTGAGATATATAAGCCGGGCATGCTAGCAAAACAAAATAAGCCCTCTCAAAATATCGGAACGTTCGATGCCATTCCCCGCCATCTGCTTTCGACGGCGGGCTTTCACGATCCGCTACGCAGAGCGCGCGCCTCTGATCAGGAAAAACTGGCGCGTAAGCGTTCGCCCGGTTGCATCTTAAGTGTCGCTCTCGAGAGAGTCGTTGCGGGCTCCAAAAACTCGCGGACGTGTGAGTGAGCGGCGGCGGTGGGATGCTTTACGGCTTAAGGCGAACGAACGCACGTCAGAAGTAAATCGAATGCACCGCGGTTATGGCTTCTGCGCCACTTCCGCTCCTGATCCTTCCGCTCCGTCTCAAGTTGAACACACACTCTAGCCGCCATCTCGGCTGGAGGGTATCATTTCGCGTTTTGGCGTCGCTCGCACGTGTCCACGGTCGAGCGCGCCTGTTGTGCATGCGCGGTCTACCAGCCCGGGCTCTCGAAACCTGAGCAGATGAAAATGCTAAGCTGGAACCGTGCATACATTTCCTGTCCTCGCGTTACGAGCGCGTCAAAGACACAGACGCCGCTAGTCAGTGAAATACGTTGCACTTGATAAAACTTAGCACGGGCATGAAGCTGAGGCTCGGAAAACAACTCTCGCTTCGGAATGACGTCGGGCGGCATGTTTGGTTTCTTTACAACCTACATTCCACACAGTGATGCATGCTATGAACTGTTCCTAACAGAATATGCTGCCAAGGGTGCGATCAAGTTGTGAAATCCTTGACGCTCTCTTCGCTGCCGTGTCAGGGAAGAAGGCTAAGATGTGTTGACAGGGAAGAACGCGGGTTGTCGAGGGATTCGGGACAACATTACTAGCTAGGCAGGGGAGCCTTATACACCTGCCTCAGCGATGGCCTAGTGGATGAGCATCCGCCATTCATGCGAGGGGTGCGGGGTTCGACCCCAGTGCCGCCGGGTGCCCACCGGTGTTACAATGGGTGCAATACTTCCCCTGGCTTGGTGTTCGGCTTGTTAGGCTGAAATGCTTGGGAAATGGGTCTTCAACCCCACCTTGAGCAAAGGAAAATAGCTTGTGCCATAGCGCTCTTTGGCCAGAGATTCCCTTGCGCCGTAAAAATTCACCGTGTTCCTCACACTTATACACCAGTCGTGAAATAAGATATTTGACAGGTAGGGCAGTACTAGCGTCATGTAAAGGTGCAATTATTTCCGCTGGGGAAGCATCTAATCATATACAGCTCCTATCACTAGACAAAGACAGACCACATCTCACCATACTTGCGGCTTCCTATAGGAGCCTACAGAATCTTTAAAGACTGAAATGTGTCCTTGCCCTCCTTATGCCAGCCAAAATATTCTGCAAGCACAGCGACAGTTATTGAATACCCGCGCAATATGGAATCTTTGGCAACGAAACACCAAACTAGCTGGCTTGTGCGAGTACCGACGCAGAACCAAACATTCTCGGAGAAAGGAATCGAATGTAACTTAGAGCATGGCAATAAGTCGACCGAATATTTATTTTCTCGCAAACAGCACTCCCCGGAGAACAAAGATAGCTACTCTGTTAACCATGATGAGAATCGTAGACAGCATACAGTACGCCACCCCAAAGATTTGTAATGTTTATTTTGTCATGTTTTTTTTTTGTTTATCATCGCTGGCACGTGGCCTTGTAGCTCTGTATGCCAAAGTAGAGACAGCCAGGTTTCTTTGATTGTAGCCACACGCAACTGTTCCTATGATGGTAAAGATCATTGCAGGCTTCTTAAGCGCCTTATTTCCGAAGCTCTTCCTCACAATAAATTAAGTACGGCCCATAGCGGCGGGCGTTCGGGTCTTCACTGAGCGCAGCTGCTGCTATCGGCGCCCTTATATACTCAGTTTGTATAGAGGGCACAAGTTCGTCAAAATAAAAACACGTTTGCCTTCTTCAATGCGATACATATGCGCACGGCTTTGGCCCAGTGCCATTGCCGCAAGGTCCACAGTGAGATGTAACCGGTAATTTACCCTTGCGGTAATTTCAGTTGTGAGTGACAGCCGGGCTGCTGCGAACCGCTGATGGCAGTCGGAGTGCTAAGTAACTCTTCGTAAGGCGTATTGAATGTCTGCTGCTACCTTATGCAGATACACTTGCATCAGCGCAGAGGGTAAATTGTACTGTTTGCTGAAAAGGAGGCGGGAGAGGTGCAGAGGGCGGACGATGCCAGCGACGAGTCAATTATTTTGCCAAATGATGTCCTTACAGTTGTGATTGCAAAAATTAAGACCACAGTGTATGCGAATAAGCAAGCAAGACAAGCAAGTTTCATGCGTGAACCGGGAACAGATAGAAAAAGAAAGCTGTCTGGGTAAAAAAAAACTATCCAACAGTCAAAGTGGCAACTCTCCTCCCCTCTCTGTGGTTCGATTTTTATACTGAAGTTGATTTTTTACATTAAGAACACATCAAGTAAGGTTAAGTTCACATTAGTGCACATTGGGTAGCATAAAACCCAGTCATTTTCTGAGCACCTACTTATTCAGATTTTCATTCCACAAAGACAGGGCACTAAAAGAGTCAGCGTTTCCATAAGAGCGGAGGTTAAGCACTATTTTACGTCCATGTTCTCTGCGCTGATTAGATAGCCATCATGGTAAAATCCCTCTAAAAAAATATCTGAACAAAAGAGTAGGAGGCCGAATTTCGATTGAGTGGTCCGAGTACCACACGAATGCTGTATCCTTTCAGAGGACGGCCAAAAAATATTTGCTTTTTCCTTACACCAACCGGCACGCAACAATTACCTCTTCTGGGCACCCTTTTTGCACACAGGCGCTAACACAAAAGAGGGAGAAGAAGCGCCCGAATAACGAGCGCAGGAGCTCGTAAACACCCCTCGAATCGTTGGCCGTTGGAAAACACTTCCTGTTATACGACTTTGTCACGTAGCGTCGCCACGTTCACAGCCGAGAACCACGTGCTCGTGCGTACGTCCGTATGGACATGAGTAAGAATTGCAAAGAGAAAACATAAAAGTGAAAAAGAACGGCCTACAGTTGCACACTAAAACGACCGGAGATCAAGAAAAAGAACGGGCATGCCGAAGTGCTAGGCGAGGCAGCAAAACAAATCAGCGCGAGAGGCGGGTTCTGCCAGCGAAATTACGACCCTTCCCTTCTGCCGCTTCCCACCATTACGACCTGCTTCGCGCAGCAGAACGCAGTAGCCGAGTCAAGCCAGAAGTAGAGACGACGTCGGCGAGACGACGACGTAAGAGAGACATAAGGATGGTGCCACGCCCGCGGACAAGAGGAAGGGGCAAGGCATCCTCAGGCGACTACCGCGTTTTGTAGCTGGTATCTATTTGTCTCTATCGATATATCCATATGTGTGAACGCGCGAACAGGCCGCTAGGTGAAATGTATATGACAGGTTCGAGGCCCCAGAAAAGAAGGCGCGCCAGCAAATGGAAATAAGCTTTTCCTTCGCTGAAATGATCCTGCCGCAGCTATTTCCGGAGTCAATTCCGGTCGTTACGGCCCCTCTGACGACCGTATATAAAGCTTCTGCGGGAGGGGCGTCTCTAAAGAAAAATAAAAACGGAATATTAGCGAGACAAGTGGAGATGGAGTTAAAAGAGCGCGAAAAGTGGTGGTTGCGTTTTTGAAGAGGCACGATTTTAGTTTTATTTTTATTTGCAACAACGCGCTGTGGCGTTGCGAATGCTGATGCCATCAAAGCTACAAGAATATTAATGTTAAAAAGCGCCATGATCAAAGCAGAGCGGGAGGATTTTTCTCGCTAGGATTAGTGAGATATTTATACCGTTGCAGCCGTAAACGAAACTGCATGTTTCTGGTTTTAGGGAGGTCTTCTTTACGCGATAGCAATGAAGTCTCACCGGAGCAAAAAAACCATAGTGGCCATGCGGCGTTCTCCGAAAAATTCTGATTGGCTGGCAGGCAATGACGCCATCAGTGCCATCTCAAGAGGGGAGAAATCCATTTCGCTGGAGAAACCTGACCTTCCCAGACGTTCACGTTGCAGTCAGGCGCGCTCTAGTTTTGTTTTCTTCCGTGTATTGTCAAGTAGCGCGGTATACCAAGGAAACTCCAAAATATGAGAAATGAGCAGATGCTTTAGTGACCACTTGCGACACTTAGTTTCGGTTTTTGTGAACGTGTTATTTTTATTTTGTGTCATCGAAAGCAACCTTCAGTCCGCGAAAAAAGAAGAATTTTTTTAATATGAAAACTTTACCCCCTTCCGTCGCATTTTAGTTTTGAAGAAAAAATTCGTCCCTTTAACCGCAACGAAGTTTGCTTTTTTTTGCGCTTAAAGCGACGAAATTTGTTTATTCGTTTTCATTCTCTGTGCAGTAACTGATTGCATTCGTTTTCAAAGCGAAAAAGGGAAAGCCGACAGCTCTGTAAATTAAATTTTGAAAGCGCAGAATCACTAGTCATTAGTTTTGATATTTAATGACTGCACGCGGCATTATGAAAACTACTACATTGTTCACATCTGGACCCATGTGAGAGGGCACCGCTTAGTTTTCTGTGCCTCGGGAAAAAAAGAAAAAAGTAGTCTAACCAACTGCTCATTACCGCCAACTAAGGGCATACGGGACGTCTGCAGGCCAGCGCACAAATGTGGATAGTAATGAACTGCATTAGCCAACACTAGCCAAGACAGGCAGCGCTACTTTTTTTTTCACTCTTTGAAAGGACTCTGTTCCCAATCGTTTGTGCAAGAGGCAGCCGTCTTCGCTCGGTACAACCGGTTGTGGCGCACACACACGTGCCTTGATTGGATACGTGATGGGCGGATTGAAAAGAGACTTCCCGGTACCCCAGGCCGTACGAAGTGTTTTGGCGCTGGCCTGTCCGGCAGCTACAGTCTTTGGTCACGTGGGCTGCAAGCGTGGAGCAGACAGCTTCCGTGTCTGGCTTTTCATTTCTGCCCGCTCGATTGTCCGAGGCTGTTCAGGCATGGTCAGCACGTAATCTCAATTCCGTACCACTCAGGGTACGGGCACGTTGCAAGACCACTCAGTGTTAGCAGTGCCGATGGTGGAACTTTTCCCCTCCTCATGCTTCGCAGCACTGTTTGCTCCCAAATGAGAACTCTGAGGAAATCGTTGTTGGGCTAGGGGTCGGACTCAAGCTGTTCTCTCTTTATCATTTTTTTTTTTGGAGTGGTTCATAGATGTTTGCAAACAAAGCGTTTAGTTGGTTAGGTCAGCCGAGCTCGGAGTGCCCTTGAGAAAGAAGTTTTCGTTTCTTTCACAGCAAGGTTTGCGAGTAGGGTTGTGCTTTGGTTCGTTTTTTTGGTACTGCTTGCCACGGCGACGTGCACTGCCCATGAAAGGATTAACGTCGTCAGAGGCGTTCGCGAAAAAAAAAAGAATCATAACAGTAAAGGTCAAGTTTACCGGCCGCAGTATGGCTAAGTTTGATAGATTTAGGGATCAGTGAGTGAGCCTTCAGTCAATGGAGCAAATACGATTAACTACTGCCAGGAAAAACTGTGCTTTAACAACAAACCGAAAAGTGTAAAAAAACTGCTCTTAGATACACCAGGTGTCCCAGCTAAATGTAACCAATGTTTTAAAAAACATGGGATGTCCTAGCCGTCTGAAACCAAATGTGGGTTGTTAAGAGTCGCGTGACCTAGTCTGCAGTATTTTTCTCTTTCTTCAAGGTTGACTGACTAGTTAAGCTTAATTAACTAACTTTTTAATTATTGACTTGAGGAACAAAGTGTCAATGGAAAAGTTGTAGATCGCTTTGAGAAACAGCTTTCTGAGACATTTGCAGCAAAGTAATATTTACGTAAAGTAGTTTTTTTACCGGCCTTTAACCATAACCCACACAATATGAAAAAGCTTCCACATGATAACTGTGCCACTTCAGCGTCCCAAGACGCGCCTTAAAGAATAAAATTCGTTTTTTTTCTGAAGTCCTCTCCTCGATGAGACTTTGGGTGCACATTGGCGCACAGAAGTGAGCGAGCAGCTGGTCACGTGACAACTTTCTTTTAAAGGGATGCTGAAAGGTTTCCCAAAAAAATTGAGTGAAGAGATGCACTTTACAGTTTTCCACCCTCGGAATTCGAATTCATCATCGAAATTAGGCAAAGGAAAGCGCAAACCTATTTTATTTTGTCGAAAAGTGCAGCAGCAGCCTCGGGCCAGCTCGCGCGCCTCGTTGCCGCCTGTGATTGGTTGGGCGCCTCATGACGTGAACACTGGCGTTGGCTAGGTGAGCCCGGCTCGGTCGCCGCCGATGAAGTACATGAAGCGCGGCGCGCGGTGGTTCGGGCTGTTGGTTTGATGCTTATATCACGATGGAACACATCGAAGATTACAAGGAGGATCTTGGCGTCATCCCCTACATGTACGAACCAATCGCAAAGAGCAAACCGCTCTAAGGAAGCAACGATGCTGGCGCAAGCGGTGCTTTTGGCTTGAACGCATCTCCACGTGTTGGAAATGTCCTTTAGTAAGCACACTTTTCTAGCTAAACTTCATTCAAAGATACAATAAATTAATTTTGAAGCGAGCAAATGTAGTATAGCACTGCTCCACGAAATTTTCCTAATGCAATGCAAGCGGGATGCGATCGTCGGCATTGTTGTCTTGCCTCTTGTCGGTGCTGCCGCAAATCTGCTTGTAATCCACACAGACCATTGACATGCTCAAGAAGTTATCTGGCTCTTTTTGCACGCAAATTTTATGCTGGCATCGCTTCATGGTCGCTGCGCGCCGGCTCGGTTCATAACACACGCGTAAAACAGAAGTTCGCGGCGCTTTGCGGCAGAACTTGTCGAGGTGACAAACGTGCGCCTTCCGTTCTGCGTGCCAAGATGGGATCTGGCAGTACATTGAAATCCTTGTTTAGGCGAGTTGCTTCATACTGCAAGCCCTTGTAGGAATATCTCCATCCGTTTGCGGCCGCCTTTATCGTGCTGTTCTCAGATCAAGCTACCAGTGATTTTTTTCACTAAATCGATGGCCTCGTGCTGCAACCGAGCAGGCCGAATCGCAAGGCTGGCAGTAGCACACGTGGCGCACAATTATATAATATTATTATTAATTTATGAAGCCATGCTGCACTCGGCAATTTTTTACGACTACATGTGTTATCATAGATGCATTCCTGGCAGAACACTTTACTGGTATTGGCTGCATTAGAACTTGAACAGACTTGTCAGCCTTGTCATCACTTTTAGAAAAGTGCGATGCAGGGTCATCAGCAGCATCTGCCAGTGGCATTCGACTTGTTGCACAGTCCTGATTTGTACTGCTGTTTGGTGTGCATTCTTGACTGTCTGGTGTGCAGCCTCCAGGTGTGATGTCATCTTCCATGCACTCTTGATTTGCACTATCGTCTGGTGTGCAGTCTTGATCTTGCAGCAGTTCGGCAAGAACCTGAAAGGCATAAGCCATATGATGTTATTGTTGCAAACAGAACAAAAGTGTGCTTCAGTATGAGTAAAATCTTCTGGTTTATTTCGTAAATCATTTTGTTTATTGGCGAGCTCTGTGGAAAGTGAGATCATTTATTATATACCAGGTGTTTCTTTAGAAGGTCCAAATTTTATTTTAAAAAATGGGTAACTAACCTTGTATTAATTTTATCCCTGGGGCTATATTGAGGGATATGGCACACACCAGTTTCCAGGCAGGTTTCCATTAGCTCACTAAACTGCATATCTTAATTAAATTTTTATTTTCATATTATGTTGTATTTGCAGATTTGGAGCACCTCCTGCAAATACTGTAGCCAAGCAAAAAAGATCTCTTTAAAAACTTACACCCTGACAGGCAACATCACGCGCTAACACAGCGCCAGCGGGCGCGTCCGACGTAGATCGCTCAAAAAAAAGTGTACGCTTTGGGACCGGACTGCAAGCGCTATGACTGCGCACAATGGGCGCTGACGAAGCGGCTATCAGCCAGGCCCCAGGCGAAACCAAACTGAAAACGAAACGCCGCGCACCCGTATACCAGAAACATCTGCAAAGAGTTTTCTCGGCGCTCCGAGCCCGAAGCAAAATGTGCCGCGTACTACTCCCTATTTTCTCGCCACTGAGGCCTACGCATGAATCCTAGAATATCTGAGCTCCAACATAATTGAGTAAAGAGGCTGCATATAACGTCTTTTCACGTGCTCGCTTACCGAACGAAGTTCTCTTGTGAGGTTGTGAGGCGCACTTCGCGTCGCTCCACCTCTTGCAGTATTAGTAGCAGTTTAAGATTTTTATACAGCCAAAAAATTTAGGGCCGAGCTCTGATATGAGTAATGCTGTACGAGATGCATGACGCATTCCTGCAAGCATAACCGCAAAGCACTTATTTTGTAAGCTGCAGTTTGCTGCCGTCCTGACGTTCTCATTCCAGCGCCGTTCATCTTACTACTACCGAAAGTCTTGCATCCACGAAATTATGCGCCATACACTACACAGAACACCGGTTCGCGCAGTCAAATTCTCATAGTGTTAATACACAAATTCTTACCTCCAGCTTCCTCCTTTTCGCGAAAGCTGGCCTCGGTGGCGGTGACGAGCTCTTGTGCGCGAAGACAGGCGGTATTGCGTCGGGTTTCAGTCGAGCTGACTTTGTTGACAGGCCCAATGAACGCATTATCGACAGGCTCTGGTTATAGTCTTCATCACGAAAGTGGTCAGAGCATAGCACTGTAGTCTTTGAGGGCTTGAAATCCCTTCGCTTCACAGCAGCGTCCCACCTCGCGGAAAGTTCCTTATTTTGCGGGAAATAATGAAAGACCACATCGTCGCGGCCGCTAGTGCAGCCGAAGGCTGCGCAGAAAGCTGGCATGGTGGTCCACCGCTTCACTCAATGCTGCACACGTTTCTGTACGTCACCACAAACATAAAAACGCACAAATACAGGAACACACGGCAGATCGAAGCAGCTTAGATGGCACGCACGCAGAAACAAGCACGGTCGCGGAGGCTGCGAGGCGACGGAACACCAATGTTTACGTCACCACCCCACGGTTTCCGGTTTCGGCTCGCATCGTCAGTGTCATCAGCAGCGCTCGGCGGACAGCGGTGGGCGGAGCTACAGCGCAATTTTAAACAGCGATTACGTCGCTCCTAAGTGATTAATCTGCGAAAAAATTTCGCCCGCATGATCTTTAAGGTTCCCACATCCATACGTGAGCATTTTAATGAATTCGAAAATCTCTTCAGCTTCCCTTTAAGGCCAATAAATGGAGCTACGTAAATCGTTACTTGACCGAAACAGCACTACTAGCTGTTTTTCGAGGCGATCTACAACTTTCTTTTTTTTCATTGACACTTTCTTCCTGAAGTCAATAATTAAAGACTTAGCTAATTAAACTCAACTATTTAATAAACTCTGAAGAGCGAAAAAAATACTCAAGACTAGGCCACGCGACTATGAACAACCCAAGGTTGGTTTCACTAGACTAGGACACTTCGCCTTTTTTAAATGTTTGGTTACATTTAGCTGGGACACCCGGTATAACTGCTCTAAACACGTCACAAGGGGGGTGATATACACAATAAACAACAGTTTTAGAATGAAATAAAATTTGAGTACGTGAATCACGCGAGCAAGTGCCCACTCCATACATTTTTTGCGCCTTCTCCTAAAGGTGGTGAGGGTTGTGATGAATTCAGTAGTCGCGCGAAAGAAAGGATAATCAATCAGTCGTCCTCTCTAAGGACTCCAGAGCTCTGTGTCGCTCGTTTTCCCATCCGGGAATAAAACTGGCAAGCCGGCTGCGATCCCATTTCTTTCCCTTTTCTCCTTATTCTCATGGGACAAAAGTGGCGCAGGAGACGTGGCCCTTTGAAGTCGCGAAGACCCGCGAGAAGCAGAGACCCTGTTATGCCCTGCGTTTTTATATATATAGATGATTTTACTCGCCTGGTCTTCTTTCGGTACTAGTATTCGATGTCTCCAACTGCGTTGATTAGATGAGGGGTTTTGTTGGTCGCGAAGACGTGGGAAGATATGCATTCTTGCATTTTGGAACAGGTGATTCTGCTGTTTAGAAGGAATCCCGCCTTCTTGAGGAGCTCTGGACAGGGTCTGCGTTCCGGTATATGTTGCGGCGTTCACTGGAAGGCTTTTTCCAACAGGTGGCAGTTTTCTTCCTAATTTGTTTTCAAAGAAAGAAGCACAGTACCGGCCGTGCGCACAAGTAGTCTCATATTACCATCGAGATCTGTGTACAATGCGATCAGAACCTCATCCCCAACAGTCATGGCCAACGAATGGCAATGATCAATACACTTGTCGTTTTGCTCAATCATACCCAACAATTGTGGACAAAAGGAGTTTTGAACGGGAAAGAGGTTATGAGCGCAGTTAGCTTTATACATCGTAAGATTTCGCTGTAACAATCAATATATCCGCAGAGCTCCCGTTGGCAGGCTTATATATATATTTTTTTTGCTGTTAACGTTTTGGCAATCGTCCAAAGTGTTCCCCATTGGTTTCTTTTTAATTGCGATCTTAACGGCTCCATGCGAGAGATTGGAAAACTTTAAAAGAAAGAGTTCGCTACACATCGGAAGAATGGACTATTACCTTCAATATTTCCAAAACAGTATGTTACAATTTTTCAGTATTGAAATTTTTGTCCAAAAATGTTGGACATGAGTCCGCGAAGAATGACCACAAAACTAGTTTTTTTTTTTTCACATAAATAACTGCTGACAACTTTCGCAACGAAGGCCTGACGGCAAAGAATTTTTTATACAAGTAAGTAGGCCTGTCTAATCAGGCTTCAAGCAAGTAACCTCTCCACACACCGCGACTGTCGGTCCCGACTCGCTGGCATACTGTTAATCCGAACGGAGCTGCTCTCTCGTTTACTCGCTGTGTGTAGGAGATGTCCGGCTTTCTACGGCCCGAATGAACTTCCAGAACGCCGTCAGTGTTCCTGCGGAGACGACGGCGCGCCTCGATGGTCGTTCACGTTGGATGGGTCGAGTTACAGCTAGGCAGAGATGGCTTGGCGCAATCACCGAGAAAACCCTTGTAATCTACCTTGATTAAAGTATGTAGCGGTATGTTTTAGCACGAGCGGGCGACCTTATTATCCCGCAGAGCTTGAGCTTCTTACAAGACCCTGATAAAAACGTACTGTGAACAGCCTCACGGCGGATTTATGCTGCCGCACTCGACTTGCTCATATTAAAGCCGCTTGAGAATCGCCACTTGAGAACTTGCTCATTTATTTGTGAGCGGTCGCTCGCCAGTTGCGCATGCGCAGTAGCGGCGCATAGCTAGCGTGCCGGGGCCGCCGCCGCTGCCACGCGCTCTCCATTGCCTCTCTCTTCGTTGCTTTCGCAATGCTCCAGGTTTAACCAGAGCTAAACCACTGCCAATTTTTTTTGTTGTTCATTGTAAAGCTCGGTTACGGCGAAACTGCAAGGAAGCAGCAGTAGCTTTGTCCGGCGCTTTTAAGCGAAAACGTTATTACACGGTTGGTTCATAGCAATACACGATGCACTAGACAACTGCAATTCGAACGGTTTTCTTCTTCAAAAATGCACTATTCTTATCAGCAGTTCAGATCTACGGTTGTATTTGGATGCAAAACTTCTGAACTGGACATGAACCTACGCACGACTTTCTACCACACGAATGGTTTGCTTGGCTCCATGTCCGTGCTCTTACTGAGAACGTGCACGATGTTTTTATGTGCCAATCATACTCGATAGCTTGCCTGATAATAGATTTTCCTTAAATCTACGTAACGCAGGAAGAAATTTTGCTTTGTCTTCAGGTTTTTTTACCAATTTATTTAATCGAACTACTGAATGAATGAATGAATGAATGAATGAATGAATGAATGAATGAATAAATGAATGAATAAATGAATGAATGAATGAATGAATGAATGAATGAATGAATGAATGAATGAATGAATGAATGAATGAATGAATTTAGTTTGTGCACCTGATGTTGCTTGGGTTTAGTCATCTTCGTTCGGCATGTTTCCGCTGCAACGCAGTGCGATCGAGCGACTGAGACAACCCGGACGTCAGGGACCGCACGGGGAGACGGGGAAGGGCCATAGACGAGAAGTGTGTCGCGTCAAGGCTTCCTCGCGTGAGCTCTAGGAAAGCGTGTTCGCTCGGACCTCTGTGGGACAGCTTTGCCAATACTGCCGGGCCGCACACAAAAAATAAAACAAGCAGGGTAACGAGAGAGAGACAAATAAAGTAAACAACACGGAAGAAAAGAAAACAAGAAGCTAGAAGAAAAGAAGAGGAAGACTGGAGCAGGACGCAACCCTCGAAAAGAAAGAGACCGTGCAATTGTCATAGTTGGCTCCCTCGGGTCAGTGGAGGGCAAGAAGCGGCCCTTTCTCTTCGCTAGCTGGTACCACGGCATAGCACAGGGTCACGGCGCTTTTCATTAACGCAGTCAGCGGCGACAATGAAAGCGGTCGGGACGTGGACGAAGTGAGTAGCACAGCGCAGCCTGGAAAGTGTCAGTGAGGGCGACCCTTTTTAAGGCCCCAGGCCGTGCCCTTTGAAGTAGACAGGGTGCGTTTATTGCCATCCGAAACTGTTGATAAGCTTCCAATCCCTCGACTCTTTTGTTTCTAGCAATGGCCAGTAGATGCCAAGATCTCCGCGTACCCGTCTCTGAAAAGTGGCGGAAGGAGACTGGCGCTGTATGCAGACGAAACGTCGTCTGCAACGGTTCTTGTTCTTAATGGATGCAGTTTCCCGCTCTTGTCACCATGTAAATAAGAAACAAAGAAAACGAAGAAGGGAAGACAAGCTGCCGTTAACTTTTTATGGGGCGACAGTAAAGCAATCCAGTCCCTTTTCTATCGAGCCGCGGATCGTTTATCCACGCGAACCTTGGAATTAGTGAAAAATTGGAGACTCGCCGGTCGTTGGCTTTGTCATGCGTCAATGTAGTGGGCTTTTCATCTAATGCATAACTTTAAAGAATGCGGAAGCTGCGGACTTTCAGGCAAATATAAGGCACACGCCAACGAGACCCGTGGCTCTGTTGGCGTTAATTTAGTGTTGTCTGCCGTGAAAAATCTTCTTTCTCTCGAGGTATTTTTTGAAAAAGTTTGCACTATGGCTATGCATTTCTCACATCTTTCGCTGATGTCGTCTATTTCAAAAACCGTGAAGGCGCAAAACGTTGGGTTCAGCTCTTGACATAATGCCTTTCAGACAGAACTCGTGAAACCTTTGTGCGCATAAAACAATTGGATGTAGCATGCTAACACTATGTCTCAAATATTCTGACATCCTGAATCATGTTGAAGCAATGTCACCGACGTGTCACAAAAGAATAGATGTCCGAAAGCTCCCAGCGACAGAATATGAAAGGCAGAGACCCTGTGACATTGCTTTGGCTCGGCAGTTTCATGCCGTTGTTTCGTGAAGCATATTTATTTATCCAATCCACTTTCCTCATGTTTTCAGCGTATGTTAGTGCTGCTTCTATACGCAAAAGAGTTTCAGTCAATATCGGTGTCCTTTTGACCGATAACATAGTCCTTTTACCTCTCGAAAACGGCGGTTAATCAGTAGGTTTTGTCATAGACAGCAGTATTGAAATTCTTTGTTTTTTTTTTTAAATTCAATGAAGCAAACCTCGCTTTATTCATGAAGTAATTTAAGAAAACAACTATGTCAACATATCGAAAGCGTTAAGATGTCGCACCCGCAGTAAGTGGGAATAAAAGTTACAGCTGTGATTGTGACAGCAAACCTTCGCTTTTTTTCGACCTGGAGATGGGCAGCGAGTTTTACTCGTTTACTTATTCCTCCCTGATTTGCGCATTTTCTTCTTCAGGGCAACATCTTATGGTGTTTTCAGGACACGAGATAAAGGCTCAACCCGTTAACTCAGAAGCCGGTCAATTTTTCGCCCCGTCACTTTATGCGCATTGAATGAAATCCCTGTTCACGCAGTCACGACATTGCCGCCAGACTAATGTAAGCAAACCATCGCCCTAACATTCCTGAGTGCCGTGTCAATAACAATTTTTTCATAAAGAGCGCTCTTATAACAAGTCACCTAAATGGGCTCCTGCTGGAGGAAGTATCCAATAAAGTTGCAGCCGTTTGGTAACGCAAGCAAGCAAATGAGATGCCCGAATTGCACGGCGTCCTGCAACTTTGGGAAACTTTAATCTTCCGCCGCGTCTAAAAAAACAAAGTGTTCTAATTACGGTGCCAGGTGAAGCAGGAAAGTAGAAATTTGATATCTCTGTGAAAAAAAAAAACTGCAACTCCAACTCGCGTGTTCTCAAATATATGTTTTCCTTAATCAGCAACTCTTTGATGTAGTTCATTCGCAAAAGTGCTTCCGGCAACAAACTAGAAGAGAAAAATGGTGAGGAAGGGGAGGGGGGGGGGTGGTATGAAAGGGAGGAAAGGGGGTATTGTGCAAATTAGTGTAATCCTCGGGAACCTGAGCGGGTGGGCCAGAGTGGAACGCTTGCGACCATCCATATTCATTAGCGGCCGCGTAATTTGATTTTGCAAAGGAACGCCCCACGGCACGCAAAGAGCTTTTTCCAGGTGTGCCGCCTGTCCAGAATGCACTGCGAGAAGGCAGTAAAGGGTGCGCGCTGCACTTCACTAAAGTCAAAACTGAAACCTTATATTCTTAAGTGAAGCCCAGAAAGGCTTTGCACGGAAAGCTTGCAGTTTTGTGCTTATTAACGATAGAAAAGCTAAGTAACCCAGATGGTTTGCACATTGCGTAAAGAGTCTCTTGACGATGTTGTGCTAGAATGTAAATTTCAAGTCTATCGACTATCTATAGATTTTGTTTTTTGGCTAATGGCCTGTTGTGTAGGCGTCTACCAAATGTCTAAAGGTAGGTACGTGCTGTACTCACGTGTATGTCAAGTAAATATATCTTCAATATCCGCACAACCAGGACGACCCTTCCAAACACATTGTAATACCGTAGTTTTTACTTCGAATTGGTCACCATTTCGGTGCCGCTTGCACATATGCTCTCCTAACGTGTTAAACCTGCTCATAATGTTATTGCTGCTTGGAGGACGTGGTTTTCTTGATATCTCAGGTATAAGATATACTTTCTTTTGTAACGACATTGCAGGGGTCAGGCCCTTGTTCTTTGGAATTTCCTTGTTTCAATGATTCTCCCTGCTGCAGGTGCGCCTGTATGGCTGTATGCAGAAAGCTACTTCGAAGTTAACCGAGCCTGTGGTAAGGAATGGAATGAAATAAGGCTACTCCGAGATTGAATTTTATCGGGGAGGATCGGCTTGGAGCCCCTGATCTCGTGCCAGGCAGTGGGCGCGAAGGAAGCTGACTTCTTGTCCCTAATCACGGAGAAAAGTCGCCGTTGTTCCTCCTGTCCGTGCCAACTCTTTCTTTCCCAATGAATATTTGAAAGTAAATTGGTCAATCCTGCACATATTTATTAATTTTGGTGAGGACTGCGACATATTGTATTTATTCTGCTGCGGAGAATGAGCAAAAACTGCAAGCGCTTGAAAACTGAGCCTTTTTACAGCACATTTACTGCAGCGATGAACGCTACGGTGGGAAATCCGGATCAAGAAATGCCAGACGACCAGGGGCTTAGTGTAGATTGCTCGTGCTACGGATTAGGGAACAGGGAAATCACATACGCTGAGTGACTATCGATGGTTCAAAAATACCACTGAGAAATTTCAAAAACATAGACAGTCTCTATCTTGAACGAATTAGCGAGGACACGAAATGGGAACGTGGATTGACGTAATGCCTTCATGAGCACGCAAGGGCCCCTGTGCGTGTATATGCGAGATTTTCACGAAATCGACGCCCCTCTGACGCGGCACCGCGAACTAAGGTAGGGAAGATCAGAGCACGGAAGCGCGTCGTTTCTCCCGCAGCTTGAATGGTTCACTGATACTCAGACGGAGCTGCCATCTGTTAAAACCCAAGCAAAAACGGCTGCCAAACTTTCGTTGCTGATTTTGTGCGAACCCGTGCGCCAAATTGACAATTCCTGGCAGCTACTTAGCTCATCTCTTAGTTTTGTCACCCGTACGAAATTCTTCACCATCGATGTCATCGATTGCGAGCGCCCCAGTCTACCTCTCCACCTTCCCAAAAGCTGTTTTCCAACGCCACGCAGCGATTTTTTTTTATTGCTTTTCACTTATTCCTTTACATCCTCAAGAACAGAGACTGTTTGACTTATACTAATTTGTTTCCATCGATGTGAAAACTCTAGTTTTTTTGCCAAATTATAAAGCAAGCGCGATTCCACATAGACTGACCCTGGAGTCGTCTGCAGCGGCGCCATATTGAACCCATTGAGGCGCCTCCTCTTGGTTCTGAAAATCACCAAAATAAATAAAAATATATAAGGATGTACTTTTAGTTCTAGATAGTACCACCTTCACACGCGTGGTCGAGAGTTAGGTGTCATGACTTTGGCGCAGTTAACACACTACTTTCCGATCAATCCTGTGAGGCCGCTATAGCGAGGCCAAGGCGTTTGCAGCGCGCCCATCGAAAAAAGAAAAGAAAAAGAACGCTCCCAAACATTGCTGAAGGTGCGCGCGGCTGTAAGCGCATCCCAGCATAGGGGTCTCCCCCCGCGAAATTGGCGAAGCGCGGCGAGCGCGGACAATTTTCGAGAACATTCTAGCATCTTCCTCCATGACTTCAGCACTCTCGAGAAGACAGGGGGAGGGAGACATAACTTAACGTGGCTGCGACGCCTCCTTTCTCTCTATCTAAGCGCCCTCGCCCGCTTCTGGAAATTTCAAACTAGGTTATTTAAAAGCGTGTTGGATCTTGTTATGGTCAGTTCTAGGGCATGCTTCGCGCAGCGATGTAGACAGGCCCCGGCTTTCGGCAAGAGAGTAAGCTGGGAGCTCGAATGTTACTTTCGCTACAGCTTTAGTAGCTGATTGCGTAGCACCTCTTTTTCTCTGTGTGTACTTGCTTCAGTACAGCTTTTTTAAGTGTTATAAAAGTCAAGTTCCTTGGTTCGTCCGTGTGTCATCTTCGGTCCATCGTCTGGCTGTCTGCTACGATTCCAACGCCAAATAAACGAGCACGTCGAAGGAAACGAGGTGTCAAGAAGGAAGAATCTATAATCTTTAATACCCTATCATCTTTACTAATCCCATCAGTAAGCAGAATTCCTACGGTGGCGACAGAGCGTCGTTCTCATTCTTAGCGAATGCGGCATCTGTACGTATCCTCGCACTAGTAGTGTACGGCTCGATGGTTTACCTTGCTGTAATTACGCACAGAGAGCTCCAAGGCACAAACAGCCGCCTGCAGGCAGACAGGACTGTAAGCCGGAGAGTAGATTTGCTTTCCTCCTGGCTCAGTTATTTCAGGATAGAACGTCGAGCTCGGAGTGAAGCCCGCTGGGCTTTGGCGCTGCCTTGCCTGCGAAGTTTCGTGGTTTTTTTTTTCGTTCTCCGACTTCTGTATGCGTTAGCATTTCTTTGCCATTGAGCAAGGGGTTGGATAAAAGAACTCGTAGTATAGGTGCCTTACTTTTCCCCCTACACCTTCTGCTGCCGATGCATCATTGAAAAGAGAGCCAGCCAACCAAAGAAAGAACGATGAATTCGCTGCGCGCCTAATGGATGTTATAGTCTACGGCGCAGCGTATCCAGTGTTGCTATTGGCTCTCTTACATCCCCCCGAGACTTCTACACTAAGTGTGCGTATACGCTGGCTTCCAAGACTGTTTCGTGCATGAAGTAAAGCTGCTCTTTCTCCAAGCGTCATCCGAGTGTAATGTCTGCTCCTTGCTATATGACATATCGTCATAAAAGCATGTATGCGAAGCTTTCAGGGAGAAAATGCCCGCGCGGAGCATTTCAGTTTTAGCCTTTAAAGGCATATCTCAGAAAAAATGTCCAGCTATTCAGTCGCGTCACATCTATATATTCAAGGCAGGCGCGATTTATAGTAATAGACAACATCGGGAATAGTTCAGACAGAGAAGCTGACGAAAACGCTTCGTCCATAACAGATGAGTTTAGTTAATACGCTTTGGAACGAAAGAGCTCTCGGTTCTGTTCGGGGTATAGCGATCAGTCTCGTAAAAGTTTTTTACTACACTGCGTATGGCTCAAAATCTTTTCGCATCAGCCTTTTCTTGAATCGCCTTTGCCATGAGTCCAGACGCGAGTAGCCACTTGTGTTTTTCTCCTTTCCTCGACGCCCTTCACTCTGAGCTGACGTTGAAGAACTTCACAGCAAATGCACCGATAATTTATTGACGTGATCGCAATGTCGGGTCACAGTTTGGATGAAGTTATTTACAACATCAACAATTCGGTAGTTTAGCAGTGCGATGATGCGTTAACAACAAAGAGGAAGTTGGTGCTAGCAGAGCGAGAATTATTGGTGAGGGTGGTGCGATACCTTCGCTCGCTCGCTCGCTCACTCACTCACTCACTCACTCACTCACTCACTCACTCACTCACTCACTCACTCACTCACTCACTCACTCACTCACTCACTCACTCACTCACTCACTCACTCACTCACTCACTCACTCACTCACTCACTCACTCACTCACTCACTCACTCACTCACTCACTCACACTCACACTCACTCACTCACTCTCACACTCTCACACTCACACTCTCACACTCACTCACTCTCACACTCTCACACTCACACTCACTCTCACACTCACTCTCACTCTCACACTCACTCTCACTCTCTCACTCTCACTCTCACACTCACACTCACTCTCACTCTCACTCTCACACTCTCACACTCTCACACTCACACTCACTCTCACTCTCACACTCTCACACTCACTCTCACTCTCACTCAATCACTCTCACACTCACTCACTCACTCACTCACTCTCACACTCACTCTCACACTCACTCACTCTCTCACTCACTCACTCACTCTCACTCTCACTCTCACTCACTCACTCACTCTCACTCTCACTCACTCACTCACTCTCACTCACTCACTCACTCACTCTCACTCACTCACTCTCACTCTCACTCTGACTCACTCACTCACTCACTCACTCACTCACTCTTTCGCCTAAAAAAGGGAGGGGGGAATTGAGCTATTTCCTTCAATTCTATCATTTGGACGAAGGCGCAATGTTCGGGGTGTTATTGCAGCAAACGGATTCGAAGGAGAGTTTCTTTTTAATGCTTTCGATTTTTTCAAAAGCGTAAGTAGAAAAACTAACTACAGACTAAAATGTGCACAGTTCACGCGCAGTCTCAAGCGATATAAACTTTCGTGGAAGACGCTAAACCGACGCAAAAAAAATCGCCAGCAGTTTCTTGCATATCAAATAATTGTCCGGCATTTGCGTGGAAATCTTAGAAAACTGAGTTACTGTTGTTACCAAACTACAAATACTGACTATAGGGAGTATACATGTGTTGACAGGAACAATACTATTTGTGTGACGGCGAGGAACTCATCTCTAAGCAAGAGTAAATTAATAATGTACTGTGAGAAATTCCTAACCCATTATAGGATCAACACTCACGGTAAAGAACTTGAATAGCGCTAGAAGGAGCGTATGGAGAGGGATTTGATTGGATGACTGCTCTCAGCGTCTCGTCGAGACGTAGTCGACCATGCAGTATGGCAGAGTTTTAAATTTATTGTATCGCAACCTATCGCCAGAAAGCGAGAAACTAACTTCGCCTCTTCTTCCTTGCCCCACGATAATGGTTCTGAAAGCAACGCCGACGGCAGCCCCTCGTTACTCCATTAGCTTGCCTATACCATACATCCTAACATGTGCCCGCTAGATGCGGCTGCTGGCGGAAATTCACGATCCCTAGCCGAAATCCATCGACCTCACGAGAGAGCTCATCCAAAAAAAAAAAAAAGAGAACTTCTAAGACGGTCTCGAGTATTGCAACGTGAATAGTACACCCTTGTCTAGCAGGAACACCGCGGTCACTGTCTCCAAACTCCAACAACAGTATCGGCTGCTGGGGCAGAGTAACGGCAGAGAGATCGTTCTTGAACCACAACCGATCGCACACCGAGCTGCTGTAGCCGAAGAGTTTGTGCAGAAACTGTTGGGTGAATGTCTTGGTGAGGGTTAATTGGAGAGGTATGAGAGAGGCCTTTGTTTTACTGTGGATGTAGTCAGGCTGATGATGATCATGATGAATGCCTTGGTTGCAGCCGCAGTCTTGAGTGTGGCCTTAGCATGCCGATTCTGTCGCCCACTTCCGCATAGATGGCTCCAGCTGCGGGGTCCCGGCATATATATCGATTCGTGTGGATTGGCGCGGCTGGAACAGCTGGGTATTTGCGTGTAAGTCTCTTTCCTCCTGCTCCTGCGGCTCAAACCGGTGAGTCTTTTCGCTTGCTTTGCTTTGCTGCTGTCTCCGTGGCATGTTAGGTACGATAATTTTGGCGGGGTGGGAGTTTTCGCTACCGATCGCGAGCTCGCTGGATCGCTGTGAGCTCTATACCGGCCCTTTAATGACATTTCAGCAATAATCGTAGAAGGTGTTGCGACAAGGTGATTTATTTGGCGAGTTGGGCATTGTTGATATTCAGAACGCTGATGTCTTCTTCAGCACTCGCTGACGCACTCCGTGAAGTCACGGGCCTGCATGGAAGGCGATCACACGTGACTTTAATTCATGTAGATCAATCAGCGTGTTTTTCTGCGCGTTGCAATGCAGCCGCACCCGCCTTGGTACGGACGTCACTAAAGGCACAAATCTGAGAAACGAACTAAGAACAACCTAAGCTGCAAAAGTGTGTGTCGGCGTATACGTGATTATTGAGAGTCTCGTCACGACTGTCGGGCTTCGGCTGTGAATCTGTTGATGACATGCCTGTCAGCACTCTTGCGCGGAAACAGGCAACAGCACTGGTGGCGATGCGTGGACCCGCACTGCGAATGAGGGGAACGTGGAGAGGAGGGGAGGGCTCCTAGAAAGAGGGAAAGAGAGGGAGCAGCTCACAGATTTTTCCTCTCCCCACGAGGCGACCACAGTCGACCGTTAATCATCGCGGAATCGTATGGGCGCCTTTAGTGGTGCAGGTTAATTAAACACGGTATGTCCGAACAGCGCTTCCGCCATGCATGATCGCCTGGAGAGCCCTCAACGTCGGTGTCGTCGCTCTAACGTACAGCCACGGCTGCGGAGGTGGCCGTGTTCGGTACGCACTCAATGCAACACGCCCCGAATGACTTATTAAGGCACCTCGACGGTGCCGGGTGCCGCGGCAATGCATAATGAAGTCCGCTAACGACGCTCGCACACAGCCTGTCTAGTCCCTCGCCTTCCTGCGCCTAGGTGGTCGGGAGTGACATACTCTGTCGAGATGCTGTGTGCGGGCTAGCGACGCGATGAAAAATGGAAAAAGAAAACAGTGACCAGCGAATTTTCTTTCACCCCATTCAGAAGCGGGCATAGGTGCCGCTATTGAAAACGTTTTGTGCGGGCAGCGAGCAAAAAAGCAGCGGGTATGAAGCATATCGCAGCCTCCAAATCCGCCCCTGCTCTCCATTTCTTCACACTGTTCACACAAAGACACGCATACCAAGCAGTTCTAGATAATCTCAGTTTTTCAACAAGAAGTTGTTTATGAGCACTATTCTTTCGCATACCCTAACATTGCTCCATATCTTTCAATACATCCGCAGACCTCTTCTACGGACTCTTCTACGTTTTGTAATTTATTGTTGAAAACGCAATTCATTAGTGTTCTAT
This sequence comes from Amblyomma mixtum, assembly GCF_055824585.1. Classification (NCBI taxonomy): domain Eukaryota; kingdom Metazoa; phylum Arthropoda; class Arachnida; order Ixodida; family Ixodidae; genus Amblyomma; species Amblyomma mixtum. Next base: position 272,400,403 of record NC_143013.1, read on the forward strand.
GCCACACTTCACTACTCGTTGCAAGTGCAGGATAACCTTTCAAAGCAAGGTTTTGCTGCGCATAGTAATGTTAGACCATTCCCGTCACTGTGTGCATAGCACTATCTTACAACATTCCATGGTTGTCTCAGGATTAAATGTGATGTCCAAGACAGGTGGACTTGCTAGATCGGAAGAGAAGAAAGGGAAAGGAAAGGGACGGTGCAGTGTAAATTGAGCGTCCATAGCTTGCCTCAGCACAAGCGGTAATACAATTTGATATAAACATGGCGATAACTGGGGACATAGGAAATTAAATCCTTTTCCTCTCTCATTTTAGTGCAAAATCAGTTCTAGTGCTTACCCACTAGACATTCATAGACATATTTCGCGCCCGCACTTAAGAGCTCACGAAAGGTGAGTAAACGAGACCCAAGCTCATCTGGATAACATTAACGAACAGCCTTGTTGTTTCTAGCACGCACTGTTACATGGCTATGTTTAGCCTACACCGAATACATGCCTCGTTGGCATAGTAGGACAGGATATGCATGTTACCAAGGCGATCTTTAGCTTCCATAGAATACGATGCAATGGATAACGTTCTCCAGTGGAATGACAACAGCCACTTTCAGTATTTGGTGCGGGATTTTCTCGTTTGATTAAAATTTAATTCATTATACTTCGGAACCAATGTTACTTACAAATATTTTACCTGGATTCTACCTGTAACCTTCCATGCAATGGGTTTACTTACGCGTCAGTAGAATTTCTCTTCCTTTATTCGGCACTCAGCGCCGAAACCTAACCGATCGCCACCATAGGCATGTGCCAATCCACAGGCGACAACTGTACTGGCTTGTCATGGCTGTCCTTGTTGCATGCATGGTGCGGACTGAATACATTTCTTACCTTGTGAGTCTTTTCACGCCGACTTCCTGCTGTCGTTGTTCTCGCTGACTCAGTAAGATTGCTCTTTACGTAGTGTTTTCGATGCGCAAGCGATTCGCTCCTGGGATAAATGCAAAGCTCTTTATCTGGCAACCATCAGTCTTTTGTGCCTTGAGCAATGTCGGCTAAACTAGACGTGTCAACTACTGTGGGACGGAGGGGTGGGGAGTCGATCGCTGCTACCAACCCGTTCAAAATCGATTCTACTAGTCGCGTTTTTTCGAGAATAGGCCGCAGTTTGTTTTCTGAGGGACTGTCACCCCTAGAAGGTACTTGGGCAGGCGCCGATCGTGCCTTGAATGCGCTGTGTTGGTACCCTATAGGAGAGAACACGCGCGCAGTCGTATTTTTCCTTCACTGGAGGACACACATATCTATGGCACAAGACGTGCCCTGTATAAACAAAGGCTCGTCTGCAGTGCGCGCTCGCATCGGAAGCGGGAGTGCAGTCACAACAAACTTTGTTCCTGGTATGCTAGCCAGTCTGCCGGCCTCCATTGCTCACCCAGACGTTTTCTTTTCGTCCCAGCGCGCGCGCTTCATTTATATTGCGTAATGCGAAACTGTGGTTAGCTGCAGTGTTAGCAATGTACTAGTTTATGCACACAACCGGTTCTCCTATGGGCAAAGTTTTCCATGGACTAATTCTCAGCTTCTCTCAGATGAAATGTTTGGAAAGGTGGAGCTTTGATCACATCTTGATCCGGTCTCCACGGTGCTCGTTGACCAAACTAGCCGTTCTCCACCAAAACCACATAATGGTAATCATCATCACAGTAACTTTACTGGCCTTCTTTCTCTCTTGAACGAGCTGCGTGAGCTTGTGTGTGAAGCCATGGAAGCTGGACCGTATGATTATTTAATACTATAGCACCTCGTGAGGGCCGCTGACAGATGGAGGAGAATTCGGAAACCTTTGTACAGCAAACTTAATTTTTCCGCTTGCACAAGTGCAGCACAAGCTTCAGTTAGATCTAGCTTGACTCATGAACCATAAGAGCTGGGATACTGCGCCGGTCAGCAGGAGTTAATGTTTCTCTATATGTAATAGAGAATTGTAGACCAACCACCCACTGGCCAACCACCCGGTAGCCAACCACCCAATGGCCAGGTCGTTTCGCAGAGACGCTTGAAAGCCGCAGGTATATCTTAGTCATAAAAAAACAGAGGTCTAAACATGCACGAAATAGGCAATGAAAAATGGGCAGCTTACAGAATATGGGCCCCGGTTTCTGGTCACTCGACGTGAAGTGTTCGCACAGATAATACGAAGTGCAAGATTCCTAGCAATAATTAAAGAAGCAGTGATAACGTGCGCAGGACATACTATGCATCAAAAGGAATGCGTTTCCACATGTTTCGGCATCGAGTCAATATTTTTTCCTTTAGCTCTGATGCACCTTTGCATGCCGATAGTGCGGTCGCGCTGTGAATAAATGACAAAAACAAACAAGGCACCAGTTTCGAATATCACAAGATTGTGTTCGTGGTTTTCACGTAAGAAAAGAAAACAAATCAGTGACAAGTCACTGGCGCTTTTGATAACACTTTCGAAAAGCTCACTCTCCACAAAAGCCAGGCCTAAATTTTCCCAGATTGCTTTTATGCTCAAACCAAGCAGTGTCCCATAAACGAACTTACTGTCGTGCGCTTTTCATAAGCGAAGAACACGGGAACAATAATGAGGAGAGTTTTCTCACGGAGAGTGACTCCACCAATACGGAATTGCAAATGCACGAAAAAGAAAGGGCAAGTGTGTATACGTCAAAAGAGAAGCAGGAAAAGGGGCGAGGGTTGTCGCGCAAACATCGACTATGTCCCGGAATGCTCGCGGGAGGTGGACGCCATTAATACAGCGAGAGGCAGGTCGCTGACGCAGGGTCCTGGTAAGAGAGGGTCTAATTCTGAGTGGACAGCGGTGCAAGGAGAGTTATAGAGACGCACACTTCTCAGTAATTGGCATAAGCTGCTGACTTTTGACGACGAGAGCGGAAGTTCCGGAGAAAATAATGCAAGGAATGGGAATGAGAATAGTGGCATTTGAGGTCTTCTTGAGAAGGAAACCACAGACGTCCATCGTGAAAAAGCCACTGAAGAACGAAAACAACCGCACTTTAGAAGCTTTACAATTTCGCTTTACAAAGTTGCAAGAAACTAGCATTGATTGTTTTTATATAGGTGAAAGTGATCGCAGTGTTTAACGTCTAAGGCGCTCCGAGCCCTATGATATATAAATCTGCGTGTTAAGTTGACCACACCGCTTTGAAATGTCCTCTCTTTTCCTGCACTCACCCAGTTAACTCCCACAGTCTAGAAAATGTGCATCGAATTATCTTGCTATCAAACAGGGCACTGAACCGTAATGCAAAAGCGTGTTACCGGGCACTAAATTCGCGCAAGCTCTCTTTTCTCGTAAGCAGCTTACATAGCTTTTATCGAAAGACCCTTCGAGCGTCTCAGTCAAACTCGCCTAGTACGCACGTCGCGTTAAATGCCTAAAACGCCTTTCTAAAAACTTCATTGTCCTCAAAGGGCCCGTATGGCGGGGAGCCCAGTAAAGAGCCAATACTCTAAGCCGTGCACTTCGCCTGCGGCCGTTTTCCGCCGCACTTAAAAACACATAAAAAAAAGAGGAGCAAGAAGCTTGCGGATTACTCACATGCCACTATAAAAGCCATAGATAAATCGAGAAAACATGCTACTAGAGCAGATGCGGTAGTAAAAGAAAGCCAATGCGTATTTTGATGGCGTTGCCGCTTGAACTGCAGCATCACTCCTTGCCCGAAGCGGTTGCTGTCCGAGATCAAAGGAAGGTGCTGATCGAGTTTTGGAGAAACGAGCCGGAAAGTGAAGCGGCGCTGAATTGGCGGTATAGCGTGAATTTACTTTTTATAATTTGCTTCTTGCAGGAGCGCATCGAGATGCCTTTGGTGTTTCTTAAGTTGAGTGAGGTGCGTCTGACGGCTTTTACCTGAAACGAACATCTGCAGTTATCTCGACAACATATATTAGGCTTTCCGGGCACTACTCTTCATTCAGTGATACGAAAAGAAACAGGCATTTTTTAGGTTTCAGCGTATAATTAGTGTACATGCGACGAATCCAAGACATAGAAAGTAAAGATGGCACAGATTACGTTTCGTCTTTCTCGGTGCTTTTTATTTTAATTCGCAATCTTACTTTTCCTTTTGCAGCCATAACAAAAAGCAAAATACATACATGCTGAGGTGATGGTGAACGGATCCCATTTTCTGCTCATTGAGCATATTACTTACACACTCTGCTGTGACGAAGTAGTTAAGCATGTGTATATCAAATTTTGCGCTTTCAAGAGTTAAGGGTTTTGATCTCGGCGTCCAGGCTTATTACGATGTCTGCTCTTTCCGATTTTTTTTCGTTTTTTTTTTCAGCTTCTTTCCTCGGAATGGCGCAGTCGAGAATTGTTAAACTCCCCCCATTTCTTGTTTTAATTTCTTTTTCTCCTTCTGTTCACCATAAGACGTACGATATTAGACTTGAATTAAAAAAAAATAACTGCCTTACCGCGCAAAAAACAACGTTCGACAATGTGCACATTGCTGGAAGCATAGATCAATAAATTCGTTTCGAGCATCTTATGTCACTGAGAAATTTGGGAGAAGATAAATAAACCGCATGTACACTGGTACGAGGTGATGCTACGTTGACCTAGATGTTATGTGCTTCATCATACTTCTCTTCCTCTTTTTAATTCAGCGTCACTGTCTCCCTTTCTGTGCCTCATTCGGCGACAGAGGCTCACCGGCGAGAGACTGCGTATTCTTGCCGTTGTAGACCGAGAAGTCAAGCGACTCTCAGAACCGAGACATCTCTTATTATTATTATTTTTTTTTGCTACCAAAGTTCGTATATTGGAACATGTGAACAGCTGGTGCAGACGTTAGTATAATGCCAGAGGGGAAACTGGTGCGTCGGCTGCGCTGTTAGAGCGACATGGGCCCCTGACATGCCCTGCCGGTTTATGGACGTTTTGCGCCGTTAGTTCATTTTATCCTCATTGCTTCGAAAGCACAGCATATAGCGAGAGGCCTTTTTTCTCCCGAGAAATTGGCGTGATCGAGTTATTTTGTGTAATTAGAAAACGTAAACAAAATAGAATGGTTTACAGCTCAGAATGTGTAGTGATATATTTTTACATTGTGGCCTGTTTCGTTGTCAAAGTCTAGAAGGATGGCACGTGCCCGTTAGTCTGTGCCAGCCCGTTCACACTGATCCTCTTTGCTTCCTGTTTCCCGCTATCAGTGAGTGATTTTGAACGCTGTGCCTAAGATTTACTGAATTCTTCTGTCGTTCATTACTGCATTTCATTCTTGATAATACAGTCTCATCTTCCTTACATCCTTTGCAAAACAAAGGTGTGTAGGCGACAGTAAGCTTGTTAGCTATGGCGATTGAGATCCTAAAAATTAAAAATTGGGTATAGATACTTACATGATAAATTTCGATTCTGTAGCTGTGCCTTTATAAGAGTATGCGATTCCGCTCTATGCAGGCGCCTACTGTCTTCTGGCGCAGAACATGTTCGCCATTGAAAGCTGTCTTCTGTCCGTTTGATTTTTGCGTTTAGAAATGTTACAGCTTTATCCGAGTTCCCAGCTGTTCTCTTTAAATCGTGCCTTTCGGCAGCTTTACCAGCTTTTCTCGTTGCATGAGAACTAGACTCGTCAACGCGGCTTCAGCTCTGGATTGTACTTCGCGAGCCTCTTTCATCACTGCTGTAACAGCCAGACCGTTTTCTGCAGAACAGAATGGGGAGAATTGACGACAGGGACCTATGGCGAGGAGCACCGTGAGGATCGCCGCGTCCTGCAGAAGTTGCATTCGAGGAGGCCTCGAAGCGTCCAACAAGCCGGGATTGCGAAGAGAATTAGCTGAGACCAGTTCATTAGCAATGAGCTCGATGAGTCACCCGTGTTACGACAGGGGCGCTCTCGACCTTTCTTCTCTTCGCCTTTGCTCTGACCTGAGCATAACCTCTCCGCAGTGGAAGCAGGCGTGGGTCAGGAGCTCACTCAAGCTGTCCCAGACGAGAGGGTTTCTTCGAGGAGCGCCCTGCAAGCTTGCAAGAAATCTCTTGATTTCGGCATCGGGGCTTGAGAACGAGCGGCTTATTACGATCGAAGGGAGGGATCAAAGCCTACATGGTTATGGTAAGCATACAAGCGAAGGTCAAAGGGTGCTCATTAGGGCATAGATGACGGAATCCAACAGCCACCAAAACCTAGGAGGATAGAGATGTATCTTTTTCTTCATTTGTAATTTTTCATCTGTAGGAGATTAATAAAAGCAGAGGAAAAAACAACCACATGCCTCCGGTGAGATTCGAACCAACAACCTCCGAATTTCGCGTCCGGTGCTCTATACCAACTGAGCTACGGTGACAGTTGTCCAATCCGCTGCTTTCGGGGGTATTTATGTGTAGTGCAAGGACACCTTGAAAGTGTTCACCAGCGCCACCCTCGTACGTAGCGGCGAACGTATACTACGTCCTGTCACGTAGGAACATGGTCGAATGGTGAGGGTGGGAGCTGCATGCCGGCAAGAGTAACGAAAGAAGAAGTGACGAATAGGTTATTCCTTGGAGGGCTTACCTGTCTTCTATTTTACTAATAAACAGCAGTACCGGGTTCTTAAATAAAGCTGACTTAACTCTGCGTGGTCTCTTCCCACACCCGCCGACCGCGGTCTATACCCGCCTTTGAATCATGCGTGGATGGCGGCATGCAAGCAAAACTTGGCCACGTGCGGTGCGAAGCGCAGTCCGGCCTCGATTGCCTATTGGCTACTCGCTTCGGATGAACTGATTTCCGAGAGCAGAAAGCAAACCGTTACCCCCGCTGCGGTAATTTTCTGCGACAGCAGACTCCACAAAGCAAGTCAGGTAGTAGCTGTGAAGCAGACAGACATCAAGCAGCAAAACACACCCGCGGCGGTTAGTGACAGGTCCCACCTTCTGCCCCGCACTGCTGGGATTTCTTGCTGTTCTGTTCGTCGTCGATCCCTTTTTGTTACGCTGCTTCGTGGTCCGCGCGACCGGGAAGCTCTGACGGCGGCTGCGTGAAGCTCATTATTCTTTTATGAATCGCCCATCGGGGCCTCTTTTGCGGAGCCGCTGTCAGGAGAAACCATAAATACAATGAAAATGCATTATCCCTCCTCACAGGATAACCCCGCGTGGCGCCGTGACAGCGGCAGCGACAGAGGAAGCAAGGGAGACGTGGACATGGCGTGGGTGAAAAAAAAAGGAAGAGGGACCGCGAGAAAGCCATTCTTATCCACCGCCTCCCCATGGAAGTGGTCACGCCTCTCCCATTTCTTCTCAGCGCGCCATGTATGGGTCCACGATCTCCGGCAATCTGTTATCAGCCTCGCAGTCGACCTTGCTCGTAGTGGCTTTGCAAATCATGAATGAGTCTGTACTCTATTCCCCCATTAAGAGATCGCACACACGCTTAAGCGAAGTGTTTGGTCAGTAAGGAAACATGGCGCGCTTTGATTGCTTCTGCCCCCAGATGGTGGTTGACTCTGATGAGCGAAGTTAAGCGTTTCGTATAGCATCCTAAGTACGAGTGTGCCAGCACTCGACGACCGTTTCAAGTATATTGCTAAGCCACTGATCGTAACTGCTATAGGAGCTCTATATGCCGTGAGTACACCAGTAAAATTGCAGTAGTGTGGAGAATGCAGGTCTGGATTATGCTCGGCGAGTCATTTTACGTGTCATAGACCGGTGAGCATGCATTCGGATGACGGCGGGTGATCAAAGGCTACGAATACTATCACTTTTACCACTACCACCGGTGTATGGTTCCCCGTTCGTTGCCAAGTGCAATTACTGGACGGGTACCGTTTACGTCAGTTTATTTTAGTTTTCCAGGCACAAAAGCCGGAAGTATCAGCTCTCTCGATGGGCCCTGAAACTCAATCGGACGTCCGTAGGACGTCTCAAACCTCCCCAGGACGTTTAAGAGAGTATCAGTGCCCATTGGGCTGAAGAAGCAAAAATCGGCTGCCTCCATCGAAGCAATAAGTGATACGCTGGAAGATTAAAAAAAAAAGAGATCACTATAGTATCCGCGTCGTCGTTAAACAGATAAGGTATCTTATTACATCGAAGCGAATGTCTGCTTGGGCATAAATAAGAGACGAGGTCCTTCTTTCCGCTGATCTTTTCATTGCTTTTCTGTTTCTATTTCAGCGCGCTCTGGTTTCATCTCCATTTTCTGCTGACGCGCATGGCTTTCGCCGAGGGAAAGTGGAACCTCCCGAAGACAAGATGCTGGACTTCGAGTGCTTCCAATCTGTTACATTGCGCCGCTTGTCTGCACAAGGTCACGTGATGTCTCTTGGCCAACTAAGAAATTTGCTGACACAGAAGCCTGACAGTTTGTGAGACGAGAACCTGAAGGTTATCGCAACACAAAGTTTTCCTCTCTATTGCTTGGTTTGTCATAGTCCGGCTTGGTGTCCTTCCTCCCTCAAGGCTGTACATTGCGTCGAGATAATGCGCGGGGCATGGCCAAGTTGGATCGAATTGCTTCCGTTCGTTCTGCGGCTATCGGCTGTGAAACGGGTTTGCTCGTGGGATACCAACAGCCAAGATAACGACGACACCACCGTGTGTACGTAGCACTCTGTCGAGACACCACTGTAAAGCGCCGAGGTGAGAAAGCAGAGAACAAGGAAAAAGGCGCTTGTATTTTTCCATCATTCGCTGTAGTAAGTCCTATCGTTAAAGCAGCGTCCATTACAGGCTACCATCATAGCGAAGTTCTTTTTCGTTCTTTCCTGCCCAATATTTGGTTCCTGGATATCGATGCCTGAAGCCGAAAATGGAAAGGTGCCGCATTTCACGAGTTACAGCCATCCGTGACTTTTTTGTGCCTCCCGACAGAAAATTGTTTCCGGTGCTCCGTTGGGAGAGGCATCTCCCATGTATCATGTGGACACCAACCGCCAATGGGCGGTACTTTGGAGACTGCGATACAGGAATTACTTCCAGAGATATTCTTCCAGACTCAGTTTTTTTATTTGAAAACGTGCATGGCATCGCTCTTTACAGATCTGCGGGAGAAAAAAATGGGGGAAAATATTGAATATGTCGTAATCACTGCGCTGAGATATTTCATACAACCTTTTTCTGATTCGCCTTTCTTCGTACCCGGATCCCCGCGACAAGGAAGAAAGGTTCGCTTAGCGTAACTTTCGTCTCATTTTCTACAAGGTCATCGACATCTGATATAAATAGGAGCTATTACGGAAAAACTCGAATGGTTCTTCTATGAAAAAGCGAAAAAAGGAAACAAGACTGCAATGATGCAATCACCGAAAAGAAGGTAAGCTCTAAATATAGTCCATCTCTCAAACTGTTCGAAAGGAAACGGCTGATTGGAGACACGTTTGCGCGGAGCGTAGCTGCTCGTCGTTAGCAAGATGCAGACCACAGTTGACGAGAGCGAAGGCGCTTCAAGGTTGTCAGTTGGAGTTGGGTTCAACTCGTTTTTCACGACCGCGTTGGGACCATATGGTAAGTGAAGAAGATGAGGAGCGTAGCTGTGAGGGTGAGACGAACAGGGTGAGAGGGGTTGTAGACAGAGGTAAAACTGTGCTTCTTTGATGCGCGCTCTGCCTGTTCTGTCACCAGACGGATGCACGCGAGCTGCACTGTAGTATCCATCCGTTATTTCCGCGGAAAGAAGCCATTAGGCAGAGATCCCCTTCCTGGCCCCCTTTATCTTCTCCCATTATCGATTCTTTGTTCGCTCGCGCCGAGCCGTCTTGGCAGAGCATGCTGAAAACGATGAGGCCCACGAATGGTTCCGATTGAGAAAGTGCCGCTAAATCAGCCGCTGCTAACAAAGTAACAGTCCCGCCTTCTTGGTCCGTTTCGTCAACGTGCGACAGAATTGAGGAAATGAAAAAAATTTAAAGGAAGGTGCCGGCTAAGAAGGAGCACTCCTCGCTCTCTCCCTGTTGCCCCATCGTATTTCCCTGTCTCAGCCTGGAAGAGAACGGCAGGGAGAAAGAAACATGAGCTGCGCGGCCAAGGGTGGGGCGAATGTAGTACTATACGCACAATCGCGTTTTGGACGGGCAAGATAAGGATACTGTATCAGCGCTTTCAATGTCCGAACGAGCGAACTCTTGTATCGCGATATAAACTGTCATGCCCGCTTTCTTCCATTATCCCTCTCTCCCTATATTCACCTTCCTTCCTTCCTTCCTTCCTTCCTTCCTTCCTTGCTTCCTTCCTTCTTTCCTTGCTTGCTTCCTTCCTTCCTTCCTTGCTTCCTTCCTTCCTTGCTTCCTTCCTTCCTTCCTTCCTTCCTTCCTTCCTTCCTTCCTTCCTTGCTTTCTTCCTTCCTTCCTTGCTTCCTTCCTTCCTTCCTTCCTTGCTTGCTTGCTTGCTTCCTTCCTTGCTTCCTTCCTTGCTTCCTTGCTTCCTTCCTTGCTTCCTTGCTTCCTTCCTTGCTTCCTTCCTTCCTTCCTTGCTTCCTTCCTTCCTTCCTTCCTTGCTTCCTTCCTTCCTTCCTTGCTTTTTTCCTTCCTTGCTTTCTTCCTTCCTTCCTTGCTTCCTTCCTTTCTTCCTTCCTTCCTTGCTTCCTTCCTTCCTTCCTTCCTTGCTTCCTTCCTTCCTTGCTTCCTTCTTTCCTTGCTTCCTTCTTTCCTTGCTTCCTTCCTTCCTTTCTTCCTTGCTTCCTTCTTTCCTTCCTTTGTGTCTTTCTTGCTTCGCTTCTTTGTTTCTTTCTGCGGAAAAAAATTCACTGTTGAAAATATACCCTGCAGTCTTTTTTATGCATGTTTTCGTAGGTGCTACGTAGTTCCTTTTTTTTTCTTTCTCTGCGGCGAGTCTGGTGAGCCGCACACGTCTCGTTGCATAATGGATGAGGCCGAGAGCAGTTGGAGGAGAATGGACAACAAGAGAAATTTGACGAGAGTTCGAGTAACACAGAAACGCCTTCCCTCGCTCTTTCGCTTGAGTGACGGGGGATCCGCACCACGGACAGGTGCCGGCGGGCACCAGGTCCTCATCTTCCTCTTTCGCACAGTGGGCCATGCACCGCGCCTTTTTATTATATTAGATTACACAAAAACCTCTGGGTCGGTTCCCTGGCCGCACGGAAGACGTTAAATATTGAATACCCGCAGGTGACATAGCATTTCCAGAATATCACGCTATGATGGCCTCAGCTGTGAGCGCGTCGGCAGCGCGCGTTTTGCTTTGGGAACGAATCTTCTTGTCGGGCCAGTCGGTCGGCTCGTAGAGGCGGCGGTACGCTCGTGTTTCGTTGTTTGAAGTTCCAGCATCTATTTGCACTGGCGGGCTCTATTTCTGGAGTAAATAGAACTGTTGAGCATTCCGCATGCTTAATGTGAACGCATTTCTGGCGCCTCTTTAGTTTCCCAGCTGATGACCTTCTGAGTTCTCTTTACTCGTAAGCCCTTGACACGGCACACCTCAGAACCGCTTACAGAAGAGCGGACATGTGTCACAAAAATGTCAGAACTTGAAAGCCTGCTCAAAAATGCAGCACTGCTCGAACTTTTAGCATTAATTGCTACGCGTGAGGTATCTCAGCTCCCGTGAAAGTGAATTATTTAAAGGAGCGCTTGGTAATTAATCGAGAACTAAAGGATTCTTTCCCACACTTTTTATGTAAGCGAAAAACTGACAGCATCTCAGCGACCTGAAATTTTGCTTATAGTCCTCAATAACGTGTGCATTCTTGATAGGACTCTACTTTGAAAGTCTTGCTGTAAGCACCTCTCTGAAAACTATATCGTGTTAGGTCTTTTTCACTTACAATTTCGTATTTCTATTTACACACAATAAGAACAATAAAACTGCAAGGAAATTTAATTCAGAAGGTTTCTTCTTGTTTTCCTTTAGTTTTCTATGCTAGATTGCGCTGCAATCGCGGCTTCTCAAAGGCCGCCGATTCTTTGAGCCTCAAAAACCACGAACGTCCGCCCTCACCTCTAAGGCTCTGCGAGGTACCGGCGTGACGTTAATTTCATATAGCTTCGCGCCATGCACCTTTGAATACTAGGGCCTGATTCTCAAAGCTGTTTGGGCTGCCCAGGTGACAGGGATCCAAGCGGCGTGTACTCTTTGTTAGCCTGCTCCGTTTTTGCCTCTGGAGTACACCATCCTCTCTTTTAACACTTAGAAACAATGTTTTCAGTTTACACTTGACGGCAATTCTTGGAGCCAGTGACTCAAGGGCTACGAAGCTAGGCCTACGTAAATTACATTTCCACATGAGTAGTACAGTGCGAGAGCACAGGAGAGGGCTAAGAATGTCAGCAGTGCGCCGGAGTACATGTGGGGCCACTAAATGTCAGTTGAAATACGTGAGCATATGTGAGTAGCGAACATGTCAGTAACCCACGTGGATATTCCATTACGTCAGAACGTGTTAATGCTGTCTATTAAGTAGCCGATGTGAACATTCAGTACCTGAGTGCACGTAAGAACAGTGTCAGTGGCTCAAGAGAGTAATAAAGTAATTCAGCACAAATAAGTACAGACAGTATCAGCAGCTCACGAGAGTAGTAGAATGCGTGAGTACATATGAGCACAGATATATAAGTAACCAACGTGAGCCATTCAGCAGTTCTGTAGATGTGAGAGCAGTACGTTTCAGCAGCCCATGTTAGTAATGCACTCCCTTGTCCCTTGATGCGCTACTACTCGGACATTTACGTTCGCAAAGGCTGTATCAGGCGGACAATGTACACTCAGGTCCGGATGAAATTTCTGAGTAGTGTGAAGACGCTGAGCGGAAGAAGCCGGACGGTGATAATGCAACATCGCGCTGAAATCTTCGCTTTTTAAACGGCTATTTACAGCTGCTTAATGTCATTTCCAGTAATTTGTCACTAACTGATTTCTGCTGCATAAATATCAAGACTCTCAATGAAAGTTCTGAATAATAAATACTTAAATAATTTTTACACCTCTCTAGCTAAGCATCCCGACAACCACGTGAAAGATCATGTAGAAAAAAAAACACAAGGAACACTCAGGTCTTTCTAGGGTTCAATTAAAACTGGTTCCGTTGTGTTGGCAAGGATGAACCAAGCATCGTCGATAGCATTTTTAACCGTACGGGCGAAAGCAGATGAACATATTCATTGGGCTAATGCAAAGGGACCGCCTGCACTGCGAGCATTTTACCTTCTGTCTTCTTCGCACTTCTCGACTATACCTCACAACTTTTGGACTGCGAGGAGCTTCGGAGAGCAGATAAAGGACCTTGCACTGGAGTTTATTCCTTCCATGAATACTTCTCAGAGCTTTCTTTCGTTTTGTGATCCCTTGGATCTGCAGAAGCCTTGGGTCAAGCGCTTGAATATCTCGTTGCGTCGATCCAAAGGATCGCGTTGTGTTCCTAGAACATGTTACTATCATATATCAGCTCTTATTGATGGCAGTTGAATAAACGTTACGCTGTTTATCACTTTTAGGTATGCAATTTTATAAATAGGTCTTCGATTGTTAAAGCGTATCTTAAAGACCTTGAGTTTATTCCGAATAAAGTTTTATTTCTCATCTCTTTTCCCCTCTCTCCCAGGCCCTTGAGATGATATCTGAGGAACAAGAAAAAAAAAAGGCTGTAATGAAGGCGCACATTGGAGAGATGCTTAAGCGGAGAAGAGCGGGAAGTTGATCGCCTCGCTTTCATTCATTCATTCATCTTTATTCGACATCTTTTCAGAGGTCTGGAGCACAGACAAAAAGCTGAAGAAGACAGCTTGACGGGGTCTGTGCCCCTTAACAGTTAATGCGCGTACAGACATGTAGAAATGATATATGGCGTCGTCAGTTGCAAATTTGTAATTCAGAACATAAAAAGTGATTACTGAAAACTAATAGAACAATTCTGTTAATAAACAAGACATGACCATGACCAAGCTTCTCTATGTGAGGCATGGCAGCACGTGCATAAACACATAGCTTTTCCGGACGTAATGCGGGGATGGAGCTACTAACGGCGCTCTAGATCGCTTCGATCCTTCCAAGCTTGAGCTTTTAAACCTTAGCTATGAACGTTTTCGCGTCAGTAGCAACAACATCCCAAGCGCTTCAGCAAACGTCGCGCATTGAAATTGTGGGTAACGCACACTTCCCCCCAATTTTCTGTCCCTTGTTTCACAAACTTTAGCTGCAGCGGTAAGAAGCAGTAAGCGCTGAGCTTCACGCTAATGACGGCCCGCATACTCCGGTCCTCCCGTGCGGTCCTTGAGGAACCCGTCGGGCGTGAAAGTTCTGCGCGGAAGACAGGAAGGCAGCGAGCGCGTTGGCGATGCCTGAAGGACAAACCAAGAGTGGCGAAGCATACAACGATAGCCCATGTGCAGCCAAGTATCGAACGAATTACCGGGAAGGCGGCTCGGAAAGAAGAAAAGGAAGCTTGTTCGATCACAGGTGCTGTCGTCACTGCCGGTGCTTGTTTTCGGGCCCGTTCTGCGGGCTTGAGTGCGGGCTCGCTCTTGACAATCCATTAGGTGCACCTCTGTGCGCTAGCGAGACGCATCCAGCGCACATGTCAGCCGCATACCCTTACCAAAGGTGACGGCGACGTTGTTGGCTGCAGGGCCACACTGGGCCGTCCCAGAGGCCCCTACATGTTTGCCGTCCAAGTGTCATTTATCTCGAGAGAAGGAAAGGGGGAGGAAAAGTGGGTAAGCAGAGAGAGCCCGGGAAGCAACGGCAGGAAAACGGGAAGGAAATATGCTGCTAGGCTTTCCGCTTTTCCGAAGGGCGACGAGAAAATGAGCAGTAAAGCTGTGGTGAAGAACAGTTTCGGCCCTCGTAAGTGCAACCACTCCCAGGACCACACAGAATCCAGAATCACAGGAAGCGCATCCTGTGCAGCGTCCGCTTAGCTTGTTCCATTGCGGGGGGAGGGGCCACTTGGTAAACACGGTAGTTTTCACTTACAACGATAACGCCGTTGATGCTATTTAAATGCATGAAGTTCATTATGCGGCTCCACTTTGACTTTCTCGTGCCCGGTTAATTGAATTAAATTGAGAGGAACGCCTCGGGCGCCATTATAAGGAGGTTTGTAGAATAAAATTTTGTGCTTAATAAAATCAAGGTTAGTATTATTAGTGAACTTGATAATATTTAGAAGGGTTATTTCAGTAGTTAATACTTTTTGCACGAAAACCATGCTATTCCTGCACAAAGGACAGTCTGCTACTTGAAAAACATTTGTGGTCGCAGTTTTGTAACTTATTCCAGCACTTTCGGAAATGTGGGGGCACAGAAATAGGTCTTTAATTGTTAGCGTCATCTAGTCCCCCGCCCTAGTCCCCCACCTGCCTCGCATGGTAGGTGGCACAATCGAGAAATAAGTTCCTCTAGTCGCGTTTAGGTGAGCTTGCAGAGAGAGAAATTGGGGGAAGAAGAGAAGATGGGATGCGAAGAATAGCGTAATGCCTAGAGTCCACCCCTCGGCTGCGGGAGATGTTTGGTTCAAAACCCACCGCCAGGCCCCCGGCCCTGCACCCGGCTTCTTCCTTTGCTGTGACACCCCAGCAAACGCCATAACATTACTATTACGCACTCGTTTTTCCATATAATAGTCAAGAGATTCCTTTTATACGTTTTTATAAAAGAAATTATTTGACGCTTGCAGTGCTGCATGACAGGGTTTACAGGCAAGAAAATATTACCCTTGTCGAGTTGAAACATAATATATTTGAAAAAAATAATTATTCTATACCACCAACCTAGCACAAGCATGCGGATACAACGGAAATCTAACCAGCTTCCTGCAGATCATCGCGTCTCAACAGACATACAGCCTTTGTCGAAAGTTTAAAGCCCAGGTGGTTTGCTTCTAAGTCGTGTTGTAAGGCTCCTGTAGCACTCGTGGAAGGCCTACCGAATGGAGGGGACAGAACCGGAAATCTTCTTACTCTCAGGAGATCTTACTCGAACAGCACACGTATTGAGGCCAATATTGCAAATGGATGGTTTTATTCTGGTCATTTGTACGACCGGTCTTTGGCAATATGATGCCGGTATTGGGCCGATTACCTGTGCTTCTTGGTTAGTCACTACGAATTAATTATCAACCACCCGGTGTGGCTGAGTAGTAAACACCTGGGCTCCAAACTTTTGACAAAGGCTCCACGTCCTTGCCATGTGCTCAAACCCGCGACTGCCATCTTTGCAAGTCACTCGTTATTACCAACTAAACTAACCCGGATGACAAGCAGGCATCATGGTGAGGCCATGCGCTAATGGGTGTTTACTCCCTCGAACGAAACCTTCGCTTTGATGGATTATTCTGAACAAACTCAGATAAACATATACATAATGACTCACTCGGCAAGCATTTAAACTCTTCTCTATTAGAACCGTGTAGTGTCTGAGTGCCTCTTCATGTAGGAACATGCGAATTCCTGGTCGAAGAAACGACCAAGACTATCTAATTGGTAAAGTGTATAGCATGATTAGTTTCCCACTCGTGACTGAAACGAGAAATGAAGCCTTGAGCTAGCCGGGTTTTAGGTAAGGAATTCAATCACGGCTGGAAGAATTGCCTTGCTCTGAAAAAAAAAAGTAAACTGGAATAAATAACAAAAACAGCCATGAACTTGTGCGCAGATGGGTAATGCTAGTTGCTAACTTTTTTAAAGCATATTTTTTTTCTGAAATTTCATGTACTGCGACACAGATCAGCAAGGAGATTAAATTGAAAGAAGTACGATGACTCTGAAAAGGAAAAAAAAAATACTACCGAGCTCGCTACGTCAGGTCAGTCAGCGTACATCGGAAACAGAATCACCAATGCTTGAGTAAATTACTTTAGCGCAGCTCGATACGGACGAACCTATTATACAGTCGGCAGCGTACAGTACAATACAATTTGAGGTGATCTTTCCAGTCTTAACGAACTCGCATTAAGCATCTCAAATGTGGTGTATTTCTCACATGAGCTGAACGCAGTAAAGGAGATTCGCCGGCCGAAAGGTTCCCCTATATTGAAGGATCTTTTTGTTTGCAGACTATAGGTGACCGTGGCTCCATCAAAAACTTCTTGGTCCTCTCTGGTAGGAATGAATGGAGGCTGTACTTTAGTGTGATAGGCCTGCTTCTTAAAAAACGGACATCGCGGGGAAAGGAAAAAAAAAACCAGGAAATGATAATTCGCTAGGTGGCAGCGGCTATAGGTTGTCTAATGACGCATGCAGTCGAGCTTCTCTCGTTAATGAAAAGTCCTCTCTCTCTCTCTCTTTCCCCATCGCCTCCACCTGCCTCGCATCACATTTCTTTCTCTTTCTTTTGTCTTTTACCCAGTGCGCACATATGCATGCACGGTATGAAAGACCCCATTCTGTTGCCGAGTGGACGACTCCGTTAATGTGGCCGGCACTGCGCGGAATCCGAGGAGAAAAGACGGCGGGTGCGGGGGAGAGCACAAGGCGATTATACTTTTGCCGCTCCAGTTGGCACGAGAGCTCGTTTATGCGTGCGTTCGGGCACGTGCGTAATTAGGGATCGGAGGCGTCGCAGTGAGCGCCCTGCGCCGGCACTGAGCTCACAACATTGTGTCCTTGACAAAGCGCGACGCCAGCAGACGGCGCCAACGCGGCGGCCGGTTCTCCCCTCCTTAGCTCGGAAGCGCACGTCGTCATCGTGCGCGTCACGCTCTCCCGAGATGAGTAATTAACCGCGTGCCCGAGGACAGAGGAGGAGGGTAGAATGTGTCCGGAATGAGGCGGAGAAATGTCCAGCGCGATTTTCATTAGGAGTAAACAAAACGCGTCAACGGAAAAGCCGGTGCTGGCCACCGCATCACGTCCTGTTGTTTGAGTGTGGTTCCTTTTCTTTTTCGTGTGCTCCGGTCATTAAGCGCATGTGCACGCTCAATTTTTCATTTTTGTTTTCTTTCGCTAGTGCTTGCGTGTACACGTAATTGCCTTCTCCAGTGTGCTGTTTTTGAGGTTTGCCTGTTACGCTATGCAGGAAGCTTGTTGACTTGCTTGGAATCTATATAAGCTGTTTTCGTAGTTTTATGGTTAAATTTTTGCGTTGTGCGTTTTTGTTTGTGTATTTATCCTAACATTCAAAACTTTGTGGATGGTCAACTAGGACAGTAAACAATAGCAGAGACCGTGAAACACTGTCATGCACGCTAAGATCAGCTTCGCGAGGGCTCTACTGTCTCGATTTGACAAGGGTTGCTGGGCTTCGACGGGGCTTTGCGAGAGCCTGCTAGGTGACGGCGAGCTTGTTTTAAGTAAGCCAAACTCCAGTGTTAAATCGCCATGACCTGACATAGTTCCTAAATAGGCTATCAGACAAGCTGCACTGAAGGGGTCTGCATTAGTTCGAACAGTCCAGTGTTTATTAGTTTCCACTGACATCGCTAACCATACGGGAGATTTTGCATTTGACCTCACGCCACAGTAAAAAAAACATGCGTTGCGATACCTGGGGTTCAAGCAGCCGCAGAACTGAGCCTGAGGAACATAGTACTCCAATACTCAAGAATTGAAAGCATCGTGTTAAATTATCAACTTCCAGGATTTCATCACAAATGATCCCTTGATTGCACAAAGATAATCACAGCTTCAATAAATTTTGTTATTCCGGACAATTTTTAAATGCTTAAAGACGATGAGAGCAGGCGCGAATACACAGACGCATATGCAAAATAAACAACCAAATTTCAAAACTTCTGCATCACCTGTCAATGCGACATTATGACTACATAGCTTCTGCGCTGTGCTGCCGTTTGGACCGTTTTGAATTAGGTTTTGCACAATTTTATCTTTCAGCAGGCCTCCTGCACTATTGAAAGCTCCCACTATGACCTTGCTTTGATTAATAAGCTGAAATTATCCGTTTATTCAGTTGTGCTACCAATTCATGTACTTAAGTAGAGCAGGAAGGAAAATTCTTCACATTTTTACGGTCATAGGTGATATACCGTCCATCAAACACCAATTCATTCATTCATTCATTCATTCATTCATTCATTCATTCATTCATTCATTCATTCATTCATTCATTCATTCATTCATTCATTCATTCATTCATTCATTCATTCATTGGTTGTTTCGAAATTCCTCTGCAACGTATGCGGAACGCGGATGTATGCGGTATGCGCACGTATTTTCAGTGCCGCAGCCTCTCGCTGTTCTGCATTCCGTGGCCCTTGCTAATGAGGACAAAATCTTGCGGGGCACATTCTTCTCTCCCATACTCTGTCCTCTTGCAGGCTTGCGAGGGCATATCGATTGCACCGTGCGGCGGCGCCAGCAAGGCAGCCGCCGACAGTGACGCCACCTCTCCTTCTGTGCCTTCCGTCTTGGCGCGGGTCGCACACCCTCTCCTGACAGGTCATCTGCAAGATGAGGTCGCTCGCTTAAGTAAGCTGCGAAGGCGGCGAGTTGTCTCAAGTAGGCGCGTCATTCTGCGTACACCGTCGCCTGACTCCGTGCTGCTAGGAGCAGCAGCAGAACCTGTCGCCGTGTGTTCTTTGTCTTTCAGTTTCGTCCCGTAGCCGTGACCCCCCTGTAACGAACGTCTCAGTCACAGGAACTCATGCCCGAAGCGACACATCTTTCATTGTTCGAAGAAGAGAACTCTAAAGGAGAAACGATTGGTACCAGTATTGCCATTACGCAGAGAACGTCTTCAATTCCAGAAACGAAATTAATTGGTCGTTTCTACCAAATGTGGCGATGCTACCAAAAGACGCACGACTGTTGTAAGGATACAAAATAGTACGTAACCTCAGTTTTATTCGGACTGTGCCCGAAAACAAACAGTTAACTCATCATGATAAGTGTACTGACTGTACACCGAGAGCTAAAATTAAAGAGTCAGAGGAGAATGTTGCCAATTTTTCTTAGTCGCCAATTTTTGTGGCCAATTTTTCTCAATTTTTCTCATGATAATATCATAAAACGTGATATCAATTCTACGACTGAAGGAGATTTGTGAGAGCTCTTGTTCCTTTGTATATCGTAATAAGTGTTTTTTTCTTTTACAAATAAGATACGCGGGCTTGCATACGGAAGAAATTGCAGTCACTGGTTTTTGTCATCAGTCGGTCGACAAGCGAAGAGAAAGCACTTTTATTCATATAGGGTGCTTTCGATCAAAAATTTAAAAAAAAGAATCCCATATCCGGTTCCTGCTGCAACAGCTGCTCGAGGAACTTTGCCCTGGCTCATCCTTGCTATCCCTAAATTAAGCTACTGAATGAAACGCAATAGAGTATTCCTTTATGCAGTTGGTACTTTTATATTACCTTTCTCTTAAGTAATCTGCCATAAAAAACGACGCATTGTTCGAGGCTATCTTGCGCCCTTTAAATACTCGGGTGCTGCTCTGTTGTCCAGGTGTACTTAGATCTGTTTCGATGCACTGACCTTCGGCTAAATTTCATGTTAAAAAACGTAAAAACGCTGTACCGTTTCACAATGTCGAGCGTCCACACAGGAGCATCTATGCACATGGTAAGCACATCTGCACAACAAGTATGACTGACCATTGCAAATCTGCACAGATACGCACCTCAGTCAGCAGGCATCTGTGACGTTGCTCTTAATATGATTCGTAGCTATCTGAGTAACAGATTCCATTTTAATAGCGTTGATCGGCATTCGTCTTGTTTAGGGCTGATTATGTAATACACTAGTGATTCCGTCGATATACCACATACACCTAATATTATACTGTACGCTGGGGACATTAGCATGCTTCCTTCTGAGAAGTATTTTTCCGCTCTTCAAATCACCGCAAACAACAAGTTGAATGAGCTTTCGTCTTGCTCCGATCAAAGCAGCTTCAACTAAACGTACACAAAACACAACGTTTAAACCCCGCTTCAAGCCTGATGATTTTTGCACCGTGATCAAGCTCCAAGACGATGCGCCTGAACTCCTTTTCGTTTATATGTTCTCCGATTTTTTTTTTACGGAAAATTTAATCTGGAGTCCCCAATGTACAGAAGATTCACATTTCAGATTCACTAGATCCATCAGCATTATGTTTAACTTAGACATTTACTACCCCCGTTTCTTAAACGTAAATTATAGTTTGATTAGTTTGATTAAGTTTATTGTAATTTGCATTATTTAATTTTAATTTGGCGCACTACAACGGAAAAGAACTTGCTTGAGGTACCGCAAAAAAGAGCACTGCGCTGAATAGAAAACTTACATCCTTTGCATCACATATACCCATTTTTCTTGATACAAAATTTGCTAAAAATGTATGAAACATTTAAACTGAAACTTGCAATTCATAACTATAATGAAATTACTCGGGAACACACTTTATTTACGCTTCATATCCACTCAGTAGCGGAAGTAATGCAAAAGAAGGTTTTGCTTTTTAGCAAAAACGCCAGAAAGCTGTGGCGCCGTAGAGAGCCACCCTCTCTTCATTCATGACAATACCGCTCGAGTCAAGAGGAACCGCCGCTGTAGCGCTCGCTGGCATTGCCTTGTCGCGATTCAACATCAGCTGCTTCCAGCATACGCTCACGAGTCCACCTTAAGCACATAATTACGCTTTTTCCATCACGCCTTCTTTTCCCAAGTCTTCATGGCGCACGCACCGCTCTGTCTTGTTCAGTGGGTAGATGGTGAAAACCTCTGCAGCTGTAATTTGCATGCCAATATCAGCAACAGAACCGAAAATAAAAGGAAGTGAATAAGAACTACTGTACGAAACTCACTTATCGTCTCATTCTTTCTCAATTTATTTATGTTTCTCAACTCTGTGACTGCTAACCCCCAGCGGTATACACTGAGCAGTGACCACGCTGCACAGTTCTGGAAGTGCACTCTACCTGTCTCTCCCTCGAAGGGTGTACAGTAGAAGGTGTAAGCATTTTGATTTCGCAGGCATCTCCGCGTCTGAACTGAGTCGTTTCAGCCTGCGTGAACTTCGTGACCTCTCACGGTAGAGATAAGTAATGCGGCGCGTCTTAGCGCATCCATCCCGCCCGAACGGTGCGCATTTACATTTAGACGGAGACGAGGCTTCCCCGCTCTGATTTCGCCTTATCACGCGGAAAGGAGAGGCAATCTTCTTTCAGAGCAAGCTTCTTTCTCATGCGAGTTCACTGTAAGCCGCTTGCCTTGCGTGCGCCTGTGCGCGCGGATGCTTTACAAGCTTTAGCGATCTTTCGCATCTACTGATCTAGCAGTCGCATAGGAAAGGACGGGTAAAGAAGCTCAGTCTGCCGAACCAATCATTCAGCTTCCAGGTTGCCTCTTTTTCTTTTTTTTTAGTTTTACTCTTTACGGACTTTAAATATGTTCCGCACACGACGTGCTTTCAAAATTTCGGCGCTTCGTACCCGCGCGCCCCACATGAGTAATGTATTGGGCTGCAGCGTTTGAGACTAGCCGTGGTTAGCGCTGTGGCTTTCAATTACCTTCTTTAACATTTTCTCGGTGCGAAATGAACAATTCGCAATCCTGTGCTTTAAAGCGGGAATGTAATAATGCTTCTACTTTTCCTTCCTTCATATCTACTGCTGCTTTTCTGATGTGCTGTTAAAGCTGATAAGTCGCTGTGACGCTAGGCTGCACGCGGTTTGTGCGAAAACAGAATATAAAACTAGAAAAAAATCAGCAGCTCAAAAAAGTGAAATGCAAAATAAGCCAGCTCGAGAGCAAGATCGAGATAGATTCTGGGAAGTACGCAGAACAACAATCGAATTATTTTTTACGGTCAGGGCTAACATGCTTGTGCGGTAGCCGCCAGTTGTGAGAGCTTTGTGCAGAGGAGTTTAATCTCCCGCGTTCTATTAAGAAATAATTCTTCAGCAGGGACTGACGCGATCGATCGCCGCCATGTATGGACGACGAAAAACGGCCGTGGGCTGATCTATCTTGGCAAGCAATTTATGGACTCGAGCTTTATTTCCCGCTCATTTCTTTTTTACTCATGTATCCGACGGGAAGCAGCAGCTACAGATTCGATCAGCAGAACTACAGAAACCACTGGGATACTTCAGCTTGGGCATTCATAACTCCCATGAAATGGTGTCCGCTCGCATGACAGGGATTTTTTCGTTGCGATCACTTGATCTAGGAAAATCGGGACACTAAGTAGTCAGTGGCGCATTTTGCAGTACTATAACGCCTCCCACACAGCTTTCCGCTTCCACGTCAATGCAGTCGTGGCTATGTGGGCCAAAGTGCAAACAGCTCTGGGAATGGACAGAGATGACGCTGCTTTCAAACAAGCTTCACACATTGTACCTGGTAAAATGATCGGACTCACCTGGAAACAGCCTCACGCTTTCAGACATTAGTCAATACATGACTTGGGTTGGGGGGTAGTAGTTCAACGCATTTTTTTTATTCTTGTGCTAGCCCAGGTAAATACCATTATTTCATTTATACCTACCATGACAAATAAGCAAACTGACCTCGCACGTTAGACCTCGTTTCAAGGTCTAACGTTTGAGGTATCGATTAACAGACTTCTTGATAAAGCTATAACAGAATTCTTGCAAACTTCGTGTGGGCGCATGACGCATCTATATATAGCACGCTGTGTGGTATAATGCACTGCTGGGCTCTAGGTTGGCTGGCGCGTCTAACCGAACGCACGTCGAAGCTGCTTGAACCTTACAGAGACAGTTATAGCGTCACTCCAAAGGCTATGTCCAATATTTTTCGCTTTGTTTTAAATCAATCCGGTACCGTTACCACTGCACGTGTAGCCATGTTTTCTCAACCACTGTCGAGACCTTATTTAGTTTCTGTACGCGCTGTCTGCGCTTTACTCAAAAACAAGCAAGGACCGCACCACAGACGAGACGAACACAATCGCACAAGAAACAGAAACGACGACCGTTCTACTCGTGTGTGATATTAAACTGGCGCTCTTGAACACAAAATTTTAAATGCCCGTGGCGCGTTCCCTTGTCTCTGCGAATGTGTCGTCTGCTCTAGTCAGGTTTTCAGCTCTGATGAGCTGACCAGGTCGTGAGCGGCACGAGTTTGGGATTTGACGAAACTGGGCGAGGACGCACTTATATTCCAACAATATTTTATGTCTGACGAAAGCAAACAGAGAAAGTACAAAAAATGACACGGCAAATGAATCTGCCATAATTACTAACGCCATTGGCGACGCATTGTATACCAGGAAGGCGAAATCATCGATAGATGCCCTGTAGATATAAAAAAGGACATCCGCATGGTTGAGCGTCTCCGTGGAGAAGCCGATTTCGGAGACAATCCTTGCGCCCATTCTCCTTCCAATCGGTCTCGGATCCAACCGCTCTTGCTTCGATTAGCTTCGCCCGAGCGCCCAGAGGGGTTGATTTTTTTCTCTGCGCAATACGGCGTACGGATTGGAGTGTGTTCCCGCGCGAGGGAAGTGAAGGGGTGTCCTCCCAGTTGGTGTCGACCACCCCGCTGCCTGCAGTTGACCAATGTATTTGACACCGCAGGCACGCTGCAGCCTCCACTTTGACTTGGCCCTTCGAACGACGGGCTTCTCAAATACGTTCATCTCTCGCC
This sequence comes from Amblyomma mixtum, assembly GCF_055824585.1. NCBI lineage: Eukaryota > Metazoa > Arthropoda > Arachnida > Ixodida > Ixodidae > Amblyomma > Amblyomma mixtum. Next base: position 272,424,901 of record NC_143013.1, read on the forward strand.
GATATTTTATTCTCCGTTGCATGCAGCCCAGATTGTTACGGACCTGCATTCCCGCCGGGCGTGCGAGTGAGGCGTTCTGTGGTGGAACTACTTTTTGATCCGGTTGAGCAGACACGGAAAGAGAGATGAGGAGCTCGTTACGACATTATCTTTAAGCAATGAAATAATTACATCACTGTTCTCTGATTCATCAAAACTATACATTAAAAAAATAGAAACACTCCCCCATATGCTCCTTGGCTCCTTGGTTTCGGTGGCTGTTAGCTTCCTTCATAAGTCTCTCTGGTTGTTTGGCGCTGGCGACTAAGCTAGGTCATTCTGAGAGACAGTAGTATGTGTGTATGGAGCTTCTCGTCTTGAATCAGACTGTAAGAAAAAAGACTAGATTTAGGATTGTGAGCTTTTAGTGTTCAGAAGCGACTGAGAATGAGGACCCTAAGCATGCAAGTCGACCCCACGAATATGGACCTTGGTAAACCTTCAAATCGCGCAGAGGTTGACGTGAATTTGAAGAGCTCACGTAAGAAAGTCCAGGCTGTAGCTAACCTTACACCAAGCTCATCTCGCCTCATTTTGTGCGGCTGACGTCAATTCGATGCTGAAGCTGACCTTGTGATGTGAAGGCTTCATGAGCTCGCCTAGGTCTGGTTCTGACATTCATATAAGTTTTATTGTTCACGAGACTGCTTAACGAACTACAGAGCATTTTAAATAAAAATTTCATGTTTGTACATATTTCAGTCCACTTTTGTTGGACAGGAATAATCGCTAAATGCTATGCAAAATACTTTTCTTTCACTGGTACGACGTTAATGTCAAGGTATATTTTTGTTGCTTTAGATTACATAGGTAGATCGGCGCAAGCAACATTTTTTCCCCTTTTCAATCGTGCGACATGCTCCCGTGTTTTTAGATTACCGGATTTCTGCCTGGTGATTCTGAGATGCTCATTTCCTTAAAACCTTGCTTTTGTGCATTTTTACGAAGGCTAAATCCCATTTCATATCCTGTTGCGTGCTCTATGCGTTTCTCGGAAGCAGCAGCATTTCAATTTAAAGCAGACCTCCTCTCATTTGCTACTCTATGCCGATCTCCACCCTGAATAGCGTTTCAAGCGAAGCGGTTTGTGCCGCCATAAAAATTCTAATTTACTCCTGAAGGACGCATTGCCATCGCAGGAAAACTGGGAGGCCTAATAAAGGCAATGCAGGCAGCAGCGAATGCACTACACTTGGAACCGAGAATCGATCCAACTGGCCAAGTTCGAATCCTTTGACCTTTGATTCAGAACGATGGGAGCCTTCGGTTTCTAGAACGAACCTCTTCTTGCTTCGGATCGTTGCCACTCATCTCTCCGAGTTCAATGAGACTGCGTTCGCAACAATATGAATCTCCGAAAGCACTCCCGATGTCTTCGCGGGTCTCAAGTTTGCTTTACCGTTTTGTTGAGAGGAGAAATTCGTCGCCGAATTTGCCTGGACCAGCATTGTGTTACACCACTTGCATAGAGGCCTATATAAAGCAGTGCCGCAGCTTAAAGCCCACCGAGTGCACTGCCAATTTCTGAAGAACCTGGCAGTTTCCCGCGCAGCCAACCCGAACATGCGAGACATGCTCACAGCGCCATTCTGTTGGTGACTTTGCCTGTAAACAGAAAGACCTGACGCCTTTGGAGACAGAGGCGGCAGTCATCTATCGACGGAAAGTGTGCGGCACTATTCGCCTTCCTTGATGACTCCTAAAGAGTTGAGCTGTATGCAGGCATGTTTTGGGAAGATGGAGTTTACCTTTTAATATACTCTTTTACTCAGTTAATGCTTTCGTAACTTTCGGACGCAAAGCTGTGATAGAAGCTCTAACTGGTTTGGGCTTGTGAGCAAGCGGAAATTCGATCTGAAAGTAAGCAATGCGCCAACATATTCACTCTCGCGTTTTTGGACTCGGATCCAGTTGCCAACTCAGAGAGAAAAACTGATTGGTTGTAAGTGCATGACATGCCTTTCACACATAAAGAAGAATAAATTCCCATTCCGACGTAAAATGCGATGCCTGCAGAGCTTAAATACCTGTGTCGCCCGAAATGCACCGGCTTCTCTCACAAATACTAACGTCTTCCGGCATGATCATGTGATTTTCGAAAAGGAAAAATATTGGGAAAGGGCTTTGCACCCTTCCGCACGTTCTCTGAAGCCGCACACCTTAGGACAAGGCATCCATACAGCAAAAGCGAGCGCTACGGCTCGGAAGTGCAAAGAAAACTGCGTAACACTTAAGGTACTCGCTAGGGTTCAAAAGGTGTGACTGCCGTGTCGACCATCCGGCACGCGACTGTGGTCGGCAGCTGCCCAATGGCCGGAGAGGTCATGCCGAGCCATTCTGCTTCCGTGAGGAGCACCTAACTGCTGTTGATGCCTGTCTACGATGGAAGGCATTGTCGGTGGGGCAAAGGGAGAAGACAAAGCGAGCCTTCATTTTGCTTCGTAAGCATAATAAAATCATTGTGACGTTCGCCACTCTTCCATTATATTCGCGTACAGTATATATGATCACTCTGAATATTTTCGGAGCGCGCAGTGCTTCCACGGTCTAGAACGACAATCGCCTAAACAGGGACAAAATTTGTAGCAGAGGCTAAAGTATGATTTACTTTTACCTGCACTAAATTTGCCTTTGTTTTTGCTACGGGATACTGTTCCTAAGAATCTAGGGAGTTACGCTGTAACAAGCCCGGCTAAAGACTGCATTTTGTAACAAGTCTTTCTTGAATCAATTTGCTTTCGCGTGCAACACTGGTACTTACCGTCAGGGGTTTAAAAGGGTATAGTTTCAACGCCTATTTGTTGACACAGCTACGAAACTACGACTCGCGCCAGCAAGTCGGATGTCCTATTCTGAAACCTCGTCGCTTGCTAAACAATAATTGACTGGTGCAACACTTTTGTTCGAGTGCACCGAGATATCGCGCTCAGCGGCGTTCGTTACGAACGGTCCTTGCATGAAAAATGCATACACCATTCGGGTACTTGTTTAGGCTTTAATAGCAAAACAATTTCTCTTCGATTCCATTCTAATTTTTGTTTCTCTCTTTATGATGGGCTCAAACGGGACCACTACCCCGACATCGCTGTCCCTGATCCAGTGACGAAGAGAGAACGCAGGGGAGTGGCGCCGCATTATCCTTACGCATTAGCAAGACGAAAAGGTGAAAAAGGTTGCGCGGGATCAGGTGCAATTTTTCACTGATTTCTTAGGCGGAACCCTGCAGCTCGATTCTTTCTGTTCGGGATCGCTCAGTTCATTTTCAGTTTGCAACTAACAATTTTGAATCCAAGAAGCGGAAAGAAGACACTCGCATCTGAAATTAAATTTTTCTCAGGAATAAATTGCTTCTTCTCCGGGCGAGCGAACATTAACTTATTCAAATAAAGCTACCTGCCGCTTTAAAATATCTAACATCACTAAGAACAAAAGTTAATGCGAATTACTCTCGTTGTTCCTTTAGCTACACGCCACAGTTATTCAGAGCATGGATTCGCGCGTGTTGCAGACTACTGTGCGTGAACATTTTTTTTTTTTTACCTTTCATTCAGGCTTCTGAACTTCATTTCATAATTGTACCTCACAGTTTGCCAAGCTGGAAAAAACACCTCACGATTGCTTGCTTCACTTCTTGTGTAAACCATCGTAGGCGGCGTAATCCAATCTCGTTGTTCATAGTCTTCCTGTTATCTGGGTTAAAAAGGCTTAATCGGCTGCCGATTCGGTTAGTCTAGGTCACCGGGAACTTTCGCATTAGTGCTGTCCAATAAGTGCAGAAAGTGACGTCACCTGTCAGGGTGAGAGCACGCATGTGAAAAGCCTGTCAGAGTAACTGATGGTATTCTTGTGGTGAGGAGCACGGACTCTGTCCTCGTAGGCGATGCATGAAAATTCATGAACGTGATCTAGGCACACCCCCCCCCCCCCCCCCCGCTCCTCATCCCCCACACATACTCACGTCGTACTACGCAGTGTTCGGTTTTCCCGTTTTCCTTTGATTACATCCAACTGAATCAGGCATGCCCATGCGGAAAGCTTAATTATTAGCGGTTAGATCAAATTAGATCGAAACATGTTCTCTACATAAAATCCCTAAAAACAGTAAAGTACCGTGAAGATTTCCTCAAAGTTCGTTTAACGGGATCATTCATGAAGATGGGTTCAAAAGGAACTTGGCTGGAGTCGTCAGATGGGAGCTTGGTTGAGAATATTAAGAATTCGGACATGCGGAAAGAAGCTTTAATATGAAAGAACAAGTAGCTTGACCATACATCTTCCCTATCGTTTGTAACTATCATTTTCTGCGCCTTTATATTTTTGTAGGGCAACATTGTTTCTCAAAGTTCGAACAACTCAGAGAGTAACGTAGGTGAAAGTTGGAATTCGAGACAGCAAGGCACTATTCTTGAAACCGTAGTCCAAAATATTCTCACTATGTATTTAATCTGCGCAAACTATAACGCTGCTCATTGTAAAAAGGGCAAACTTTACTGCAAAATATACGGGCTGACGACAGCAGGATATGAATTTTCGGAAATTGAGACTACTTCCGCATTCTTCAGTTCATTTCAAAAAAGGCGGTCCCTCGAATGGGATTTATTTATCTGAATGAAGGAAAGAAGCAAGGAAAGAAAGGTTGGAAAGAGCATGTTAGGGTGGGAAGGACGGTATATGAAGACCTTCCCTAATACATTAAAAATATTGTGCGCTTCGTGTTTATATATATAAAAATTCAACGATTGCGCGAGCAGAGTTCGTCAATAAGATCTAGTGTGCAAAATAGACCCAAGTGGCGGAGACGCCCTTTATTCTGCGATACTACACAAAATATTGATCATGTCTCTTTTCATCTATACTGCTAAAAAGAAAGGGTAACAACGTTAGCTAAGAAAACTTGTCCGCCCGTCTTTGATAGCCCGCTTGAAAAAAAAAGCCACTCTCATAGAGCCCTGCTAAGCGTGACATCTATCTATTTTGTTGCTAAGTTAGGGTAGAAGCCTAGAGGAAAATTCTAAAGTAGCGGAAAAAATAGCAAAAGAAAGTGCATGAAAAACGTTTTCTTTCTCGCTAGTCGCGCTGCCATCAAAGGATGTTACAAGAGGCTCTGGGCTGCAGACGACAATGGCTGCCAGGCCCGCTCACAAAAGGAAGGCGTACCCCGCATGAGATAAGTAATGTTGTGAATACATGACGCAGACGAGCCTAAAGCTACTAAAAGTCACAGGGAAGGGGTTAGATAGATAGCCATGAGCCGAAAGTGAAAAGCAAAAGCCTTGCTGTAAACGTCTCCCCACTATCTCCCCCCCCCCTCCCCCCCCCCCCCCCCCCCCACACACACACACACCGCGAAAACTTGGTGCCTAGCGGAGTAGGCAACTTTCAAAGGAAGTAAAAAATGGTCACTACGCAGTGCAGCTTCAGGATCGCGTGAGAGAAATTCTCGGTATGAAACTGACACAAACCTGGTGCTTGTTTGGCGCTCAGTGTGTACCGCTACCACGTTGCGTGAACGCGCGCCGATAATCCACTCCAATTTATTGCTGCTATGCGCCGAAGCAGCGGATAAAGCAAGCATCCCTGCTTCGCGAGCAAAGAACAACGCAGCAGGAGGCGGCTTTGCGGCGGCTTTGCGGCGGCTTTGCTCCGGTGGCCGCGGCATCGGCGGTCGGCTGCTTCGATCCGGTCTTTCCATTCTGACTCTTCAGCATACTTCGCCCACTTTATTGCGTGCAGCCCTGCGGCAGCTTGGGCTAGCGTCGAACACTTATGGGCCGAATGTGGAAGGCCGCTAGTGTGCCAGAGTAATACGCGATTCAGCGATGCCGCGGGTGCCGGTCTATTACGTTGCAAGAGGATAAGTCAGTCCAAGGGCTGAGCATTCTTGCATGGAATTCTCCCGATTGGAAGGGTCAAACACAAGCCTCCGCAATACTGCACAGTTTCAACGGGATAGGGTGCGCACTTCCTATGCTGGTTCGACGAACGCATTCCCTCCTTTGTCTGGCTGAACAACAGCGCCCAAGCCCTCCTGCGGTTTCTTTGGCTTCGCAAGAACAAAAACGGTGCAGAGTTCTCGAACACGCGGCTTGCTGCCTTGCCACAGCTCATTTGCGCAGCTCACCACCATGTAAAGAAAGGAAAAGAAAAACAACATTTTATCTTCCTTTGGTCGAAGTCGGTAGTGACGGGGAAGAGAGACCGGAGAGATGCAACTGAAAGAAATCCCGTCAGATGCGCCGAATGCTTGAAACTAGAGTTTTTGTTTCTCCTTCTCTGCAGTTCGTATTCCCACGCCTCTCATCCGTGTAGGACCAAGACGCTGTCTTACCAGAAGTAGCGTTGTAAACTTCAACGTTTCGCGCTATTCTGGCGGAAGAAGCTGACGCAGACGCTGACGTCGCAGCGTGCGCACGGTCCTTAAGCTACATTTGGAGCTTAGGTGGTATGACCAGTAAGAAGGTTTGAGCTATTCTCCAGTCTCTTTTTTTTCTTTTGTCTTCGTTCAGAGCGACTTTTCAATGGTCTACAGTCTGGTCATTTTGTCTCGCTATTTCATCCACCATCACCTGCGAGCCAGACAGGCCCTGCAATTGGAGGATTGTGGCACGCGGAAAACGGGGAAAAAACGAGAGAGGAGGAAAATCTCTATAGGAGCAAAAAAAAAAACAATATTAAAAGAAAAAGAGAACATGGAGGCGTAGTTTTTGCACAAATTAGGCGGGATGCCTTCAATTGTAACCGACAGGCAGCAAATGGCGCGCTTTTCTAGGGTACGAGTGTGTGTGTGTAATACCTCTTTCTTACTTTCTTTCTTTCTTCCTTTCCTTCTTTCTTCCTTTTGTTCTTTTTTATTTCTTTCTTCCTTTCCTTTTCTCTTTCCTTCTTTCCTTTACTCTTTCTTTCTTTCCTTCCTTCTTTCCTTCTTTCTTTCTTTCTTTCTTTCTCTCTTTCTTTCTTTCTTTCTTTTTCCTTTCTTTCTTTCTTTCTTTCTTTCTTTCCTTCTTTCTTTCCTTCTTTCTTTCTTACTTTCTTTCTTTCTTTCTTTTTCATTTCCTTCTTCCTTCCTTTCCTTCTTCCTTTCTGTCTTTCTTTCTTTCTTTCTTTCCTTCTTTCTTTCCTTCTTTCTTTCTTTCTTTCTTTCTTTCTTTTTCCTTTCCTTCTTCCTTCCTTTCTTTCCTTCTTCCTTTCTTTCTTTCCTTCTTTATTTCCTTCTTTCTTTCCTTCTTTCTTTCTTTCTTCCTTTCTTTCGTTCTTGCTTTCTTTCTCTCTTTATTTTTCTTCCTTTCTTTCTTTTTCCTTTCCTTCTTCCTTTCTTTCTTTCTTTCTTTCCTTCTTTCTTTCTTTCTTTGTTTCTTACTTTCTCTCTTTCTTTCTTTCTTTTTCCTTTCCTTCTTCCTTACTTTCTTTCCTTCTTTCTTTCTTTCTTTCTTTCCTTCTTTCTTTCTTTCTTCCTTTCTTTCTTTCGTTCTTTCTTTCTTTCTTTCTCTCTTTCTTTTTTCTTTCTTTCTTTCTTTCTTTTTCCTTTCCTTTCCTTCCTTCTTTCTTTCTTTCTTTCTTTCTTTCTTTCGTCCTTCCTTTCTTTCCTTCTTTCTTTCTTTGTTTCTTTCTTTGTTTCTTACTTTCTCTCTTTCTTTCTTTCTTGCTTTCTTTCTCTCTTTCCCCCTTTCTTTCTTAGTGAAACATCGATGGTTCCTTTTAACCCCACCGCCTCTTTAACGCTGTAATTTTTCATTCCGAGAGGGCCTTTTGCTAATTCCCGCCAACGAGCTGCGAGTGCCCCTTGTTGTTCTGCCACCAAATATTGCTCGAGCTCTGCCGCATTACTTATTGTCTAGGTGCCGTGATCGGTGGAGAATGTTAAACCACACAGGCGTATAAGCGTGTAATGCTGATAGAATAACTGATAAGCAGGGCCGCGAACATGCTCGAATAGCTGAAAATGGCTGGGAGGCTCCCACAAAACTAGATTCGTGGCCGCAGTCCTGTAAACGAGACAAAGTTGTTCTAAATCAAAGTATTAGCGTGCAATCAAATGTACCCTGATTCTGAAATAGAGTAGAATTCAACGCAAGGGGGTTCCGTTGTCCATTGAACAGCCAGAGGACCTCCTTGTCTTCAAGGACCGCTCGATGGTTAAATATCCTCGAAATGCTTTGCTATAGCAGCCGCAGGGTTAAATAAGACCATTGAAGTAAGTGTACCAGTAAAGATGTAGTGTACCATTAAAGTTTATATGTCTCATCAACGACAGATTCCTCTATTATGCTTTAGGAGCAGGTATTATTCTGCGAAAAACGGCAAGAGAACCTGTGCCTTTTCGTACTCACTCTGCTGCGGAGTAAAAGCTATTGCTGTGTAATCTTTGAGCAGTGAAACTGAAATGTGCTGTATCCACTTGCCTGGAGCTCTCATTGATTTCTGCGGCAGTCATTTGCGGCGGCTGTTGCTGAATGTGGTTTTCTATTGCACTTGAATGCGACATTGGAAACCCTTCAATGTGTCCATTGTATAGCTAATGCTTCAATGGCCAGTACTGGGAAGAAAATGGGAGACACCTAATTTTATTATGTGTTGGCAATGCGATAGTATTTCAGCTCTCAGTGCCTTTACCGCAAGTGATGGATCTCTCCGTTTGCGGACGTCGTTTCTTGTCTGGTGTAGTAGATTTCCTCTAGCCAATGGGAATGCTCCCGTCTTGTGACGTTACTTTCCTCCTGCCAATGACAATACTGCGGTCTGGAGATGGTCCTTCCCTCCAACCAATGAGAGAATTTTATGACAGATCACAGAATATGACCCTGTGGGGATTTAATGCTATCGCAATAAAAATGATGACATTGACCGCGATTAGCACAGAGAGGTTAGCCACGTTTATGCTGACTCTCACCGGAAAATCTATATATTTCTTGCCAGTTCACTTACAGTTTTGGGATAGGCTTTTGACTTTTAAGTAGGCTTTTAACCTTTACGTTTTTGTCTAGATAAGTAGCATAGCGACAGCCGGCTCGATATTGTCATCATCTTTTAATTCATCTCGTATTCCCTGTGCTTTGTCGTTCTAGAGGTGATCGTTCAGCTATCATTCTTCATGCCTCCATATGCAGCTATCCCTTTAGATATGACCATTTACTCGTATTTAGGCTTAAAATGGCTATAATGAGCTGGTACAGAATTCTTCTTCAAAAACATCTTTTGGTGTCACAAGCCTTATATTTAAAGCACCATGCGTCTAGGCGTTTCGCGTATGGGTGAGCACGAAAACATTGCGCCGCCATTGGCGGGATTCGAGACTAGAATTCGGCATTCTTGGACAGTCCGGATAGACGAGTGTACCTGCACTCATATTCCACTGGCCACTTGCCGTAGCAGCGATGGGCAAAAGTTGCCATAGCTCGTTGTTCAAAGTCAGTTAGCTGTCACAACAGAATACAAAATGTGGGCGCGAATGGAAGCGCACTAACGCCAGCTGGACGTGTTCTTATCGCAGGAAAACAGCGCACGGAGAGCCCCTGCTCTCCCTTACGATGGCAACCATGACGGCGAAACACGCCTTCCGTTAGGCCGTTGTACTCGCCGCAATACAAAAGTACATAAACGCGACATATGGGTGGATGGATGTTAAGAGTGACTTCCTTCGAAATGTGTCGGTGGCGATTGCCACCAGTCACATACTTGTGAGTGAGTATAGCGCTTCCTAGCGTTGCTCTCTCTCTCTCTCTCTCTCTCTGTAAGCTTCTCGTACTTCTACGCTGCCCATGTTATGAGGCAGTACGTAGCATCCAACCAGGAAGCCGACGGAGACGGAAAAAACGATGGGCAACAATCCATGTCACATGGCCTCATTCACGCTGAGCTTAGCTGAATCTAGTTAGGGCAGCTGGAAGCAGCGTCAGCAGACCTCCTCGCGTGCCCCTCAATCATGGCTCCCGCGCGGCGCTCCGCAAACAAACCACCTACCCTTTCACAATTATATATTTCCCCCCGGGAGGCCCCCACTCGCCGATGTTGTGCAGCCGCTCGCTTCGTTAGATGCCACCCCGTGAACAAGCCCTATTAGGGAGATCCAGATTTGGCCGGCTCGGCACCCCTCGGGACAGCACTGCAAATGCACAATTCTTTTTCCCTTATCCCCGATGCTCTCGCTGTGCGTCCTGTTTGTTTTTTTCGGCATTGTCTTTTCTATTCCGTTCCATTCATCCTCTCTGGATAAGCTGCTGTTCTTTCAGGGGTCTCTCTGCAGCTCCCCCTCATTTTATTTCTCTACCTGTCAAGCTATTCAGCGCACGCTGGTGGAAATTCTTGACTGACTGCTTCGTAACTACGGCCTGAGCAAAGTTTGCACAACACCGCAGATGACTCGAAGAGGTCGCTACATGAATGTCCGACTGCATGTTTCTATTTGCAGCCATTCCAATACATAAAAATTCGAGCGAACTAAGAGGCGCTGGAGTCGTTCCGTGTCGTTGCTGTAAACTTTCCTGCGCCTCAGAGTTTACGAGACGAAGAAAACATTAAGTAGATGTGCCGAGGATACAAGGATCCGTAGGATATGCCTGTTCGTTCTCCTGGTGCAGGTAGACATGCGTGTGTCAGCACGCGTATAGGCTTTTGGAATGACGGCGTCTTGAAGTTGTGTTCTGCTGTGTGAACCACCACATTACACATACCGCGCTCTTTGGCTAAGGTAGGGGGGCTCAACTTATTGATTAAACAATGCCAAACTCCGTGATGAAGCTGAGACAATGTACTGCTGTCACTGTGTCAGTGCGCTGCCTAACAATCCAGCCCTAAGATTTTGCGTAAATATTGCTGCGAAAGCGATCAGGATTATCATCTTGTTTGTAGGTACGAAAAGATACGTCCGTGGAGAAAGGAACAAATTCATTACGTGAGCGACTCCACCGGGGCACTCTTTGGTCGAGACGTCTGTGCTCTGAATACCATGCTGTTGTGGTTGGAAGTATCTCGTGCCCACGCATTCAGGTGGTTCGAACCTCAGCGAACTTGGCAGAGTGCGCTTGCTATGCTTCAATTCCGTGTATTCATGACTGGCGTGAATTCATGTCTCGGGTAACAACAAAAATGGCACCCATCTTATCACTAGTCTCACGTCTTCTCTTTGTATAGTTTAAGTTTAGCTACACCACCTCACAGATAGGGTAAGTAGCAGTGGCCTGAATTCAATGATCTTGTACTTGTAGTTGTATTTTCGTTTTTATTTTTACTTTCTTTCAATATATGTTCCTATCCATGCTCTTTTATTCAATCAATCCTTAACAGCATCCCCCGTAGCAATGTTTTCTGCAAGCCATGTGAGACAAGTAACAAACACTCCTGACTGAGGTTCAGGGCTTAACAAATGATGCTCTTGTTTGCTCAGACACCTTTTCTTTGCTAGTTATCGATTGTCCCTTCCCTAATTTCTCGGGTTGTTAGCGCCGTTCGCGGGCGCTCCCTCGAGGGCCTGCCTGCGCTGAATAGTGGTGTTCGACTGGTCTCACTGTGCTTTCTTCTGTCTGACAGGGTGTTTCTGAGTCACTGTGGTCCCCTTAAGTGTTCACGGACGCATTACGCTCGACCGTGGCGAACCCTGAAGGTCGAGACGATAGTGGTTGGGTATGGCGACAGCCCAATGCACAGCAATTAAAGAAATTCGAGTGCAGTGCCAAAAAGGATAAATGAAATGCGTGTTTGTGCTGTACTTGTTTATTGTTTTATAAACACGTCGAATCTCAAGATACTTATAGGGTCTTATTTAAGTAAGCCTTTGAGTAAATTTGTGCACCTTAGAGAGTTTTTATAAACCTCCCATCACATCGTTGGAGATTGTTTCGGTGGCGATCCAAGGAAGATTTATGTGTACAGGTTGCTAGGAGCGCACTGACAAGACCGAGGCAATCATGTTACAACTCAGCGGTTCAGCGCACGTTCCGTCATTGCCATGGCGTTGGCGTTACCCGTGCGAGGATGAGGAGGAAAAGTAAAAGGCAGAGAGTCAAGAGTGACTGCTCTGAAGATGTAGAAAGAGGTCAGAACTGGCGAGAGCAGGTTCGTGGAGCGCCATGGGCACCGCCTCTGAGAAAGTGAGGAGGTAATTAGAGATCCTTGGAACGTCTGATTCGTTGGTGTGATTGGCTGCTCTTCTTGCACCCAAGTTGATTGCTTTGACGAAAGAAGCAGAAAAGGTCAGAATAGGTAAAAGAGTTTTGTGGGATGCAACAGACGCCAGGATAAGGCAACACATGCAGCTGCTGCGCTAATTAAACATGATAACAGGAAATATTAATAGCCGAAAAATTGTAAGCGTTTTTTTTTTGTGCGTGACGTCAATGAGCAGCGCTCGGATAATGCTCCTCCTATTCAGCCGACACTGCCGTCATACTTGTTTGGCTAATTTCATGTTAGACTGTGCCAACTTTGAAACGTTCGATAACTTAAATACGTTTTTTTTTGTGCATGAACATGCCTACTGAGGAGCGCATACATGCTATTATGACTTGAAAGGGTTCATAGTGCGAGGGATCAAAGTCTGCGTAATGAGGAGGAGAACCTCCTGTCCGTGCGAGAAGCATGCGAATGAAATAGGCGTAAGCGTCACAAGGGAAAGGCAAATAATGACAGCCACGCAGGCACATTAGTCAAAAAGGTCACTAAACCATGTGCTTGTAGTGAAATGTGAGCGGTATCTTAATCGCAGGAAATAATAAGGTTTGTAATTATTCTGTTGATGAATTTTGGTTTGAGACATTGCTACTGGTCAAGGCTTAGCGGAACTGTCACTAATTGAGCGGGCAGTCTTGGAAGTTTATCGTGGAGATCTTGGCCACAGACGGCCTCTACATATTCATACGCACCAGCATAATTTTATTCTCCAGGATCCAGTAGACGGAACCAGCACTTTAAGAGGAGCTGCGTGATACAGTGTCGGGAAGAAAGAAAAGACTACATCTACCTTAGGGTATAGAGCGCTTGCTTCCGTGACACTTCCCCCCCCCCCCCCCCCCCCAAACCCTCAGAATTTAAACCCTCAAAATTTGACTCAGTGTACGCGTCACATTCTTTCGTGCAGGTCAAATTCTTTTGTATGCTGTGCTAAATTAGAACTGATTGGCATACCGTGATTGATTGACTGCATCACACCACGCGCTCGCACGATCTTATCCCTTCAGCGACAGCGGCTGTACCGTCCGGGGGACACTTATTCTGAAGCTTACTCTGCCGCATCGATCACATTGATAAATTTTTCTATGAATTTCTTACATCAGGAAGTACGGAATCAGACAACACATTTTTGAAATGAAACACCTTACAGTGGTACGAGGCAGCGCTCGTGTTCTGAAGTCAGTGTGTCGCCTGAGAGTACTCTTCTCCTGTGGCAAGTCAAAAGAATAGCATTGCATTCTGACACGCTGAAAAATAGAATTCATCAAATGCACGTTGCACTGTCGTGTAGTGAACTGACGTCAGTGACTAGACCCCAGTTTAAAGGAACGACTAATGTCATGGATGATGATCTTGTTTCTCGTGAGCGAATAAGCGCTGTCTACTTTATCAGCGTCCACAATTGCAAAGTTACCATGATATTCAAGAATGCTGAGGTGGCCGAGACCTGATTGCTATATTTTTATTTTTTAGACCGTTCGTCTTATAACATCCTACCTAATCCCAGCGAAGGCTAACCTCGATGCCTGTCGTATTTCCGTTCCTGTCTCTCGCCCGCGGAGAACACAAACGGAGTGTGTGTGTGAGACGGGTGTTTGTACACTAGCAGAAACACAAACCATCAATCCATGACGTATACTTATCCAGGATTAAATAGGTATACCAGAGGGAGGAACACACTATATGAAATGACAAGCAAATGCGCCTGTTTATCGAGTTCAGGTGACGAAGGTTGTCCTACAAGCCAGTTATTTTTGTTTTCATGTTGATAACCTAATTAGTTTATTTGACTATTAATTAGGTGTCTTGTGTTTGGCGCAACATAGCATTTGTTGCTTTTGCCACATAAAATCAACTATAACTCACTATTTACGTGTCTACAGTACCTTAGCGGGAACACCTTGAAAGGAGGGGGGGGGGGGGGGGGGGGTGACGGTGAGAGTACGTTTAGGAAATACAGCCTACAAGTACTAGTTGGTGCAGGACCAGGGTGCATGCATAAAAAAAGCGACAACAAACAGCCGTGATACAAAAATTCAACAGAATAAATAACAAGTGACAAAAAGAAGAGTCAATGAATGAGGTGCTGGGAAGGTTTTGTTGTACTTAAAGTTACAACGATAGCCGTCGCACCGCTCTATGCTAAAACAGTTTTCTCGCGAATTCAGGACTCTTGCTGAAATATATGTACCGAGTGTGCCTCAGAGGCATAACGAAAAGGCATAACATTAACACCATTCGATTAGAGGGTCTAGTCCATGGCGTGTGTTTAGACAGGCTTGAGAGTTTGAATACGACAGCCAGTTAGCGCACAATATATTGGCAGTTATAAAACTGCAGACAAATAACGAGTGTTCAACAGATATTGCTTTGTAACCGACGTTGCCACTGGTGACGGCGGTAACTGCCTAGCACTGTTCGTCCTGCAGATCTTGACCACTGGTTTCTAGTTCACTTTTTGGAATAACTCAAGGTGTCTCCTGAAAAGTACTGACAGGTGATCGCTGTTTTGAATTACCAAGACAACACTGACTCCAGACAGTGTCCTTCGTGGACACAAAGTTTTATTCTTTTAGATGTCATGAGAAGTACTTCTCCAAATGCAGTAGGCCACAAAAAGAGCTCACTACTTACAAGAGCAGCCGCAAACAGCAGAAAAATAAAAAGAAAGACAAAGCAGACTGTCTTTGCACGCAAGGTAGCTTCAGCTCTGTGGGATAAAGCGTGCAGACAGGCAGATGATAAATAGCCAAATGAAAAAAACCTGGGCTTAGCCAAAACTTGAGTGGTTATAAGAACGCCACCGCAAGACTTCTATGTCTTCTTATTCGGTTCGGGTGCGGTATGCTATACGTACATTTTCGTATTCCTAGACAAAACCACACGCCTCAGCGCTTTTGCAATCTAAACTGTTCCTATCCAACATATTGTTACGGGGATGTAACGGCGGTAAGTCTGTGTTGGCGGCTGCTCTGAGATGGCCAGCACTCAGCTCAGACACCGAGGGCCCAGCTACCAACTGTCAACGTCGTCGTCGTTCAGCGCACCGCCACTTCTTCGTTCACGGTCCATCGGTAACACTATCCCCCTCGGCTGAAGGCAACGTCCCGGTGGGTGTTAGGCGTGCGATGTCGATGGTGGGGGATAGGGCTTGGACTTCAGTGGAGCGGACGTCGACTTTGGGTGCAGCGGCGTGATTTCATACGTGACGTCGGTCACTGCCCGTAATACACGATAAGGACCTGTGTAGCGCGGCAGAAGTTTTTCACATAACCCCACACGACGGGATGGGAGCCACAGCAAGACGAGAGATCCGGCAGGGTAGCGCACATCACGGTGCAGGCCATCGTAGCGGTGTTTTTGAGCCTCTTGGGAGGCGGAGAGCTTGTGACGAGCAACCTGGCGGGCGGCGTCTGCTCGGGCGATAGCGTCATGCGCATATGTAGTGACAGGGCCGGCTGTGGGCAGCAGAGTGTCGAAGGGCAGTAAGGGGTCTCGTCCAAAGAGAAGATAGAAGGGCGAGTAACCAGCGGTATCATGGCGCGAAGAGTTGTAGGCGAAGGTGACAAAAGGCAAGCTTATGTCCCAGTCCCGGTGGTCGTCGGATACGTACATGGCGAGCATGTCTGTAAGCGTGCGGTTGAGACGCTCCGTTAGGCCGTTCGTCTGAGGATGATAAGCAGTGGTGAACTTGTGACGAACGGAGCAAGAACGAAGGATTTCGTCAACAACTCGGGAGAGGAAGCAGCGGCCACGGTCGGTAAGGAGTTGACGGGGAGCGCCATGGTGTAATATGACGTCGTGCAGAAGGAAGTCAGCGACGTCAGTGGCGCAGCTGGTTGGAATGGCGCGAGTGATCACGTACCGCGTGGCATAATCGGTGGCGACGGCAATCCACTTGTTCCCCGAGGAGGACTCCGGGAAGGGCCCAAGTAAATCTAGCCCAACACGAGAAAACGGGTCGGTCGGGATGGGAATCGGCTGCAGGTGTCCAGACGGCAGGACAGCGGGCTTCTTTCGGCGCTGACAGACGTCGCAAGCGGCAACGTAGCGTTGGACGGAGCGGTACAGACCAGGCCAGAAGAAACGCCGGCGCACGCGGTCGTACGTACGGGAGACACCAAGATGACCAGCCGTAGGTGCGTCATGCAGTTGTTTGAGGATAGTGGAACGTAGGTGTCGGGGAACAACGAGCAAGTGCTCAGCGCCATCAGGTCGCATGTTGCGGCGGTACAGCGTGTTTCCGTCGAGCAAAAACCGGGCCAGAGAAGTGTCGCGCCGGTCGGTGCTGACGCGGTCGATGAGAGAGGTGAGGGCGGGATCCAAGCGCTGTTCGTCGGCAATGTGGGAGAGGTCGGAGATGGAGAGGACACAGGCATCCGACTCACAGTCTGTAGAAGGAGGATCGACGGGATAGCGTGACAGGCAGTCTGCATCTTGATGAAGGCGACCGGACTTGTGAACCACGGAAAAGGTGTATTCTTGCAATCGCAATGCCCACCGGCCAAGGCGGCCAGTAGGGTCCTTGAGAGAGGAGAGCCAGCACAGGGCGTGGTGGTCGGTGATAACAGTGAATGGGCGGCCAAACAAGTATGTGCGGAATTTTCCAATGGCCCAAACAAGAGCCAGGCACTCGCGTTCTGTGATAGAGTAATTCTTCTCGGCGGAAGAAAGAAGACGGCTGGCGTACGCAATCACGCAGTGCTGGCCGCGTTGTCGCTGAGCAAGGATGGCGCCAATTCCGTGACCACTGGCATCAGTGCGAAGTTCAGTCGGGGCAGACGGGTTGAAATGGGCCAATACAGGAGGGTTAGTGAGGACGGCGATAAGGCTGGAGAATGCAGTAGCCTGCTCTGGGCCCCAGGAAAAAGGAACGCCTTTCTGCAACAGATTGGTGAGAGGGCGAGCGACGGCTGCGAAGTTCGGGACGAACCGGCGAAAGTAGGAACAGAGACCGATGAAGCTGCGGACATCGCTGGGCGAGCGGGGACAGGGAAAAGCACTGACGGCACGAACTTTATCAGGGTCAGGTTGTATGCCACTCGCATTCACCAAATGACCGAGGACTTTGAGTTCGCGGCGGCCGAAAGTACATTTTTTTGAGTTGAGTTGAAGACCTGCGCGGCGGAAAAGTGCCAAGATGGACGAAAGGCGAAGCAGGTGGGTTTCAAAAGAGGGCGAGAAAACAATTACATCATCTAAGTAACAAAGACAGGTCGTCCACTTGAAGCCCCGGAGTAACGAATCCATCATCCGTTCAAATGTGGCAGGGGCGTTACAAAGGCCGAAGGGCATGACCTTAAATTGGTAAAGGCCATCAGGGGTGACGAAAGCTGTTTTCTCGCGGTCTCTTGCGTCAACAGAGATTTGCCAATACCCGCTACGAAGGTCGATGGAAGAAAAGTAGCGGGCGCCATGTAAACAGTCCAGGGCATCATCTATGCGCGGAAGGGGATAGACGTCTTTCTTCGTGACTTTGTTGAGATGACGATAGTCGACGCAAAACCGCCAAGTTTGGTCTTTCTTTTTCACGAGCACGACAGGAGATGCCCAAGGGCTGTTTGAAGGCTCGATGATATCGTTGGCCAACATCTTGTCCACCTCCCGCTGGATGACCTGGCGCTCTTGTAGCGACACACGATAAGGCCTCCGGTGTATAGGTCTTGCATCGCCGGTGTCAATGCGGTTAGTCACTACCGATGTTTGACCCAGAGGAGCAGAAGCGAAGTCAAAAATGTCGGTGTAGGACACCAAAAGGTTGTGAAGATCCTGTGCATGCTCGGGGCGCAGGTCAGAAGCAATCATCGCAGAAATGGATTGCGGAACGTTGGACGGGATGTCGGGCGCTTGAGAGACAGTAGAAGGCGGTCCAGGTGAGAGAGCAGTGACGGTACAGTCGGTGAGAGAAGACAAAGTAGCAAGCGATATGCCTGCAGGAAGAACTTGTGGTGACAAGCTGAAGTTGAGGACAGGGAGGTAGGTGCTATTCTTGGTGACGCTCACGATGAGGTGCGGAAGAACAACATTGCGAGAGAGAACGACATCGGCGAGTGGGCAGGCAAGATAATCCCCATCAGGAACCGCAGGAAATGGTGACATAGGCAGATAAACGGCAGAGTCAGGGGGCAGGCGAGCGTACTCGGTGGAGCGAAGGCGGGGCGTGGAGCTTGAGGGTGTGTCGGCTGAGCTGATAGGCAGGTCCAATCGTAGAAGGCCGCTGGAGCAGTCGATAAGGGCAGAGTGAGCGGTTAGAAAGTCTAGACCAAGGATCACATTGTGAGGGCAGTGTTCGAGGACGGTGAACAAAACTGGGATGTTATGACCGGCAAGAGTGACGCGGGCAGTGCACAAGCCAGTGACGGCAGCAGTGCTGCCATCGGCAACGCCAACGGTGGGCGAAGCGGCAGGGGTCTGAACTTTTTTGAGGCGACGGCAAAAGGATGAGCTAAGAACCGAGACTTGGGCACCAGTGTCAATGAGGGCAGAAACAGGAACACCGTCCACAAAAACGTCGAGCAGATTACAGGGCGAAGGCTGGGTCAGTAGAGGATTTTCAGGTCGGGGCACCAATGCAGCATCACCTCCGGGAGCTGCACTGGCTAGTTTCCCGCGAAGCGGCCTGCAGAGGACGGTGAGTAACTGCGGTGCGGAAGAGGTGAGCGGGAACGGTGGGCTGTCGGAGAGGGAGAGCGGCTGGTTCTGCGAGGAGGCGGTGTGGACTCGGCGCTGGGTGGGTCATTCCGAGGCGTGAAGCGACGGGGTCCATAGTCATAACGGCGGTCGACGTAGGGCAAAGGTCGGGGAGGTGCGAGGGTGGGCTACGACGACAGTTGGCGTGGCAGGCGCAGACGGAGGGGCCGGGTCGGTAGTCATCTCGCCCGTTCGGCCCGTCGTCTCGTCGGCTCGTCGGGTCGTCGGCATGTCGGCTCGAACCCGCGACCTCCACCAAAAGATGTTACGGGGATGTAACGGCGGTAAGTCTGTGTTGGCGGCTGCTCTGAGATGGCCAGCACTCAGCTCAGACACCGAGGGCCCAGCTACCAACTGTCAACGTCGTCGTCGTTCAGCGCACCGCCACTTCTTCGTTCACGGTCCATCGGTAACAATATCATAAAACAGGGTACAGAGAGGGATAACGAGACAAGAATGCAGCAAACATCCTATGCAGTGCAGCAGGGCCGGCGACAACTCCCCAACTCATTTATTTTTGTCGACGAGAGTGGAAAGTAACAAACGATAGATTCCTTTAGAGTGCACTAAGTTAAAATATAGAAAAGTGGGCACATCTTTTATCCCGACTTGGCTGAAAAGTAAAAAAAAGGAAAGGGTAGAACAGATGGCGCCCGAGTGCCGCTGGTATCTCGCACCGAGCCCAGGGACGCGCCAGCTATGGATTTTCCACGCGTCCCCAAGGCCCCCACAGCCCCGGTGTACAAGCATCATGCTTTCTTATCCTCCCTTTACATCTGTCTTTCTTAGAAGTATTTGCGCGTCATGTCTTCTTAACGTTCTGCAATTTTTGTTGGCAAAAAAAAAAAAAAAAGTTGGTAGAGAAATTTGATATTTCGCCTTTTTGTTTACTCGTGGGTTTTGATTTATGCATGACATTATGGTCCGCTGAGCAATAATTGAAAACGCTCTATTCTGTCCTAGTTATGTGATGCTTTTGTTCGGCCTCGTTTCTAGACATTTCTCGCGTGATTAAGTATCGATTTTGAGTGCAGTATTTTTCGGCCGCAATATTCCCGTAACAATGCTTAACTGCATCATGTTACTGATCGGCGTTTTTGTCAATGCCTCTCCCCACAGCTTCTTTCAATCAGCAGAAGAAACTGTGCAAATTTATTGAAGAGTGCTTTAACCGTCATGCGAAAATGGGGAAATGCTTGCGAAGTGTTCGGCGAAAAACAGAAATTTCGCTGCGCAAAAATAAATGAGATGGGATTGAAGCAACCATATATCCTAATAAGCATTGATTGAACTAAAAGTGATGGTAGTATCACGCTCAAGAAACTTCAGATGTACTGGAGCAAGTTTATGAATATAACGCACACGTAAGGATTACCAGTGAAACTATGTTCGCGAAATTAGTTCTTCTAAAGCGCACATTCTGCCTTTTTTCCTGTATTCTCTGCGGGTATGAATTTTTGTAATTAATATGTTTTAAACATTACAGAGTACAACTTTAATTTGCTTCAGCAACAGTGTGTATATAGGCAGTGAAATACACGCTTTCGGATAATTAACAGGAAAGAAAAATACTGCGGTAAATGAAAGGTCGCCATGGCACTTGCCTCTGTATGTAACGGTACGAACACTGCGGCTATCATCATAGAATCCCACCTGCGCTATACCTTTTTCTTTTCTGCCCCCGCCCTTTCTTATGTCGTGGAGCAGAAAGAAACAGACAGCTTTCTAACGGCCGAATTTTTCAGATTTACTGCTAGTAAATTTCTCTCTTTCGCTGTGGCTCGCTTTTTGCCGCTGTCCCATCACCGGTTATGTCGTGTCGCTTCGTAACGTAACTTAATATCTTTCTTGCGGCGGTCGTTTAAATCCAGTCTCTCAGATTTATAATTAAAAAAGAGGGCGTATAACAGAAAAATTAAATAATAAACACGAGAGACTACCTTGTACTTCTTAAATGGGAATTTTTTTTTTCGCTTCTGATATTCAAGACACATATTCTTTATGCTGTTCTCATCTGTCTCGCTGTAGTCCTATTGGCACTGAGCGTCCATTGCTCATAAATATTGAAAACATTTAGATGACGTCACATAAAGAAGTGGCTGCCTGGAATCAAGGCGTGTTATTTGGTTAGGGGTCACCCAGTATTTTGAACCGAACTTTTGTTCAAATGAGAAATTAAGCAATGGTAATTGAGGAGACACGTATAAATTTCTGGCATGCAGCCTGAAAACAGTATGTGCGTGATTGAGGTGAGATATTGTAATAAGGGAGTAATTACTCATTGACATCCACCCGAGCGCATCAATACGGCTACAAAGGAAAGCTATACAGCTTTCGATAATCTATTTCGGACCGTGATTCCTGCTCACGAGCTGCCTCCCACGCTGCTCCCATTCTGGGAGCACTGCGTTAGAGCCTTTGAACGACATGTACCCATTTTCTGTCAGGGTGCAAGCTACGGCTTGGTTGGTGCGATATATTTGGGGCAAATAACCCGTGATAGAGTAGGGGGCGGAAAGGGAGTGCGCACAATGTTTTGCCTGAAGTTGATTATGCCATGTTTTTCTTTTACTATTGATGTATTTTACCCACAGCTCGTGTGGCCAATTTAAATTGATTACGAAACCACATTTAAGCGACCAGGCGCTTGCATTAGCTTCTAGTAAAGTCAAAGACACTGGTTCTCGTATTGTGCGGTGACTGTTGCGTAATAAAACAAAAAGGGGTGCTGCAAGCTCCACAGGGACACGACTGTTGAAGTTGTTTCGATTTGCAATGGCCAGTTGCAGCTGGCAATGTTTTTCTCCTCTGCGTTCTTATCTAAAACAACTATTATTTTGTCTCTTTCTCGACATTTAATTACTCTAGCTTATTTGGATTGATGACACGTTGAAAATGCTGCTTGATCTGTTGCGAAAGCCATGTCAAGACCTCATCCTTTTAATCACTCGAAATGGAGTAGTGCTGCCTTCTTGACGCAATAGCCTTTGTTCTGCTGGTTAGTTTAGTATACTGTTTGAAACAGAAAGCGTAGAGTCACACGGTTGTGCTTTCAATAAAACAATAAAGTGCGCTTGGCCCGATATTGGTCGCAAGAAATAGTTAAAATGTGTGCTGGTGAACAAAAAAAAGAAGAATGTACAGTCGATTACAAATCGAAAGGAATGAACTGCGGGGAACAAAGCGCACATATAATTAAATCCATCACTGTCTATCGATAGATATAAAAAAGCCCTACAGGCGTAAAGTGAACTGATCAGAAAAAAATAAACCGAGCAAAAGGAGTGATATTAACACAGTTCGCCCGCTGTTTGCTCTGCAGCTCAAAGGGGCAAAGAGGAATTGCAAGTAGAGGGTGAAAAAAAAAAAAGCAAAGAGAGTCCCCTCTTCTCGGCTTTTCCCTGCTTCAATCTTGCCGACTGAGAGAAAAGCGCACAAGTGGCGCAATGTCAGAGTAGAAAATGCTCCTCTGTTTTAGTAGCCGAAAAGAGAATTTGTTTCGAGGGCCGGAGACAAGAGATTTGTCAAGAGGGGATGCTTTTGTTGAGCCCACTTTCTCGCGATGGCTGAATGTCTTCGCGTATATTGAAGATTGCGGCACATAATAGGAGCGCGTCTCTGTGACACTGATGCGTTCCTGCTTTCACGGAGGTCATACTTACGCGCTTAAAGAAGGGCGCAGGTCGAATAGATTACTGCGGATGAGTGGTATTTCAAAGTGACAGTAAGTAATACACAAGCGGAACAAATTTAGCGACGAGGATTTTGTCTGTAGCGTAAAACTGAACATGCATCATCATAGGCTAAACGAACATTGCTTACTTATTCGGCTGCGTTTTAGAAAAAAAGACCGCTTTGTGTCATTCTCCCTAAATCGAGAAATTGTTAACCACTGGTGTAATAACAGTATGTATTGCACCTCTCTGAATTTATTAACTGCTTCTTCGCATGACTAAACCCGAAAGACTTCCTTAAAGGCCAAAAAGGAAAATGCAAGAAGCTGACACAGAGTGGCGGTCATGTGTCAACTTCTTCCTACGTATTGTCTTTGGACGTTTTTCTTTTTCGTGGTGCCGCAGCGATTAGAAAACAATTCTTGAATAAATGCTTCATTATATAAGGGAAACAGCATTGCGGTAGGTCGTAGAAAGAGATTGAGACAGACAAAGCAGTTCTTGCGTTGCGCAAGTCCATTCCAAAGCCCTGTCTACATTACACTAAGCGGCCAATTCTAAGCTTTTAGCCCGAGCCTCATGAAGGCCGCATGACATTTGTTGGAAGTGGTGACATGCAGCGTGTTTCCTAGGGGAGTGCAAGTGAAGATTTTTTTACAAAGAAGCTATGAACACTATGCACATTTATTCTTTTCGCATGCATCAAGCAAACCGACAAAAAGCGCAAAAGCTTCAGTAATGACTCATTATGGCACTCAGCTGTTGACCCTAAAGATGCGAGTTTGATCTAACCCTCAGCGGTCACATTTAGATGGAAACAAAATGCGAGAGGCTCGCGTACTGTGCCATGTCAGTGCACGCCGAAATCCCCCCGGAGTTGTCCACTACAGCGTCCCTCATAGCCTCGGTCGCTTCAGGACATTGAAACACACGACAAACAAAGCAAAAATAAGGTCAGATGTATTCAGTGCTGTCATTGTCAATATTTCTGTTGCTGCTTTGTTTGGATCAGTATGAACGTGTTCTGGACCTACACGTAGAATCAAGAAGACAAAGCATTAACATGACTAGCATCATCCCTTTAACTCTCTCGGCTTGATAAGGTTTAGTTCTTTGAATCGCTTGCCAGTCGGAAAGATTTAGGTGTTCAATAATAGAATAAAGATTAGAACTGTCTGCAGTACCGTCAGAAGCGGCAGTTAGGAGCGCATGCATAGCGTAAATTTTCAGTGCGTCAACGCAATATTCGAAATATTTAGTTGTTACCTTTGAAAAATAAAAACTAAATTATCATTGCGAACATATCTCAAGATCCTGAAGGATGAATCAATAAAAGATAGCACACTGAATAAACAGAGCAGCATGTGGGTTGCTTAAATATGATCACACTTCGAAGAAACTTGCTTGTGTAGCTATGTGCGGAAGTGTGACGGATCACAAACGCACAGAAAAAGCGTTTGCCGGCACATGCCCATAGGTAATTTAATAAGCGGTGCGACGTTTACACTCTGAGACCGAATTTTTCCGACATAGGGCGACTCTACCTACTAATAAGCTATCGTCTCTTTTTTTTTCTGCCCAAGATATCACGGGAGAACCTCTGTTCATGGCCGCAGTTTTTTCAGAGAAGCGATGGATGTGAACGCGCTCGACACCGCCGTGACAGTTCATATTTACGCAGCCGGTAATTGATACATTGGCTTATTTTGTTGGAAAGTTAGCTGCCTTCGCCACTGCGCAGGCCAGTTTTGTGGCAACTTAAATACTGTTTCAGGCATACATCTTACACTTCATGCCTGCTTCGCGCTTTCTACCAAACAAAAATGAACTTTGCTTAATATTTACGACCACCCCAGGGGAAATAAAAGTTTTGTTTGTGTTTTCTTGTTTGCCTGATATGTTAGCAGACTAGATGGCTTGCTTAAAGGGAAACTGAGCACAAATCTGTTCAATGTTCGTTCAACGTAAAAACTGATTATGCGGGGTTTTTTTTAAAGTTATGTCCACGCTTACATTGCTGCGAACTACCCATTCATTGCGGAGAAAGCGGTATTTAACAAGATACTTTTTTCCCCCGCCACTAGTCTAAACCGTAAAACCCGGAGGGAACTTCATGATGAACGCTTGAAAGTGAATGGCTGTGAGCCTAACCTCTGGCATCCGCAACGATAATAACCGTAGTCTATTACTTCGTTCACTCATGAAAAGCATTGAAGGATATGGCGTAGCACATTCCAGGACGCCTCATAGATGGTGGTTGTGTTCACCCGGGTGTTGTCCGGTTCCTTTGCCTACTAGACGGTCAGTCGCCTTCTCCTACCTCTGTTGGTCGATCGGACGTTTGCGCTGTGTGAGGAACTTTCGTCTCGGTGCGAAATCCTGATTTAGCCGCAGAAAAAAAAATCATGAAAAGGCTGGGCAGGCTTGAGTGCGCACATAACGACAGCCTTGCGCAACATCAAGTAGTTGTCTGAGTTCGTCTGTATGATCGTTCAGAATCACAGGGACCTTAAATTTATTTTCGAGTCGTTTGGCTTGCTGCTGATTTCTTTGCAACGATCTTTCGTAAACAGACGACATGTGATCTCCTTTCTTGTGCTTCTACATCGCAGAAGCTGCGATTCACTTCTGTCTTGGTTGTAACAAAATGCGCGTTGCTTGGATCGCGTGACCAACAGTAACCGCTTGAGAGCGTGCTCTCGTTCATTTGTGCATCAGGCAGCCGCCTGAAATAGCATGTTTTATTCCGTCAGTCACGGCAGTTGAGATCTCCACAGTGTGCAATCTCAGTGTTTAGGTTGTAACAGTGTTTAGGTAACTCAGTGTTTAGGTAAGTGTTTAGGTTTAGGGTTGAGGAACGAGACGTACTGCTAATACTAATAACAAAAGAAATGAATAAAGCAAAGAGAATACTGTCTGAACCCTAGGGACCTCGTTAAGGAGCGCGCTTTTCGCAGTTTAACACACATCTGCCCACAACACAAAATTTGATGCTTGAATGCGGCTGAAACATTTCTCATCAATGCAGAACACGGAGAAAGAGGTAGACTTCTTTCTCTTGCCTGTCCTGTGACCACAACGACGCTGGGCTCTTCAGGCCGTGACGCGTTCCTGTTTATTTTTACTTTTACTCAGCTCTGTCTGCGCGACTTCTATCCAGACAGCCTCACCTCGGTTGAGCGCGTTGCTGAGCGCCCGGCCCACCTTTCAGGCCAGGTGCCACTTTTTTTGCACAAGGCAAGCGAGTTTGGCACTCGTCCGGAACAGGACGTCATCCTAGCCGCAGTGATTACTAGAAGCGTTGACAAAGCGGAATTATGAGAAGTGGGCTGAACGGCTGCGCGCTTCCTGATTGGGACAACGTTTCGTAATTAACCAGAAGGGGATAATGCGACTTGCTTGATGGCCGTTCCTCCGGCGTTTGATACATGCGCAAAAGGCTACAGGTTCAACGTGGACACGAAAAAAACGCAAACGATAGAAGAGCATGTTTTATTTATTTTATTTTTATTTGAAATACCTTACAGACCCATTGAGCATTGTGTTAGGGGGGCGAAAAATACTATGCGGTACATTAATAGCCAAAGGAAACAAAAGAGAAAAACATAGGATCATGATAAAAAAATAAATCAACAATACGATGCATTAATAACAAATGAAACAAAAGGGAAACATACAGTCATGATAAACAATATGTCAACAAATTAGAGAAGTAAAAACAAGGCGGAGGCAACAACAGCAAAAAAAAAAAAATACGCGACACAAATTAAGAACAACAATAAAGGATAATGTGCTCGCGGAACGTTTTAACAATGAGTAACATAACGTGATCAAGGCAAACACAGAAACGAAACAGGCAAACATAAGTAAGAAAACATCAAGAAGGCACGTCAGTAGCAGCAACGTAAAGTACAAAAAATAAGAAATAAAGAAAGATTTGAACGGAGGCGTGCTAAATGACGGTTTCAGTGAAATGTGTGATGAGTTGATTATGGAAAGAATCGAGATTAGATACGGGAGCGATGTTGTCTGGTAGGTCATTCCATAATCTGATGGCTCGTGGTAGTGCAGCATAATTGAAAGCGTATGTATCACCATATATCCTTGCGAAACTGAGCTGATTATATAATCTTTTCGACGTGCGGGATGGGACATCGAAGTGAAATGAACTAGTTCTATTAGAGTGCACATATTTGTGATATAGTGTTAGGAGAGCGACGGCGTGTTGTGACGCGTGCAGAGCAAGCACGCAAAAATAAACGTCACAGGTAAAAGAAGCACATGCTATAAACAGCAGCCACCAAAAGAGCATGCTGTAAAAAGCAGCGTGATGAATGAACTGCAGAGTGACAGAACATCCTGAGCGACAGAACATCACAGAACATCACGAGTTTATGAGCGCGTATCAAACCGGGATAACGAAGAACTCGACAAGTAGTTCGTTACGAAAGCGTAAAGAAACTCATAAGCCAATCTTCAGACGATAGAATACATTCACGAATGGCTTCGTGTTCCCTTTTACGCGCTACGAGAAGCTTGTGCACGCCTTGAGGCAACCACTCAGACCGCACACTTCGAGACCAAAAGGCACTGTTGGTTTCCGAGCAAGCTGTCTTTATATTTTGTTTGCGAATGTACCAATCCCATTACACCCGTGTCGGGTACTTGGTGGCTTTGGCGCTACGGTACTGCTCTGAGAGTGGAATGGCTAAAGTATACTCGTGCTGTCCACTGCCAGCGCGCATGAAAAAACCTCAGGTGGTTTTAATTAATCGAGAGCTCTCCACTACGGCGTAGCTCATAACCCATGTGTCTCTTCGGGAAGTTAGACGCAGAAGCCAATGCGAACCCTAGAGTCAGTGTCATTAAGCGCATTAACGATGGTGTGGCTTTTCTTATGAAGAGTGAGGCCAAGACAATACAAAATTTTAAATTGTGAAGTTTAACGACCTAGGCGACTCGGGGTTATGAGGGATGCCGTAGTTTAGACTATCTGTGGCTCGTAAAGGTGGGTTTGGGTTGCCCAGCACACGGGAGTTTTTGCGTTTCGCGTCCATAGAGATACGGCCACCATGGCCGGAATCGAACCAGAGACCTTGGCAGCAGGAAGAGCAGCAGCAAGTCAGAGCCACTGCAGCGTTCCAACACGACGAAAAAGTGTGCGAATCAACAGCATGTAGATGAGCATTAATGAACGAAAGCACAACAGCGTAAGGGAATTGCGGTTTTTATTATGTTCGTATGTGTCAACTGGTTCATTCATGACACTTAAGAAAGATAAACAAGAACGCAAATAGGTACTGCGTAAACCAGCATTCTCCCTGAGTAATTTGCTGCAAAAGCCTGGCTCACTCTGAAACCCATTTGCATAGCGTATTCGGAGTGTTAGCTGCTAAATAACTTCCACTTCTACTGCCTCTGTGGCATCGAGGATAACAAAGTGTTTCAAAACCAAATTTTAAAGCGACATTTCTAAAGACCGCGCGTTTTCTGTGCGAGTCTGATTTGCAAAGCTAATCTTCCACCTTTTGTCAGGCCGGTTACGAAGACCAAATTGGGTCATCACAATGCACTATTCTGCAGCAGAAAACTGCCCTCAAAGCGGATGGGCAATTAGAGTCCCTGGAAGCGGACGCTTTAGAGAGCCGCCGTGCTTTAATGGCGAATCCAAGGAAGTGTCTAACTTTCATTGATCGCGTCGTCTTCGTCAGTAAGTATGCCTGAGAAGGGAGCCTCGCCTCACAAATTGATCGACGGAACAATTAAAGCCACACGGATCGTTACCGCCTCCGTAAAAATGGTGCTGCGCTTGGAAAAAAGCTTTTGAAAGGACGCATCGACCGGAAGAGACTGCACACTCGTCGCTGAGGGAGTCTAATATGCACAGGAAAAACTTCAAACCACAGCGAGCTTTGGATTACAAATGCAAACCCCGGAGGAGACCGTTCGTGAAGTGAACGCGGCGCATTCGAGATAGGTTAACGAAAGCACAAATGCCGCTGACGCTATGCGAAATAAGTAAATAAATTATCTCAGAATTTTTTCAGATACTATTAGGCTAGGAGAGGTCACTTTGTGTAGATCGTATTTGTTGTTAAGAGGAAAAAAAATGCCTCATCAGTGCCTAACTACGCCCCCTTCGCCGAATTGAATTGCCGCTTCTTTTGTGGATGCTGATAAATTCAGGCAGAAAAAATGTGGGTGTGCAGTTGTTCGAGTCTATCACATCTTGCACTGTACATATAATGATGGAGCCAAAACTCATCCCAATTTAAAGGGCAATGATTTCAGTGAAGAGCTGTTGTCTTCTTTTTCAACAGAATGAAAGACACACGGTCTGTTTTAACCGAGTACGGGGCCTGCGCACCCTCGCAACAACTTTTAGGTACTAAGTGGGCTCTATAAGCTTGACGCCGATATTGAATGTTGCATTAAAGTGCGCATTAGTGGTAGTGTCGTGACGTTTTTCCGTAAGGTAAACACACAAAATGTGTCATTCGCCCCCCCCCCCCCCCCCTCACACCCTTCCCGCCTCCAGTTAAGCATGAACAGTGCCGATATTGCGAGCTTCATAATTACCTTCATTTTCTCCAAATTATGCAGTATCATTTAGAAGAGAACCCAAGGCACTTATATAAGCCTCCATTGTGAGTGTGAGGCCAGCTGGCTATGTGTAATCGCTTCTCAGCGGATAATCTCAGCACTCAATTCTATTATTTATGTAGCGCCCCTGATCAAGTTTCTCAATAATATTCGTGCACAACATCTTGAGGCCACCGCAAGCGCCAAGTCTCGTTGGAGACAAAGGTTGCCAGAGGAAATTATTTTTCCTTGAGAGCTCTTGTATAGGATCGCTGAAATAGTGACGTCGTGATATGGCAGTTATTTTATTTCCAAGCATTTCTTTTAAGCTTCTATAAAAAAAGAGTCTCACTCGTTAAAAGAATCTCATAGCAGACATGACAGCGGCCTATTTATAGATGCGATTTGGAACTTTCCGTTTGCTCCTTTGTTCCTGAAGAGAAAAGTTCAGCAAATAAGAGGGCATACATACGTACTTAACTGTTCAATTCATTCCGCTAATCGGCGTGGCATGACGCAGTTTCGTTCCCTGATTCTCAGTGCCGCTGGGTACTCAACAGCAATAAAATGGGTACAACCTTTTCCGTGGCTTGATACTCGGCTTTTGTGAGGTGAAATGCTTAAGAAATGGGTTTCTCACGCCACCTTTGTGTAGGCGAAAATGCCTTGCATCACGGTGCTCCTCGGCTAAATTTCCCTTGTTCCATAAGAATCATCATCATCACCATCCTTATTCCGATATTTGACGTCTGAGACAATCGACCCACAAAACTACTCAGATTGTGTCATTCATGTAGGACGATCCGTCTTATCAAGAACGTCGGTTACACTAGCTGGGATGCCCTGCGTAAAGAAATGAGCGTTCATGGAACAGCGATACAGATTTGGCGTTTTTTATGACGGAAAGAATGAATTAGTGCTAGCATACCAGAGAAGAAAGTGGGCTAATTAGTGAGAGTCAACTGTAGCGGTCCCTATTTTTCCACGTATACCAGAGCATGTTCGGGCTTCCTCTTACCTGCTTGTGTAATGAATGCAAAGCGCGAACGCGAATGAAGCCTTGCATCCGAGTTGTTGTGACTGAGAGAAGGATGAAAAGAAAATTGCACAGGCCCGCCTACTGGCTCGAGCCAAGCCACCACCGCTGCCACGTGCAGATAGAGGAGAGTTAAAAGATCAGAGGAAAGAGAAAAAAGGAAAAAAAGACGCGCGTCGCAGAAACAACTGCGTCCACCGGAGCGGACGCTGCTCAAAAAAAATTACCGACGATTACGTTACTTCCTAATGCGAAATTTGAGCGCAGCAAATAAGCTGTTTCACCTTTTCGATAGATTGAGGCAAAGAAATCGAGCAACACATGTATGCGCTATCACAGAATTTTTTTTTTATTTTTCGCAGGAAGAGGGGGGAGGGGGGCGGCGTGTACACCCAGCGGCAAACGATGGGGGCAGAAGCGCGTGCAGCAAGCGGACAACACGATAAAGGGAGGAGGGAAGAGATAGCAGCGACTGACTGATGCCGCTGACGCCGATGGTGAGTCAACCCCAGCTGCGGAGTTGGTTTCAGGGACAACGCCGCCGATGCCGACACAAACAATATGATACCCTCGCTTCCGCAGCGCTAAGAACCAGCTCTAGCCGTGGGAAGGTGGTCACGTATTCGTCGACGTGCCGGGGCCTACGTGAAATAACCGGCGCGTCGGCAACTGAAGAGCACCCTATCCGCCACACAAGAACAGGGGGGGGGGGGGGGGACCCTTTCCTCCTCTTTCTGCATGGCGGCGACGGTGTTCTATGCAGTCACGTTATCTTGACTCTCTAGCGGCGTCAGCGGCATCCAGCGGTATCAGTCGGTCGCTGCTAGCGCTGGGGGGATGAAAGGGGGGCGGAGCTGGTTACGAGGCCGACGACAACGCCGACGACGACGCGAAACCCAGGAACGGACGCCAAAGAGCTGCGCTCTAAAACAGATAAGTGGCCGAAGCGGCGCTCGCCGTTGCGAGGACTTACGAAGGAACGCTGTCCTTAATATAATGCAAGGAAACAGTACGAAGGGACAAATTGCTGACCTCCAATTTGTCCGAAAGACGAAAAAAAAAGAAGCTCATGCGCTCATTCCGGTACAAGGCATCTGCATCGGAACCCACCGAGGAAGTGTAATATGTTAGTGCAGCCATATGTTTTGGTTCTTTCAATCGCTGTATCCACCGTCACACTTCTGGCTTTAGCTTTGGTTCTGACTTATATCCAGAATGCACTTATTAATATTTACCTACCTCGCTTGTATGTCTTCCTGCGGTGAACTCGGGCCAGTTAAACACAGAGCATGAAATAGGTGAAAAAAGGAAATAACATCTGGCTAGCCGTGGCGCCGCAATTTCGCTCCGCAGGAAATGAAGCGCCTGCGGGCAGCTCTGGCCTCGCGCGCTTATTTCATTTTCTAACGAGCTGCAGAAGTACGATAATCGAGGCAGTACTTCTTCGGCTAGCAGGAGACTGAAAAATTCTTTTCTGCAGAAGTGGTTCCACCTGAGCCTTGACTGATCGCCACAACTTTTCCTTTTCCTTTCCCTTTTCCTTCGTTTCCTTTCCCTTTCCTTTCATTTCCTTTTCCTTTTCTTTTTACTTTTTTTTCCTTTCCTTTCACTTTCCTTTTCATTTCATTTCATTTCCCTTTCCTTTCCCTTTTTCTTTCTTTTCCATTTGTTTTCGCTTTCCTTTTTCTTTCCTTTCCTATCCT
Organism: Amblyomma mixtum; assembly: GCF_055824585.1. Lineage (NCBI taxonomy): Eukaryota > Metazoa > Arthropoda > Arachnida > Ixodida > Ixodidae > Amblyomma > Amblyomma mixtum. The sequence continues at coordinate 272,456,787 of NC_143013.1, forward strand.
TTTCTTTCCTTTCCTCTCCTTGCGTTTCCAGTGGATGTGAAGTTTGATGCATTGCTTAGTGTAAATTCGCGAAGTTTTCTAGAGATTTTCGTTGCCAGCATCCCACGAGGCTGCTCACTGCCATGCCCATATCCTTTGACTGGGGCGAGAATGAGAGCACGTGTGACCCAAGTAATATAACAATTCGCCTCTAGAAAAAACTTTGAGCTTACTTAACTACCAGTAGGAGGTTGATCTGCAGGTGTGAAGTGCCTTTCTGACGCCCTTGTACAGTTATGGTTTCGCTGACGCCGAAGTAGTGTGTGTCGAATGGGTCAGGCGTGGAATGTGAAATAAATTTTGTTCATATTTCAGAAAATTTCGACTAATCACATCAAGCTTTAAAGTGTTGCATAATTTTGAAGAATTAACTTCGGGAAGTTTTATGCTCTGAAGCCTTGCAGTTAAATATCACAGCGTACCGATATGTAACTTAAGTTTATATTTTGTGTCTTCTGACGCTCTCTTCAGGGCATGGACGACAAAACACCGGCAAACCAAGATATCGGTTCCCACTGGAGAATCCCATTGGGTCGAGATTAATCAGAAACTAATCCAGAGCTCTTGATTACAGCTTCTCCAGGTGTCAAGTTTTTACTAAGGCACGCAGTGCCCATGCGATTGCATTTTAGCGTTTTTGTGTCCGGTCTCTGCGTCAGAAGACAGGGGTCCACGTCCGGCGTCCGGGGTCCGCGTCCAGTGTGTGTGACCGATCCTTACATTTAGGTTGGCATCAGTCATGGTGAAACATATTAGAGGCGTTTGTGTGCGCAACGGCTAGTGTTACGAAGGGAAAGGCTTTTTGCTGAGTAGAAAGCGAGTGCAGGGGGGGCTACATGGATACTTCGGCAACACCGTCTTCAATAAGCGAACCATTTTGTGAGGCACTAGAGCCACCGGCGCAAAGGAAACAAAATGCGTGGGGCCAGAGCAGAAAGATGACGAGGCAAGCTCGATTGCAGAAGAGGTGCGAAGGGGCGATAAAATTTCGCTCTTGGAAATCAATGGCTATGTAATCTTTGCACCGAGCTCAAGTCGGTCAAAGTGGTCTTCTGCCTCTCTGCTATTCCTTTCATTGGTCGATTCATGACTTCTGTTCGAGGGCGGCTGCTACAGCGAAGTGACCATGGTCGAACAATGGGAGCATCCAGTGTGAAAATAATCTAGGCGTTGATATGCCTTGAAGTTTTTAATGAACCGTTTGGCCGTACGTCGAAAGGTGTCTGCCGCACTTGGCCCGTGTGATTCCGCAGAGTAAAACAATGAATTACAAACTATTGTCAAACTATTACAGCTATTATCTGGTTAGTGTTTAAGATTCTACCTTAGGCTGATGTGCAGCCGAGAGACAACGAGTGGCTAAAGGTTAGACAATTCATCCAGTGTAAGAGACCTTAGGAAGCAACCAACCTTAATAGGAACCTAAATTCCAGTTCATGGTGCCCTAGAAAGATAACGGCACATGGATAACAGGAAATTTTCCACCCCATCCATGGCAAACTTATTAGCTACGCTCATTTAATGCTGAGGACTTCACTGGCTGAGGTAAAACATGCTTTAGTTCGATGTCGCTGGACGAGGTGTTTAGCCGTCATGCTGTCGATATTAATGATAAAATAATTTTAACAGTCGGGGATAATATACATGCTCAGAAATTGTGCATATTTGCAAATATTACACCTCATGATAGGAATTAAAAGGTCTCCTTACGTGAGTACCTGATTCTGTCCACAAAGCAGCCGGAGTAGACTGTCAACACTGCAATAGATTCAAACCCACCCATTGGCTCGTCCACATGAGTCGAAACTGAGGTAAGCTGCCACTGCTGAATTCATTCAGTTGAAACGGCTGTGAAAGGAAGCCACGGCCGTATACTGGAATGCTAAGAATACTACAGTAGCGCGATGCTCTCACGATGCAAAGAAGGACAACCTGTGTGAGGTCCTCGTATCGCCTGATACGAGTGATTAAAAGTTTAAGATCAAAATTGCTTGTGCTTAGCACTCATTATTTCGAACATATGATGCCGTACTTGTTAATATTTAATGTATTCGGCTATGCAACGCGCCGTTTACTTATTCCAAATGCAGTACTTGCCAGAGACATTTGGAAATAAGTGGCTGAGGAAAAACGGTAGTCTCGCGAACAGTTAAGACATAATTGCGCCTGGAATGAGGCCTAGTTTTATGAAAAAAAAAATGGCTGAGGCTTAGCTTAGGTTAAGCCTAGTCAGATGCGAACCATATTGTCGCCGAGTTGCATATCGAGCACGCCGCTTGGCTAGACGTTCTTAACGCTCTTCATCAGTCTCTGTAGCACGCCGCAACTTTTGCTTCTCATTCCAACGAGCAGCCCTGTCTCCAGGAGGCATCTCTATCCCGTGTACGCCTAGCAGAGGCAGGCGCACCCCCTTGTACATCGCCGCTCCAGCATCACGTGTTCACTACAGCGCACCTATAGCGGCAGAAGCAGGAAACACATTGGTCGCGACGCCTCGCGCGACGGCGCGAGCTGGGGCCCCGTTTCTCCTATGTCGTTACGTCACGCATCACGTGGTCCTCCTTGGTCGCGACGCCTCGCGCGACGGCGCGAGCTGGGCCCCCGTTTCTCATCTGCTGTGACGTCACGCACCACGTGGTCATCCTTGGTCACGACGCCTCGCGCGACGGCGCGAGTGGGGCCCCCGTTTGATTGATTGATTGATTGATTGATAACAACTTTTATTTCCACCGATGTAGGAGGCCCCCTACTCCCCGTCCCTGGCACGCAGGCCTAGGGGACGGCGGACGGGACCTCCGCGACTAAGGACTGGCGAAGATACATTGTCTCTTCGCGGCTTCAGACGCCAGGCGGACAGCTCGTTTCTGGTCGGCGGGGACCTCGCTTCGCAGAAGGGCCTCCCAGGCTTCTCTACTCTTAATATTGTCCTCAGCACCCGGGGATCCAGGGCATTGCCAAATTATATGATCGAGGGTCCCCCTCGCTCCGCAGGTCTTCCATTTGTCACCTTTTTTATCGTCTAACGTGGTTTGAAATAACCAGACAGGGTTAACGAAATTTCCGGCCTGTAATTGTCGCCAGGCGATGGCCTCTATATTGGTTCACGTGGTATGACATGGAGGTCACGAAAGGTCAATGGTAACGACACCGCCGCGCTCGAGGAGCTGGGTTGGGCTATTTTAGTATGCTTCGCATAAAATGTACAAGGTAATAAGGTACAACACAGCAAACAAACGTTTAGACCCGCCGTATACCGGCTGCCAGCAAAGATTGATTTACGGCGTTGTATTTTGTATCAGGATATAGGCTTTTGCCACTCAGCTGGTAGTGAGCGAATGACTCAATACACATTCATTTTCCACTCAATGGAACATATCGAGTGCTCCATTAAGTGGCAAAGGGCACTTTGTAATGTATTTCATCTTGAATGCCCATGGTGGCCAGTTTGTTATTGCAGCTCAGTGGCAAACATTAATACCTGCTCAATTAATTATAAAAAGGTTCTATTGAGCAGATTGACTTAAAAGTAAATTTATATTCATACAATACTTTTGTGAGAGGTGCACAGACACTTTGAGACATCGGAAGTCTTAACAGCTCAATGCGAGCGATGGAAACGTTACAAAAAAAGAATGATCTTGCTACGTATCAGAAGAGTGGATCATTAACTTCGATATTTCGATATCAGTACCGTGCAGTTTTCTATTATTCTTAATGTTTCTCCAAAAATGTTCGACATAGGAAAGATTAAGCCCTGTTCTGCAGGTGAATTTTCTCATCTCGAGGCGGCTGTAAACCTCGGGCTGGTTGGACAATAGTAATAGAATAGTAGCTTAGACAATAGCAGCTCGTGCTGCTTGGACAATTCACTTCAGACTATAGAACTCTAAATGTCGTTTAGAGGCCCCAGCATCACGAGAATTCGATGTTCTCCAGTAAAGTGCCTCGAAGGAATCTCTTTGTCAGTAACAAAGAACGGCCCGTGTTCTTTGACCATTCATGTGGCCCACACTATAAAGCGTCGAAACCAGAAATCCCGCCCGAATGTCGAGCAAAGCCGCTCGTAAACGCCACTCGAAGCATCGCCCGTTTGAACGCACTTCCTGTTTGCTTCTTTGCTACGCACCCCCTTCCAGCCTCACACACCCCGACATTATAATACACACGCATGAAGCGTACGCTGAAGAAAACCTCGTCCAGGTGCGGGCATACGCGCGTATAGCTGCGGCGATGTGCCTCGCTGCGTATCCACTTGAACAAGAAGGGCGGCGAAAAAAAAATATGATGCAGAGGTAGACACAAATGGCGGACAAGATCAACACAGTGAACGCTTGCGCCGAAGTGTTAGGCCAAGCAGCGATAAAACGAGCGACAGCCCTGGTTACAACCGGCGAAATTACGGTCCCTGCTGCCCCGCTCCCTCCCCCATCCCTTTCAAACATTACGGCCGCCTTCAGCTACCCAGTAGCCAAGCCGAGCCAGGAGCCAAGACGACGACGAAAGAGACATGATGGTGGCGTAGCGATCGCTAAGGGAGGCAGAAACAAGGCGCGCTGTAGTTGCGACCTCTGCGCTGTGTGTAACTTGCATTTGTCTCTCTGTATATGTCAATTCATCTGTCTGGGCGCCCAAATAGGGGGCCTGCCGAGATGTATTGTGGTGGGTTTGGGGGGCCGCAAAAAAGAGGGCGCACCAGCAAATGGAGATAAGTTCTTCAACCGTTGAAATGATCCTGCCGCAGCCGTTTCCGGAGTCAATTCGGGTCCCTAAAGCGCCGACCAACGACCCTGTATTTATAGCTTCAGAGCAAAGCGCTTGCCTCAAAAAGAAGAAGAAGAGAAAATAGGAGCGTTGCGGTAGCACTCTAAAACGACGTTGCCGCTACGGTGGCAGCGCCCTTTAAAAACGGACAATTTTGATTTCTTAGCTGGTTTAAAAACCCGCTGTAGCGGCTCCGATTGCCGGGGCCGTTAAAGCTACCAAATGATGAGCGTTAAAGAGCGTCACCATTAAAGCGCCGCGGATGGGATATCTAGGGTAACGGTGAGGTGGCTTTCTTATTTGTTTCCCTTCCCGGTCATGTAAAAAGTTGCAAGTTTTTTTTTCGTTTCTTTACTGGCATTTCTTGCCCTTAGTTCCTCATTTCGTAAGCTCTCGCAGATGCGTGCAGTAAAAGCTATTCGCTCAGGTGGAATTCAGATGCGTTATTGAAATATCGTTCTTTGTTAGTCGTCATAAAAAAATTATCACGTTTGATAAGAAAGCGGTTATTCCGACGTTCTGTTAACGAGGCTGTTTGAAACATCTGAGAACGCACGTTAATTTCTTTTCTTGTTTATCCTCGTCAAAAACGTGATTTCAATCCAGAGAAACGTCACTGTACAAGACAACAAAAATGTAGCACGTAAATATGAGTGCCACGCCCAGCGGAAAAGATTGCCTCTAGCTCCACACATTTCAGCGTTATCAAACAGAGCCCTGTGCGTTCCGGAAACGAAGTCGTATCTATGATATAACCTATCTACAGCATTTCAGAGAGGGAGCGGAAGCCATCACAGCCGAAAATGAAACTATGAACACGAAGTGTACGCCATCAGTTGCTTCAACGCCAAGGGATTGCGCGTGTCATGGAGGAAATCGCGTCGTTCACGTGCGTACCAATATGGCACTACAAAAGCAACAGCCGCGGTATGTTTGCTCTCCTGTGCTTTGTCAAGTACGCTGGGTGAGAGGTACACTGCCTTAGAATCCAGCGCACTGGCGAAGCGGCTAACGAATTGCCTGAGCGAACGCCAGTCTGGCAGCGCTATTAAGTGGTGCAGACTGCCCGCAGTCACTTTACCAGCAGTATGCTTTGATTGGATACGTGACAGGCAGATTGAAGTGAAGGCGCCCGGAACTTACCGTCCGGCCGACATTTTTCAGCGCTGACCACCAGACGCATGCATCTACGAGGCTCCGGTCACGTGTGCCCTGACATGGCATGACCTGCGTTTCTCTTCCAGTTTTTTTTTTTTTTTTTTTTTTGCTGACCGATTATCCAAGGCTGTTCAAGCATTGAGAGCACGCAACCCCGATTCCGGGCCCTTCAGTGTGAGGGTGCGTGGCAAGTCAATTCTATCAGTTTCGGATAGTTCGAAGTCTTCACGTCATACTGTCATTAGTTTCCTTGTTTTTGTTACCCCTTAATTAATTCAGAGAATGTTTACGCAATCATTCTTGGCTTAAGGACTTGGCTGTATCTCGTTCCTCTCTCAGTCTTTTCTTTTTGATGCGGTTCATGCAGATCTGCAAATAAAGCATGTTCAGCATATTTGTTAGCATATTTGGAGTTCGGTGTCCGACACTCCGAAGTTGTTTTTTTTTGTTGCACATGGAATTCTTCCGTTTTGGTTTGCTTCGTCCTTTGTATGACACCTGCTCGCCAAGGCGGCGTGCACTGGCAAGCTGCTTTTAACGTCGCCATAGCGTTTTCATGCACACAAACTTTTCTGCCCTTGGTGCAGAAAAGTTGCGTGGTGAGTGACTCTTGCATTGCAGCAGGAAAGCTGCCTGTCACCTGTTTTTACCCAATACCGTGACGAATAATGAAAGCCTTTTTGAACTGGAACTCACGCCCGTGTACTGAGAGGCGTTATGTTGTCGTGCATGTGTTCCTAAACACAGGCCGCGCGCTCATTTCACCGCGTGAGCTGGTTAGGAATTCCAGCTTGCTGACTTCCAGACGCAGTTGGGATGGCAGTGACCACTTTCGATTACAAAGCAATCGAAAGTAGTGCCTGCAGCTATGTTCCAGGCTTTAGGAACCATGTGTGAGGTTGGAAGGAATGTCTCGCCGAAGGGCTGTTCGCGCTGATTTAACCTAAAAGCCCAGGGAAAGCATGTTTGCTCGGACCTGTGTGGAACGCTTTTGCCGTTAACACTAGTCGGAAGGAAAGAAAAAGAAAGAGTGTTTGAGAAAAATAACAAGAAAGTGAACAAAGGACAAAAACAAACGCGGGAATGGAGCATACGGCAGTCTTCAGAAGAAACCAGACAGCGGAAACCAGCGTTGGCTCCCTTCTAGCAGTGAAGAGAAGCGCCACTTCACGTCGCAGACCGGCACAAGGGGCACAACACAGGGCCGCCTGCACTTTCTATTAACGCAGTGACTGAGCTGGTGAAGACGGTGGGGACGCAAGAGAAGTGCCCCAGACGGCGCCGCTGGGTAAGACTCTGACGGAACGGCACTCTTTGAGGCACCAAGCCGTGGCTGTTGAAGTGGGCTGGCTTATTGCGCGCAGAAATAATGAAGTAGCTGCTGGCTGGCCTGGGGACTCTTGTCTCTGAGAATAGCAGCAGGAACGACACTCTCCGCGCGTTGTCAGTGGCAACTAAAGTGGGCCGATTCGTGCCGCACCGGGATGATGCTTCTTCCCCATTTTGAGGAGATATAAGATGGCTTCTGTTTTTAATGGAGGCATTTTACTGCTCTGGCCGCAAAAGGAAGATGAGACAGCAAAGACGGAAGACGGGAAAAAGTGCTGCTCACGACTGTTAATGAGGGGAGCCGAGAAGCAATCCAACGTCTTTTCTGTCGCGCCATGGTTGTACGCCCAGCCTGTCATTAGCAGAAAAGTGGAGAAGCGTCAGCCGCTGGATTTCTCATGCATGCATCAAGAAGAGCTCTTATTTAATTTGTGACAGTAAAGAACACAGTGGCAGTGGGAGATAAGGGGATCTGAAGTGCAGGAACCAAAGCGACCGGCTTGGCTTTGAGGGCATTTAGTGTTGCCCGCTCTGACAGCTGCACTCTCTACCCGAGGCCCTGGCGAGCAGCTCTACCGCTCTGTTCGTTGAATCGTGACAACCTTTGTGTGCTAGTACCATTTTTAAACATTGTCCAGCAACATAAATTGAGATAAGCCGCTAAAGCCACACCATTTCACGACCAAGCTAAATGTCGAGTGTCCCCTCAGTGACACGTCGTCCTTGTAATAAAACCGTTTGTAGGAATGAAAAAATTGTGCAAAAGATGCTAACATAATGTAGAACGGGTTATGTTCCTATTTTGACTCATGTTGGGGCTTTATGGTCGATTTCGTACAAAAATATAACCAAAATGATTATCAGCAACTTAATGTATCAAGATGAGGCGCTGTGATTTTTTCTGGCGCTATTCTCACACGGCTGGTTGGTAAACTGTCACCAGCACGAGCCAAAAATGGCAGCATGAGAGCGCTGTTTTCTGCCATAATTGTTGAATTTTGGGGTAGTACTTTCGACAAAGTCTTCTTTAGGAGCAGTCGATGCATCCAACACACGCCAGCATTTCTTTAGGCACTCTTCTTTTAAAGAACTCAGATAAATCAACAAGTCACCATGTTCTAACCTAATCTGTGGGACAACTCGACTGAAATCTGGCAATCGGCAACGATAACAAAATTAAATTTGAAAACTACGGGGTTGACTGTAACTCAAAACAATGCTCAATAAAATCTTTACAGAGTTTAATTTTCAAAGGAAATTATATTAATAATTTAAACATTACAGAGTTTAATTTTGGGGGGAAATGTATATTTACAATTTCGCTACGAGGAAAATTTGATCAACTTTACATCTTGTTGTGCAGCAAATTCGTGCAGTTGCGAGTTTAAATCAAATATTTGTTAATTTTAAGAAACAATTGGTCTAAAATTCTCGGCTAGAAGCTTTTCCTATTGAGCGAACGGTGATTCTTTCAAAGCATAGTCGAAAACTGGTGCCATGGTACGAATATGTGCTTGTTTCTCTAGTACTACACGTAGCCTTACGACTCTCGCAATGTGTCGTCATGTTCACCATCAAAGAAAAGATGTCGAAGGAGATCGTTATGTGGTAGTACATTCCACGTCATTTAATGCGTCCTTGAAGTGGAAATATAGACTCCATCTCATGGTATCACAGGCAACGAGCAGAAATTGTTTCAAAGCCAGGAGACTACATGGATGCATCCACCAGGAAATTATTGCTGCCTGAGCTTACGCACAGCTTACACACTCAATGAAAGTGTCGGAATTAGGGCCAAGTAATGCGTTTCTATCGCTTGAAAAGGACATTTGACGTAGTTTGGATGAAGAGTTAAGGGTGCTTGGACCAAATCACGAGTCTTGCTTCAGAAAGGTTTTATGTCTTGCATTTTTTCTCTTTCTTGACACCACTTGTGCGGCATAGATCTCTTTCGGACTAATTTCGTAGTTGTGGCGTTGAAATTTGAACTTTCGCTACTGTTGGGTTGTTTGACGTCATGTTACTATGCCAGTGCTTTAAAGCACGGCTGAGGCATTTGCACTGACTGTTCCAGGAGCAATAGCACAGACATGCGAATTCTTGGCCTCTCATCTACATTCCTGTTCTTTTTCAAGACAACGACTGCGGCATCGAAAGGGGGCAGAGGGTGCTTTTTTTCCTTGTGCATCACATTGCACGCAATAACCACACACAAAAAAAGTACGGACCGTCTTTGCCCGAAGGTCACAGACGCAGGTCTTCAATTCTCAATCGGAGCTAGGCTAGACACACGGATGACTAGTGAACAGTGACCGGCATGGCAGAATTGGGTACCGAGTTGCTCCACACAACGTTACGCAAAGCGACGTTGCCTCAACCCGGTTCCGTGCGCTGATTGCCGTCTCGGTCGACCTTGAACGCCACATCGGTCAATCGAGGCTGTTTCCCATTCTGGAGTGTTTGTTTACTCTTGCCTTCTTTTGTCGTCCGCATTCATCGTTTCGCCATCGTGGCATCTGTCTCTGAGCCTAGACGAAGGTGCCGATGGCGCGACTACACCTTCCCAGTTCCCAGTCACGCTTAGTTGTCTTCTTGCTAGCGCAGTTCTTACCGCTCGTATCAATGAGCGTGTGTTCTCTATGTGCGCTCCTGTCTTCCCCAACCCTTCGTACGCCGCATCTGTCTTGCGCTGTCGTTTACATTGGTTTCTCATTTCTTTGACCTTTCAAGGGAAAGGATGCTAGCCTATGTACCGCAAGCACCACGGAAACCAGCACACACGTAAGACGCATAACCTCAGCGAAACGACGTTGAAGCCAGGAAGTGAGGCGTCAAGCTCAGCATTGGAGAAATGGAATGCCGGCGCTGGAAGACGTATTTTGCTGATGGCCGCATTAGTCTTGCGTTTCAGATTTTTGAAAGGAGTGTAAAACGACTGAATTAGAATGCCGTTTTATTTTAGTGTAGCGTGTCAAGACAATTGTTCTCAACTAATAAGTTGGTGATCCGTTTCATCTTGCAAATAGAATGCGACATCCTTCTCTCAGAAAAAGAGCGCAAATTAGAAAATAAGGTCCTAAAGACTTGAATTTAAATTATATGAGATAGAGTTGAAAGCGTTTGTATATAAAGTAAAAGCTGAGCTGATTTTTATTACCTGTCTAAGGAATAAGTTGAGGGCCACTCAGGGCTGAAGCGCGGCAGCGCTGGTCGCCAGGGCGCGAGTCTTGCGCTGAAGTGTTGTTTCCCGATGACTGGTTACGCAACTGTATTACTCCGCCCTAATTGCTGCCTGGGATGGTCGCCGTGGCCGATCAGTGAAGCCTCTCTGCACGTTGTATGTTTGTGTGCATATAATAAACATCTGTCTGCTTCATGAAAATGCAAACCCCATGCCTCACCGAAGTCAGTGTGCGACATCATTCTAAAATTTTGGTGCTGCCTGGATATATTCTAGGATAGTATATAACGCCGGATTGCCCTGATCTGAGTTAACCTGTTCGTCATGTTGGTACAAATAACTTATAAACCGGTTAGACGAGCTCCGTTCTAAGGGAAAGTTGACGCCTTTGTGGCTGGAACGCGGTAATCACTCTAGACCGGTCAGCGTGATTATCTCCTTATGGTCCCTGTAATCATCGGAGGTTGCGGGGTTAACTGGCACTGTAGGTACGTATTCTCCCTCTCCCAAACTCTGATCCTGTCAGCTCAAGGGGTACCAGCTGTCTTTTTCACTCTCTCTGGTTCTCTGCACGCTGCATGCATGGCGCTCCTGGCATCCAGTCAGGCATATCTGCTGCATTATTTCACCAGAACTCTTGTGCCGGCCTACTTTTCTCTCCCTTTCCAACAGGTCAGATCTACCTTTGTTGCCAGTCTACACACCAAACAGCTGCCATTGGTAAAGAGCCCTAGAAATAAACAAGTGGATCAGTTGTTACAAAATGCGGACCCCAATTTCAATTCTTCTTGCAAGAAAGACATTTAAAAGAAAATTGAAAACCGACTTTTGTTTTGTGACACGTCTCCTTTCTTTAAACAGCATCAAGGTGTTCTCTATTTAAGTTCGCTCGTAGGTTGCAGTCTGCTTACCTTTAATTCCTAATTACTTATTTAGCAGAACCGAGTAATAAAGCGGCAAAATTGCTTGCAAGAAAGGCATTTCTTGCATTCTGGAAGTGCAAAGTCAGAGGCAGAAATCTTGACAATAAAAGCCAACCCACTAAAGCAAACAATCTCAAAACGGGCAAACATTCATTGTTGCCCAATCAGAGGGGCAAAAGCTGTGGGGTGAATGGGCCTGAAGACTCAAGGAAAGCACTCCTTATAGCGCATTGCGCTTCGCACCAAAAGCAGGACAAAAACCGTACAAAGAAAGACGTGTTCTTTGTCCACGACGCTAGAAAGAGGAGATGCAGTAGCCATAGGACTCTCCACTTCTCTCGCGAAGTCATCATGTACAGCGCTCACAGCTGCTAGCATAGGGGAAGCTTCTCGTAGGAGGCACGACTACTGGCGAGCATTAGGGTGCGTACTTGGACTTCCCTCCAACGGTCTATTATATATCGCTGGAAATCCGGTTCACGAGAGTGCGGCTAGATCGGCCAGCGTCGTCATGTAATTCCATAAAGACCGCTGAAAGGCAGGAGATGCAGCACCCGCCCGCCGGTACACGATGGCAACCGGGGAGCGGATTTGTTTTGCCCCAGGTTCTACCATCTCATGACAGAACTTGAAGCTCGCAGTGCAGCCGCCAGAGATTTAGCTCTCAGTCTTCTTTGTTCGTCTCTACGTTTTTGCTGTGCTCTGAGAGCTCTGAATTCGCCCTTCTCGAGCATAGGCATACATAAAGGAACGCTATAGATTGGTGCTCCCCCTCCCCTCTTGTTGTAGCTGTATTACTCAGAAGGGAACCCCACAGACCAAGAAATGCGTATTCGCTGTGCCTCTAATGGCCGTTGTAGACTCTGGAGCCGCACATTCAGTGTTGCTATTGGTTCATATAAAAATGTATGTGTGCCTTCGGCACGAAGCTTTTTCTTACGCCGACTTCTGAGTGCTTCCATCACGCTGCAGTGCGCTTCTTTCCAGGAGATGCCGGCTCCTTGGTTCGGGACGTGCCGTCGTGTACGGCGTATTCGCGGACAGTTCGCTGAAAAAATGAACATGTGAAAATAATTGTCTTTGAGCTTTTTATTTTTTAAAAGTGTATCTCAGGAATATTGAACGCAAATTCCCGTCGCATTCACATCGTCATATTTAAGGTGCAGCGACCTCTGTCGAAGCACTACGTCCCGCATAACGAACGAAGCCGAGTTCATGAAAATTTTACCTAAAGCCTTTTGTGTTAAACAAAAATTTGTTGCTGTGCGGCTATCACTGCTGTTTCTTAAGTTGTTGTTGTTGTTGTTGTTGTTGTTGTTGTTGTCCTCTAAGCCCTAGAGGCGGCGAGAAGTCTTTTTTTTTTGTCACTGAGCTGTCTACTCTCCTGCATCGTTCCGTGCATGTCCTTTTCCGCGTGAGATGTGCCCTGGGATAGGTCCCAGATATCCATCGGTTGTTCCTCCTAGCACATTACACCAATTCTCCGAGTTTCAACTTGAACACTTTTCCAGGCAAAATAGCAGGGCGTCTTTGTACAGATTTCGTTTCATAAAAAGTGTTGTTTGGGAAGTTTGTTACAACAGTAGTTGACCTCTAGAGAACAGTACAAACCCTGGAGGCAGGGCAAAGAGGAGACAAGGAAGTCACATTCACATTTAGGAGGGATGAGAAACAGTAACAGTGGGAGAGTAAGTCCACCTCGGCTGCTTGAGGTGGTTGGTTCGACTCCCACCGCCGGTAAAGGATGGGTACAAGCGTTCTCCGGCCCTCACCGTGCTTCTTTCTTTGCTGTCACACCAAAGCTAACGCTCAAATATTCGCATTACACACTCTTATGTTTTTTAAGTCACAAATTTTATGAAAAGGTTATTTAAACCACTGCGATGAAAGCTACATGTGCGGAGGACCGTAAATAGAGCACGCTATTGCCTTCTAATGTTGTTCACGTCTTTCCTGCTATGTTGTCAGTATGCTGGTAGTGGACGCTAGATCGCGTTCTCATGCAGAAACAATGCTGCTCCATATCTGAGAGAGAAGGCGTGATTTTGTTTGGAATCGAATAGAGCGCTTCGTTTACTTATGTCCGCACCTGTACATATGTGTTAACGAACAGCGATGGACGAGTAGGAACTTTTGTGCAAAGCAATGACTTGAGTACTACCGCTGACAGAGATGCCTGTTTCTAGAGTGAAAGTCCGTGACCACAAGTTCGGTGCCAGCTGCTGAAGCGAGCTTAATGATGTGCGCATATATTAACTAGAACATCGTACAGCTGGTTCTTTAGGTGCAGCGTGAAGGCTGACACCGTCACACACGTTGAAATTAGAAAAGAATTCAATGTGAGCAAACTTTAACGGATAGTAAGTGGCATGAGTACTTCCGATGCCCAATTTGCTCTCAGAGGCACTGGGGGCGTGCTAACAGCAAGCAGAAGTCACAGAATGTGACTTCTAAGTCTCTTGACGCACGCTGTAACATGGTCGAACAAATTGTGCCGATCGTGGAACCATGGTAAACCAAGCTCATACTATATTTCTTTTTTGTTTGCTTTCTCCTACTTTGTTTAGTGAGGTACTTACCACATTATTCTGAGCGATCTGCGTATACTTATTTGATTTATAACTCCTCGCATATTTTCTTATTTTTCATGTCTTGCTACTGCCTATTCTTTTAGTGCGAAAGCAGTAATCCAGAGGATCAAATCCCAGCAAAATCGTCTAGTGTATGTTTGTGCAGCAGGCTGGCCTAGCGCAAGCCCTCCGTCCGGAGGCACTGCCCTCCCATCGTCGTCTTCTACGTTGCACAAATCCGTGCTTTCGCACTGATTCTAATGTAGTAAACATTCTTTGTAGTTTTTGTCCCTGAACCGCCGCGGTAGCTGAGTTGTTATGGCACTCGGCTGCTGGCCGGAAAGACGCGGGTTTGATCCTGGCCTCGGCGGTCGCATTTCGATGCAGACGAAATTCTAGAGGCCCGTGTACTGTACGATGTCAGTGCATGTTAAAGAACCTCAGGTGGTCGAAATTTTCCGGAGCCCTTCATTACGGCGTTCCTCGTGACCTGAGTCGCTTTGGGACTTAAACATCATAAACCAAACCATTACTGTGTCTTTTCTGTATGGTAGTTTAAGTCTTCAATTTGTGTAATGCTATTATGTTGAGACGAAATGCGTTTTGCTGTAATATATTTTAAACCACTGTTAACTCGCCTTTTGTCTGCTATTTTTATGCATTATTCATGGGCCTATAATCCGACGATTACTATGTGCAGTTACTAACTAGAGGCTCTCTGTCAAAGTACGCCCCCCCCCCCCCCCTTTCTCTTTTTCAACATGCGCTATGTAATACGATTGTAAATAATAAACTGAAACAAAAAGTCCGGCAGTGTTTTGAGCCTTCCGTACCGTAACCTATCCCCTGAAAGGCTCACAAAGAAAATGGGTGGTTTTTCGCCCACCACAATCGCGCTTTTACAGCGCCCATGAGAGAAGCCTCCAGTTACGCCGTGCGCTCGTCCGTATTTCCAAACTGCTAGTGAGCGTGGGTATCGCTGCGTCCCTTGAGAGGGGCGGCAGCGAGACATGTACGAACTCTCGCGAAATACCATCGGCGTCACGAGAGAGCACGTTTGAAAAAGTGGTCTCTCGGCGCGAACCCGATTATTGAGTGGCCCCTAATGATATCCGGGCTTCGCTTATGAATCCATTGCTCGCGTGCCATTTGTCAGCACCCCTGCGCGCCGACAGGGAACAGCAGTTGCGGTGACGCGTGATCGCACACCGCGAAGGAGAGGGGGACGGAAAGGAGTGCGATCTGGGGATAGAGAGAGAGAAGGAGCCGCTTCCGGTCGTACCCTTTTCCCGCGAGGCGGCCCTAGCCGCTCGTTAATCATCTCGGAATACCATCGGCGGCTGCAGTTGCGCTCCTGTACCCGCGCCGTGTGCTGGAGGTTAATTGAACACGGCATATCTTGGCGGTGGCTCGGCCAAGCATGACTATTCCGGGAGGGTGTTGGCATCGCCTTCGCTATAACGCGCAGGCACGCTCCCGGCATTCGCTATGCGCGTCCGCTCGCTTTGTCACATCCTGAATGGCTTATTAAGGCACGTCGTCGTTCCTGGGAGTCGCGCCCGATGCATAATGAGGTTGGCTGAAGACACCCGCTCTCGTATGCTCTCGCCTCTTGCGAAGTCAAGGCAGTGGCGAGCCTCTGTCCAGTAGCGCGATGGAGTTCGCAATTTGGGGACGCACTGACAACTGTGCGGGAGTCAACGAGTTTTATTGAGCCTCGTACGGAATCAAGATATGAGGCCGTTGTGTTACTAGCGTTCCGTGGTTTCCATTATTCTTTCTGCGCATCTCCACACAGAAGCGCTAGCTGCAACCCGATGGAAGAAACGAACTCAAGCGAGATGGGATAACACTTAAGACATTGTGTGCAAGGAGATGGCCCTGTGTGTGCAAGAAATGCCGCCGTTCGAAAGAAAGTTAAATGTGGTAGAAATGCATCCACAATCGGCAAAAAGAGAAGCTCTTTTTTACCTGTCTGCTTGATGCACAGATGCATTTTTTACTGGCGGTGAGAATAAACATTTTGTCAATAGAGATGGAGATGAACAGCAAGAGGGAAGGAAGGGATGTTAAGCAGAAGGGCGTTCTGGTTGGCTACACTGCAATGAGGAAGAGAGATGATGGGTATCAGAAGGGAAAGTGAGAAGGAGCGACGGGAACTGTCACAATTTGTCGCTCTATTCAGTCGCTCTCATAAGAGCAGTGCGCCCCCTCTACTCTAAGGGGCACTTAGTCCAGGTCTTCTACGGTGTTTGCTGTTTGCTGAATTCTGCGGCCTGCACGGTAGGTTTACGCTGACCGTAGTTTGCCGTCCTACAGCAGAGGTCACGAACAATGAATGAGCTAAACCGAAGCTTACCTGGGTAAGGATAAAATGCATCTATATTTTTATGAGCCTGCGGCAGTTGCAAAAATTATTATGTAAGTAAATAAGTACAATTAGATGAAGACCAAATTACCTTCGGAAAAATTCGTAGGTTTGCCTCGAACGGACCGGTAGGATATCAATCAACCTGATAGCATGTCCTGGTAGGATGTCGTTTCATTCCGTTTGTTGCGGATTCTTTCGCACTGCATGGTTTTTCCAAACATGCATCCTCTCCAACTTGTCCAGTTCAGCGTCCTTGTGCAGTTCCTGCTGACTGCTTTGGCAGTCAAATTTGTATTCGTTCCATGAAAGAGGGGAGTTTGCGAAGAAAAATGTTTAGGTCCTGGCTGTGACTTTGTAGTTCTTCAGGGTATCAAAGTACTCCTTAAAATGTCCTCTTGGAAGAACAACAGTCGTTACTGCGAGTTCTCATTATCAACGGGAGACTTGCGAATAGAGCTGCTACTGAGTGAAGCTGGGTACAAAGTAGATCTTAGTCACTTTCCTGTTTTTGAAGCACTCGACATCTAGGGCACCTAGGTTACTCAAGGTTGCATCACGCAGCTGCTATTCCTACTTGCTATAAAATTAGTGCTTATGAAATATACCATGAACTTTTTTCGCCTTTCTCAACGCGGTTCGCGCTAGTCGTGTGAGTGACAGCAGGGTGGTATGCATAGCTGTCAATAGCATCCACCATTACTTGAACAAAAGTTTCGCCTAGTCGCGTCCCTTCAAGAATACGTGGCTGTTTATCTTCTAGGCAGATATAACCACTCTAACATGGAGAGGAGCCAATTGTAGTTCCCATACGCTCTTCGGAATCCCATGGGACAAAACACGCGCTCTCAGCCGTGCTGTTTTGCCTTCGCCGGCGCGCACACATATCAGCTATGGAAAACGCGCCCTGAATAAACACCGACTTGGCACATATGCGCGGTGGTCTTACAAATAGGAGTGCAGAGAAACCAAACCTTGTTATCGCCATGCTTGCGAGACTTCATCATTTATGCCGCAGATATTTGGTTTTCCTCGCAGCGCACGTAATCTCTCATCCACCATCCACAAAGCGAGAGTATTAGTACTGGCATAGAGAGTAGTGTACTCTTTCATTATCACTGCTTTCGAGAATAGGCCGTGTGAAGTTTAGAGTGACACCGCATGAGATTAATTTTGTGTTGGTTTCTTTTAAGTGAAATCTAATACACATTATGGTCCTCTAGCTAATGGCGGGTAATTCGTAGACTTAAAATTTAATTCAGCAAAGTTAGTTTGGGTAGGAGATACGCTGCACGACTTTTAATTATGCTGATAATATGAAAATATGAGGATCTCATGCTGCACAGGCGTACAAAAGATGGACGATTTATGAGAACTATAAACAAGGTACTGTTCTTTCAAAAGTTATATTAAAATAGCGTCAACATCATTCTTTGCACTGATGCGAACAATAGTTTATCACGCTTATATATTTTGAACATGAGGTAAATACAAAATAACGCCGGACGAACAAAGACATTTCACAGTGCGCCCAATGTTTAGGTGATACCAGACAACGGCTTTCAGGAATCTAGGAAATCAGAAGTATGTTTTCTCAATAATAAATTAAATCCTTTAAATTATCAGATGTAAAGCTCTAACCTCAGTTGTCCGGGCGAAATGAGACTTCTGAGATCTCGTAACGTACAACAGGATAGATAAGCGGGCGAGTTGGTGATACATTATGCAAAAAAACAGCGCGAACAAACGGGGACGAGACGAAGAATACACAGGAACAAGCGCTGACCCTCAACTAAAGTTTAATCACAGGAAACACGCTTATAAAAGGAAACAGAAAACAAACAAAACACCAAAATCAGAACGCTTGTGTTACTATGTGATGTCCAGATATGCAACCTCACAGTCACGCAGGAGCAGGGATGGTTTGCTGACACACAATCTTGCTTTCTTTGCCATGTTGTCCGCCTCGATAATTTCCCTGGTCAACTGGTCGGGGTGTTTGTACAAAATGTCAGTACAATGCAAGGACGGAAAACATGATTGACACTCTCGGCAATGATCAACTAGATTAGTGGAGCGATTAGATTCTAATGAATTGAGATGTTCTCCGAGTCGTGTGTTGATACAACGTCCCGTTTGGCCAATGTATATCTGACCACAGGATAGGGGGATTTTATAAACTACCCCTTTGGAGCACGGCACAAAACTTTTAGCGTGCTTAACACCACAGGACGCTACAGATTTCTTGGGGTTGTGGGACTCATTTTCTACTGCTGAACAAATGTTACTGAGGTTATTCGGGGCCGAAAAAACCACATCAACTTTATACCTATGGGCCACATTTTTAAGACCATGAGAGTGTCAATCATGTTTTCCGTCCTTACATTTTACTGACATTTTGTACAAACACCACGACCAGTTGACCAGGGAAATTATCGAGGCGTACAACATGGCAAAGAAAGCAAGATTGTGTGTCAGCAAACCATCCCTGCTCCTGCGTGACTGTGAGGTTGCATATCTGGACATCACATAGTAACACATGCGTTCTGATTTTGGTGTTTGTTTGTTTTCTGTTTCCTTTTATAAGCGTGTTTCCTGTGATTAAACTTTAGTTGAGAGTCAGAGCTTGTTCCTGTGTATTCTTCGTCTCGTCCCCGTTTGTTCGCGCTGTTTTTTTGCATATCGTAACGTACACTCAAGTCTTGTTTTGTGCTGATGAGTGGAGCTTGTAACGGTCAGTTCTATGGCTTCGCTCTTCCAAAGCTATCAGTGACCAGCGTTCAATATTATCGGCAAATGATAGGTAATTTAAATGTCAGGAAAGGGTAGCATTCTGCGCCCATTAAAGTGATTTAGCCAGAACTAGGAATTAGTGGCACTTTTTCTTCCAAGGAAATTTGAACACTTTGAAAGCAAGAGAAAATCACTCACTAATATGGTTTTCAATAATGGAATACTTATACAATGGCACACACCCAAGCGTAGCCATAAGGCTACAAAGGAAACATATACCGCTTCCACAGAAACTTCGTAGTTAAAGAAAAATTCGTCCTAGGTCGGGACTCGAACCTGGGACCACCATCTCACCGGGGCTGTCGATTGGCCAACTGAGGTAACGAGGAAGCAGGGCGAGAGCGAATTGATCAATAATTCGACGTTACTGATAATTTTCTTAAACTTCGAAGTTTCTGTGGAACCTGCATAGCTTTCATTTATAGCCGTATGGCTGCGCTTGGATGGAGGCTAATGCGTAGTTACTCCCTTATTACAAATGTGCTCAACCTGCGGGGATTCACCTAAATCATTGTACCAATACCGCTCCTACTTCGATGGCTCTGAATGATTATCGAATGCAAACACAAAGACTGCGCTACGATTATTTACAAGACAATATTCTTTAGTGAAAATATGAGTATTAATTTAAAATAGACGCACTTAAAATGAGACACATGAGCCTGTAGGATTTTCACACAGCATGAGCAGGTTCCTAAAGAGCAAAATAGTAAAATATTTTATTTCTGTTTAGCATTTTCATGCATCGGCCACCACCAGGTTGTGTTTGGTATTTTTTGCACTGATTCTGTTGTATTCCGTTCGGGTCATAACCACGCCGGCAAAGCATTCTGGGCACGGAGACATCTGTTTCAGTGATGAAGAGCGATAGGGCTTGTGTTGATAAGTAGCTGGAACAGAATCACTTCTAAAATTGCAGTTTTGTTCTCCTTTATAATCAATTATCGTTACATAATTACCTATTGATGTCCTATTGATGAGCACCCAAAGTTAAACAAAAAAAAAAAACAACTTCCCCTATGCAGTTTCGTTTCGGTGACTTGACTTCCGTCAAGATTTCTTGCAATCAGAATTCTCCTCTAAAGGGTGCCCTGCTGTATAAGTACAGTTTGTGTGGCGAAGCTCTCTAAGTGAAGCATTGGTCTAACGATTGAAATGTGCCCTTTCTTTTTCACAAAATAACTCCCAAAAATAAAATGAAAGCGGAGAGCAAGAAATAAAACAGGAACACACGTGAAAAATATGTAAAAAGGAAACGTTGGTAATTGTTACGTTTACCGCGCAAATGCAGGATGTCGTCTGGATGGCGCGCCAGAGTGAGGTGCATTGCCGTGCAGTGACAGTGAGGGATACTTGTATCGACCCTTCTCGACGAGCGTGTGCTTTTGAGAGGGGCAACGTTGGAAGAATGGTCAAAGAAAGCTGCTCTTCTTTCAGGATGCAACACAAGCCGGTGCATGCTAGACAAACAGGAGAAAGCAAGAAATAAATAAACAAAGGAAAATAAGAAACGGAAGACAGAAGGCAGGGAAGACGGGCTGCGTTTTTCGAGTTTTCCTCTGCTACGCTTGCCCTCTCCGGTAGCGATGTCAATACTGTCGCAGCGTCGTAGCTCTTCCGGTGGCAAGCAATTTTCAAACATGGCGGTGCGCTGTGATTGGTTCTTGACGGTCACGTGACAGCTGCATTGTACCGACGTACCGACTAAGCAGTAAATTTCCCGATTTTTGCTGCAGGTTTTTTGTTGACGATCGCTTTATAGCTATCGCATTAACATGTATCTTATTACTAACCCCGCATTTCCTTTCTCCTGTGCGCTTCATATATAAAGAAAACAAAACACGGTTGACGCCAAATTGACTCAAATTCCCTCAGTCATCAAGCACTAAGAAGCAGGTCATCAAACAAAAAAATAAAAAGGCTTTTAATGGCAGCCGTGTTGTTGGCGAGCTCACGTTACGACACGTAACCTTATTATCTAGTTATGGTGTTAATGACAGGGCACACAGGGAGGCCGCAGAACACTTCCAAAGGAAACATTATGCACGCGAACTTGCTCCTACAAACCGAAGACACCTCGATGGCTGCGAATGCAGCAAGTGCGTTCGGGCTCGACGGACGTCGGAATAAGCTATGCTCCTGCCAGGTGCTGCGCACCGATAAGCATCGGAAATTCTGTTGGAATTTGAATATTTGCTACCCCTATTTATTTCTAAGCCCGCTAAACACTTCGATGTGAGAGCGGGAATTATTTCATAGGTCATATTGTGCAGCGCCTAGGAAGAGTAAGCCATTAGAATCAAAATCTTCTCGCAGCATTTCAGGGGTTACTTTAATTTCCTGTAAATTACAAATGAAAATATTCCCATTCAGTTGCGCAGTGTTTGCTTGAAGTGGCCGACAGATGGCACTTGTTGGTGATGTCCAGAAAAAAAAAAAAAAGCTTGGTCTCTTCTGTGTTCGATTTTCATTGATTGCAGAGTAAATCGGGGTTGACTAAGCACCACGTATATCTTTTTTTTTTTATTTCGTAGTGGCGGTATCTTTGTCAGCTCCTCTTGTTACTTCAATACGAGACACGTGAAGGCGACCGCAGGGCTGATTCGCACTGTAGGACGGCGCTCTTCGGCGTTCCGTCGGCCGGGGCCACTTTGCCGAGCCCAGTGAGGAAGGAGCTAGTGCAGGCGCCAGGCGACCCCCGCTTGGAGTCTGTCGTCGTCAGGATAAGCGAGAGTTCGAGCGGGCTCCGAAGCACAGGGAAGACAGGGCTTGCGAGGGACATTAGGCAGGCCGATTCAGTAGCAGTCGGCTCCTAGAGCCGCCCGAGTTACGACCGGAGAACATTCGCCACCCCTGTTCCGGCCCTTCCCCCTCCTTTCCGTTTCTTCTCCAGACTAACGCTGTCTAGAGTGCTACCTTAGCTCTATCTGGGGCTGATGCAAACCCGAGTATTCCTGGGAGCGGCGCTGTCGAGGCTTGCGTCAGCTGCCTGTCTTCAGATCGACGTCGGAGGTGGTAACCATGGTACTTCGTGTAGTCCAACGATCCATTAAAGATTACTTCGGTAGAGGAAGTGACACATGTATTAACGTGCGTGGATGAACAAACACTTCTCTCTAAGCGTACCTTGTCGCGCGAAAGTTGGCCGCGATAAGCCTGCTGAATAAGAATAGGTGCGTGAAACATTTCAGCTCACTCCTGATTTGTTGCTCATCGCCGTGGGTGCTCCTAAAGCCACCTTCAGACGCTATTAAAAGCGGAGCCTAGTTCTATAAGCGGCGTAAGAAGAAACTTTGGAGATTGATCAAAGATTGCATTACTGACTTGCCCAAGTATCCTCACTTGTCATCGATCGGATAATATTCTCCAATACTTGGCGACTCTTTGTGCTTTGATCATAGTTAATTAAAACTGCAATCTGAAGGTATTTAGCAAAGAAAACTGAGACATCGGCTTGAGCTACAATTTTATCTTTGTTTAGTCCTAAAGAAATTTGAACATGGTGTTGCAAAGTAGGTAATCCACGCTGTTAAATTTGCTCTTCGGTCGTTGATAACAAGAAGCAATGTTTCGGAAACACTGGTCGTTGCTTTGCGGCGTTTTCTTTGCCGAACGACCGCAGCGGTGGCTCAAAAATTTGAGCATCCGCCTCGCATGCGGGAGGTGTGGTGTTCGATCCCCACTTTTCCATGTACCCACCGGTGAGACAATGGGTACAAGCTTCCCCTTGGCCGGGTGCTTTGCTTATCTGTCGTGAAATATTTGGGAAATGGGTCTGCGATATCATTTGCTGTATTGAAGACTACCTTGCTCCTTGGCGCTCTCTGGCCAAAATTAACTTCGCATCATTAAAAAATATCACATCAGGGTCAACCAGTTTTAAAAGGAACCTTTTCCGAAAGGGTTGCATCAATACTTGAAGTTTTTGTTTTACTACCGCAGGTCACAATTTATTTTGTAGCGAAAGCTACATTGGCCACGAACTTGCGATTTCGTTGTGGCGGTGCTCCGAGGAGGCGCAGAGAACGATCTGGAGCAGTTGGCTAGCAACCACCGCAGCTGTCGGACGTCGCGCGCTCGCCGCGCCATCTGGCATGACGTCGCCGCCGCCACCGTTTGGTATGACGTCACACCGCTTGCCTCGTCGTTGCGCTCGCTTTCGCTACGTATATACTGGCATATCCGAGCTAAGTCACTGCCAATTTTTTAACTTCCAGATTAACCTGCGCTAGATGACAGTGTATCTCGGAGCATCCCGCTGCTCTGTTCATTGGCAGTTATAAAGCGCTCAGTCCTGCAAGTGCAATTCTTATATATCCAAAGCCAACTCGCCAACTTTAACATACGCAACGGATGCCATTGAACGCGCTGCGGCTTAGAGCTGGGCTGCTGCCAGAAATTTAAGGGCGGCAATTTCTTCCGACGAATGCGCATGGGCTGTGCTTTTCCGCGCCGCTTTGCTCTATCACACTGCAGGCTTTCGCGCTTGTCCGTGCACGCTTTGATGCTGACTGATGTGGCGGATAGTGAAGTCGCGCGGGAGGAAACAATGTGAGAACAAAAAACTCGCTACTGGAAACTTCAACCAGAACGATTGGAGAGCTGCTTTATAACAGGGGCCGAAGCAAAAGTAAAGCTTGGCAACTAGCCTGTGCTCTAACAAAACGGGTTCTAAGGCGACGCCAGTGCGGAAAACAGGTAACCTCGGCATCCTAAGGCGCTTAAAAAAAATGAAGTAAAAGTGCAACCTATCCTTAAGCTCCACTGAAATGTTTAAACATTCTTGTTTCCAACCGTCACGAACCAAATAATTTTTGATGACTGCAAGCGCACACCGCTCCGTGGTTCTACTACCTGTCTGTCTCTTGCATACATCTCGTATATATTAGCTTGTTATTTATGGATGCATCATTCCACAATTCATTCATTTTATGAATTAATTGACTTATTAATAAAGAGCGCTTCTTCCTGAACTACTTTTTGGCACACTGATTGCTGTTTTGCACGCCCATCTTCCAGCTAACTTTCAAAAATATTTTTCGCTTTAAAAGAAAGTGGAACCGTCAAGATATGACATGAGCGCAGGTTTACAAAGACTACGCCAATGAAATAAAGCGAAAATAGAGAACCTAAGCTACTTTTCCTAGAATGTACAACAGTGGACGACGCGTATTCTCAGAGAATGTTCAAAAAAATGGTTTGGAGTTATAATGCAATTCTGCAGATAAGAAAGAGAAACAAGATAACTCAAAACGCGAGACACCGAATAAACGACAACACTTTAAAGCTGTTCATGATATAAAAGCGCGCACGCAGCAATTCCGCCTGTTTCGTTTCACTTAATGCGCTCTTTTCCTCATTATAAAAGCGATTGGTCCGAGCGTGTCAAGTACTGCTCGCCGTCATTCCCCTCTTAAAAGTCGTCTTTTTTTAAAGTAAAAAAACAGAAACAAAACAAAACAAAAAAACAAAAAGACTTTAACGCTCACAGGCATGACATATAGGGTCCTCAAGGACTGGAGTCGTTTGCGGAGACTCGAGGAGATTTAGTTTTTCCTTATCTGAAAGTAGCGCTCCCTTTGCCAACCTCTGGTCAGCGTGCGAACTATGACTCAAGAGTACTCCGACGCTCTCGTATGATCCAGTGCATGTAGGGCAGACTCGGAGAAATTTTTGTGATGATGCGCTCTATCATCTTAGACAGTGCACTCAGAATGCGCCCCAGGCTGGCTCCCACGAAAAGTCGTGAAGAGCACGCCTCGCCTTCTCCGCACTTCCTCCTCCTTTCCCTGCTTCAGCCTTCAGTGATATGACAAGCGAAAGACCCAGTCCAAGATATTCGGGAGAATGAAGAGCTTACAACGACCGCTACGAATTAAAGGAGTTGAAACAGGAAATTAACGCAAGATATTATTTCTTTTTTATGTGCTCTGCCGTTCGGACTGCGAATGCACCGAACTGCCGTGGTTCTGCAGGCGGGGTGGCGTGCGCAGTAAAGAACTTCGCCAGCGCTGCCGCTGCTCCTCCTGCAACACCTCGCAGTATGTGAGCGGAACACGCCCATCTCCGCCTCCTCTTGTTTCTCGGCGCACCCCTCGATCGTCCTCAGTCACGCTCGGGATCTGCTACCGGAGACTCCGAGAAGAGTCCTCCGCTCCTTCCACTCCGCACCGTGCGCGGGGTGCTGCGATGCATGGAGAATGAGCCGGTGGTTCGGCGCTGCAACGTGCGATGGCTTAGCATGTCTCTCTCTCTCACTCTCTCTGACACACTCTCTCTCTACAACTGATGCCCAGGAGTGAGACGGCCTCCCTCGTTAACGTATTCATGAGCCGCGCTTCACCTCTGCGTCGTAATGCGGTAGGCCGAATTACGCGTGGTGTCTGAACACGCGCTGTTCATAACAGAACACACGTCTCGCACGAGCGGACGCAAAAATCAGTATCCGTCTGAACCTCTGATCAGGGCTGCAAACAGGAGGTCAGACGGACGAACGCACTCGTTTCTCGAAAGCACTAGAGAGGGTGTTGCGCGGTGCAATCGCGCTGTTCAGCCTAATAATGCAGAACTCAGTCTGAGAAGACTATTACTTCTACGGAACGTGACCGTCATGTTAACGAAGATGAGAAGCGCGAAACGCACGTTGTGGGTGTGATGCTGTGGTTGCTTCTTGAGCTGAACTGTTTGCTTGCCATGAAGAGTCAGTAGTCGTTAAGTGCGATGTACTGTGGGTAAACTGGAAATAATGTGCTGCTCACTGCAGAGGCGCGCCTATTAACATACTGGAGTTCTATCGCTTTCAGCAGACTCGTTCTGATTGCATAGCATGTTTCTCAATTTGAGAGTGTGCCGACATGACTGTGCTTTAAGAGGTTTTTAACTGGAACGCCAAGAAAACATTTCAGGTGTTCGACAATTACTTTGATAATTCAAGTTTGTTTTTTCTAAAACCTTAACGGTGACTAATGGCGGCTGGGCGTGTGAGAAATGGTGCCTACGTCGGAGAGGTAGGAAGAGAGAGAGTATGCTTTTGTCAGATTAGAAAGGGATCCGCACGTCACTGGATTTGAAGGATCGAGAATGCAGGTAGAGTTGGAGAGAAACGGCTACGAAAGAGGTTTACGCTTTTGTGGAAGTGGATTCGCGTGATGTAACGCGGTTGATGTCTTATTGTACCACCCCCCTCCCCCTCACCCAGGAAAAAAAGAAACATTTAGGGAGACTGATCTCACTTTTGTTTCAAAGCTGCTCACGCTTTCTTGTGTGCCTTCCCGGCCGCTGAAGGCATAGCAACAATCGTACGAACGCATGAATGCCTTTTTTTGTTCTCAGAGAAGGCTGAAAGGAGGAGTATGTAGGGAATAAAGAGAGTGGAAGACCCGCAGTGTTCCTCGCTATCTTCAAAGCTGAAGCGACAGATGAGTGAAGATGGCGATCTCAGTTATGTCGACTACGTCGCAGTCGGGTAAACGGTAGGACACGAGTAAGGTAATCGAGACTTCTTTATCGGGAACTGCGAGTATCTTTTCTGTTAGGTTCCCGAAGAACAGGAGCCACTCTCTCGCTACTTTTTTCTCTGTGGCAGCCAAGGGGGTGAATCTCGATGCTATTTCAATGTAGCCCTTTTTATTTTGGACTACGACTTGATAAGCGTCTTGCATTCGTGTGAATTCGCTTCATGGAGAAAAGCTGGCATATCGATGGTCTTTGATGAATGCCGGTAGGGTCACTTTTAAGCCAGGGCTAATGCAAGATCACTAGGTTTCAAGGAGGATGTAGAGCATCGTCTCTTTGTCAATTTCTGCAGCCTCATTGTGTTATTAGAGAAGGACAAAGATCAGTGACAGAATCGTGCGATCACGCACATTCGTGCTGCAGTACCATCGGTATAGATTTGCAAGGTTGGATGTGTTTGTAGGTTTTCACACATACCTACGTCCAAGCCCAGCCGTCCTAATTGAAACACTGATGTATAAACACTAGGGAAACATCAAATTCATTACAATGAAAAGTACTGCACAAATTTTATTTCGTCTACGGCGAGCATGAGAGCATGAATGTTTTTGTCACGGGACCTACAAATTCAGCCTGGAGAAGTCAAAGGGCCACCGCTACACTTGCGCCAGCAACTTGGAAGACATTAACGAGTCACTCTGATCTTCGCATGCAGCTCCCCAGAGCCCATCATGGCGAAGATTTACGCTTCATAAGGGGATCGCGGGAACGAGAGCTACGTGCGCGAAAGTCAAGACCTCAGAAAAACAACACAGGGGACAAAATACAGAGGGAAGAAGCGAGAGACGGAAGTGTCTACGCTGCTGTATCTCTACGCCAAATGCGGTTCCGAGCGGAACTGGGAGATGGAGTTGTAGATGGCTCGCCGTTAGCCACGTGTTCCTGGGTCTTCGGTGGGGATAACTTAATCGCAACGGTCGTGCGGTGATGTGTGCGTAGTGCGTGCTTCTGCGCTGCCCTCAGAAGGAGCAGCGGTTGCAGAAAATGAAGCTTCTCCCATCTGGCCGTACACCCCTCTCTCCGTCACTTCTTCGCACGCCTTTCCCGGGTGATGTAGTGCATTGCGCTGAGTATGTAAGCAGAAGACGTTCCCAGTTGTCTACACTATCCATCAACATCGCTTGCTTTCTTCGCCCATCTAGCTGTCTAGAGCGCAGCCATAGAGGACAGTAACAGCAACCAGAGCACGATTCGTGAAGGAGGAGGGCGTACGCGAGAGTAGGAAGAAAAGGTGCAAGGCGATGAATCTTGTGTCGGAAAGGGGGAGATCGCTGAGCCGATTTAGGGAACTGCTCCTACGCAGATATGTAATATGGTGGAATGGCCTTTTGGATTGACAGAGTGCACGTGCCTGACCATGGATTATTTTATTGTCGTGATATAAATTCTCCATTATCTGGTAGATGTATGCGGGTGATAAGCGCTGGCCTGGTGAACAGCGCACTCATAGGTCTTTGTGAGGAGCGCCGCCAGAAAGACGCACAAGGCGTGGAAGGGAGGGGTGGGTGAAGGAAAGCGAGGGTCTTCTCTGAGCTTGCTAATCCGAGTGCGTCATGAATAGACTGAGAGTCGCAATGACAGAAACATTATTTTGGGCCAGATAGTGGAGTACAGCTTTGGATGTAGAGTGGCTATGACAAGGAGGTCAAGTTTGTGTGGAATCGATCTGCTTCGGAAGGCGAGGAGGAAGCTGTGGAGGAAGGAAGATAGTGACATGATGATGATGAAGAAGACATCTTATTCGGAACTGAACTTGGTGGACTGTCCACCTCTTTCTTGAATCCATTGGACCTTGCAGCAGGTCTTGCCTTTCATTCAGCTCCTGCTGAATTTTTTACAAAGCCGCACCCTCATCATGCAATTCGTGTCCCAACGAATTTATGCCATTTCTTGACCAGCTTTTGCCGTTCTACCTCTGCAGTCTTGTGACAGGAACGGTTTTCGTCGTATAAATAATAAAAACAAGTACTCGAGGAGCAAAGCAGCGTAAGTGCTTAAATTCGATCCTGATAGGTAGATGCTTTTCTTGAGCGTGTTGGTTCGTGACTGAGGAAGAAACCTAGCGCAGAAATGACAAGAACTGAAAAAGACACACACACCGATGTGTGTGTCTGTTATTCTCAATAATTGTCTTCTTTGCGCTGCGTTTATTTCCCTCTATTCGGCCCCATTATAAGGTTTCGGCTAGTGGTGTTAAGTGAAACGTGAACGGTGCCGTACACTGCTCGTCATATCTCCAAGGTTAATTTTGGACCTTCTATGTTGCGCTTCGTGCTTAAATGTTTGGACCATTATGGTCGAACTGACTAATTTTTCTCTGTTGTTTCATATTGCCCACCATGTGACATTCCGCAGTCAGAGAAACCACATGCTCCATTCAACTGCAGTGTGTACTTAGGACTTTCGTGGCTCTAACTTTGAAGTCCTGGGGCAATTAAAAAATTGCAGGCCCGAATGAAGTCGACCATTGGACGACTAACGACGTTGGGGATGGCTAATAAGCCCCCTTTCTCTCAATCACTCTCCTATTGCGTGCGTAAGGCGAGCTCTTTTGGTTTGGTGGAACCTATGATGGAGATTCAAAATCAGAACGAAACCAGTATGAAGGTTTATTTCGGGAATCTCTGTGTGCGCGTGGTGTGCTGCCACGATAAAAAAAAAGAAAGGAACGTCTAGGTGATTCGTGGAATGGCTTGTCTTCCTTTTATTTCCGTACGTGACGAGCAGCTCAGACATCATAAGTACACTCGCTGATTAATTATGTGCCGTACCTGGACACGTACGTAGATCGCCGCCTATTTCCACCTCTGCATCATGCATGGACGACCACACACAGATGGCAGCAGACACATAGCCGAGTGTTCCTTTTCCTCTGCCACCCCCATAATAAGAGAGCGGAGCCCAAACCACGGTCACCTAAGTCCCGCTCGCTTGAGACGTACTCAGTCTGCCAGCTCAGGAAGCAAAGAGCGAATCTCCACCGCGCTAATCTTTCGCAGCAGCCACGGCAGACGCCTCGGAGCCGTCAGACTAGTCGCGGTGGGAAGCACGGACGCCTTGTAGCAAAACATCAAAAGCCCTACGTTCTCTCCCTGGTCGCTGCAATTTCTTCTCACTGCGTACGGCGTCAGACCCTTTTGTTGTGTCGGCCTGCTGTTCACGTCCTCGCTGACAGCTGCAGTAGCAGCGTGGAGCGCATTATTCTTTTATGAATCTCCCATGGCGGCTCTTTTCCGGAGCCGCTGTCAGGGGCATCATAACGGCAATGAAAATGCAATATCCCTCCGCACCGGACGGAACCGTGACAGCCACAGGGAAGTCCGAAGAAGAAGGGGAGACGTGAGGCTGGCCCGGAAGCAAAGAACGATAGAGAAGCAACCACGACGGCCTTTGTCTTCCTCCTCGCCCAACTTGGTCACCACTTCGCTCTCCTTCCACAAACACCCCTGTCTGGGTTCATGGTCCCCCGCCTTTTCATGTAGGCGTCGTAGCTGTTATTGTTCCTAACGGCACCGCAAATCATAGATGACTCTCTATGTCTCTGTTTCACGTTAAGATATCGGAAGTACGCCGCTTATGAAGAATGCCTAGGCATGCATCGGCGAATGAAGAGGCACACTGTCGCTTTTAGTCCTCCTCAACGTCTGCTGACGTAGAAGAGCCGAAAAAATGGTCTGCGTAGAAGCTTAATTATTATTCTAGCTGCATGTGATCCCAATAAAAAGCAATGGCGTTACAAGTCACATTAATTACAATTCCCTTTTCAGTTTCCGCCGTTTCGTACAGATGTCTGACCTTGGTGTAGAGAAGGTGGATGTGAGCTACGTTTGACGAATCATTTCGAGTGCGATAAGATGGTGAGCAATCATTCGGACATGATCGGCAAGAAAGAGAATGCTCGAACAAAGAGGTATGATCAACGCCTACTACAAGCGACGTGCAACTGCTCCTTCTTTGTGTACGCACGTTTCCGGTCGGGCTCCATTTAAGCGAGCTTTCTCAATTTTTTTTCTTGATTTTTCATGCCCATTAGCCGGAAGTGTACCAGCTGAGAACGAAAATACCAAGCCAGGCAGCCTGTATTGAAGTAATAAGGGGCATGCTCGAAAATAGAAAATTCGGAAAGGTTTACCTCTTTTAATCCTAGTTACACAGACCGAGAGCTCTGTTCCGTTGCTTTGCAAGTCTAGCTTCTCGTTGCTGCTCGCTTTCAGAGGCTCGTTTAACTCGCGTCCTCTGCACTACACCTCCTCGGCGAGCTATATCGACTGGATGATCGGACGCGGCTTGACGGCGACGCCGAAGAGTTTACACCCTCGATACGGCTCGCGCCTCATCCATGGCGAAACTGAAGGAGAAACCGTCGACGTAGCAGCTGTTATACCCTCTCCTAGTCAGGCGGTATTACTTCGGAGAAGCCGGCTAGCGCGCGAATGCATGCCCTCTCCTAATCACGTGGTATCACAGCGGCGGAGCCGGCGAGAGCGCAGGCAGGTGCGCCTCTTCTTGGCGGGTCACGTGGTTTGCCTGCGCTCCGGGGCCTCAAGGGCAAACGTGCATCAAGGTTGACCTTGGTAGACGTAGTAATATAGCTTCCACTCTAAAAGAAGCAGCCGAAAATAGTCTCCTCGTCGTTCTCAGACAGACGAGTGGGCTCGGCATTTCGACGTGGAGATCAGTATCGGCATAAGCAACTGTCGTGTCCGGTCGCTGTGTTGAATGCAGCGAAAGACGCACACGGTACTTTAAAGCAGGGAACACATGTGCGACAACTTCGCCGACGCGCCGCACCGATCGTCGCGTGCGATCTGCCATCCCACTGCAAGCAGGGACACACGGAGCGGTGAGCATCGCTGCGCCGCTCTACCCAAGCTCCGCCCACAACCGCTGTCACACTTCGCCGCCGTGCAGCGGTGCCTCAGCGCTGCTTGTGATCGTGTACAAATATCCCAAGAAAATACAAGATTGCCTTGTTATCAGAAAGTCTGCTCGAGCAGCGACAAAGCATGCCTGCTTATGTTGCGAGCTTTCGGCAACGGCACCGCTCGCGGGCGCTCTGGGCGACGAGCTCTGCTACTGCCTGGCTGCCGTGGTCGTCGCTAGGCCTATAGCCTCTTTCGTATCGAAGCCGCAGCGGCCGGCGCTTCGGAAGTCGCCTGAGCTATAATAAAATGCCTACTCCACACATCGCTCTACTGTCAACAGCATGATCTCACAATAAAGTAATACTATGGTCAATTTCCGCGACGCCTTCGGCAGCGAAGCGAGCGGGCGCCAGGCGAGCCGGCCAGCGGCAGCTGCGAAGCGGTTGTGGAAAGAAGTTTGCTTGTATCGCAGTCGTTACCTTTAGCAGCAGCTCAGTATTGGTCAGCGATCCTCAAAAATGACATATTCTTTCACATTTCTCATCCCAGGGTTTATTATTTAAGTCAAGAACACACTTTAGCTCGTTTTTATGACACCGGCAGACGGGATGGCTCGGCCCCGAGCGCCCTGAGCATCGCGCTCCACGTCATCATGACGCTGCCGCTCTCTGCGCTCGCATTGGCTCCTGCTTCCCGTCGTTGCGTTTGTCGCATGCGGCTCGTCGTTGGCATCCAGCAGGTTGGACGCATGCGACGAGCTGCGTTCGGTCGTTGCGACGACGGTCGCAACGACGCGCCGCAGCGAATCGCACGCACTTTTCGCACATGTGTCCCCACCTTAAGACTTCGTTTATTTAAAGCCGATGAGGGTGCGACCAGCGTCGACCGAGGCAGGAGCCGAACTGGCCGCCCGAAGAAAGGAGGGAGCGGAGAAGCGTCCACGGGAGGGAGTGGCTTCCCAA
The DNA here is from genome assembly GCF_055824585.1 of Amblyomma mixtum. Classification (NCBI taxonomy): domain Eukaryota; kingdom Metazoa; phylum Arthropoda; class Arachnida; order Ixodida; family Ixodidae; genus Amblyomma; species Amblyomma mixtum. The sequence continues at coordinate 272,489,251 of NC_143013.1, forward strand.
AACAGGAGGAGGATGCGGGGGCGCACCATGGGGGGGCATCTGGCGACAGCGTGCGACGAAGGGCAAGTGGTCGTTAGGAGGAGGATGCGAGTGGTCGTTAGGAGGAGGATGCGGGGGCGCACACACACAAAAGCAATAAGGGGACACAACACTTCCTTCCCCCTTAGAAAGTTGCCTGGTATCGTGCAGGGGGTCGGCGCTCACGCGTGGAGGCGCGCTGGCTTTGAGCGCTCGGGGGAGAAACACTTGTAGGCTGGCTGTTGTTCGCTGTGTCTCCTAGGTCTGTCCTGGGCGAAGTCTCTTCTTCCGGGAAGAGGTGCCAGGCTATGTGGGAAGATGGTGCACGTGTTCTCTCCGCTGGCGGACAGCTCTCAGACGGCGTCGTAAATCTACGCAGCTGGTTGAGATGTCGGCGTGCTACTGTGCCATGTATGTTGACGAGCCAAGAGCGCAGGCCTATGCGTCTGACAATTGTAGCTTCCTCCCAGCGTGGCTTTTTCAGAAACTGTCGGGCGAGGACGCGCTGCCCCTCATTAAGCGTGCCGCAGCGCGGAATTGCTTTTTCTTCCCGGAACGTCTCTGCCTTTGGCTCGGGGAGGATGGCTGTGAGCTGGGTTCGCATTTCACGCTCGAACATCATTTTCGAGGGGGTCTCGCCTGTTGTGCTCTGAACCGTCGTGTGCTGCTTGAAGAGAAAGCGCGCAAGGCGGCGCTGCAGCGAGCCTGTCTGATCTCTTTCAAGGGCGCGTTTTAGCTCGGCTACGTAGCGCTCGGCTTGTCCGTTTGTCGCTGGGTGGTAGGGGGCCGATGTAACTGATGAGATCCCGTTGTCGCGATAAAACTTGAGGATCTCCGCAGACACAAACGGTGTTCCGTTGTCCGACACTACCTTGCGCGGCAGGCCGAACGTTGCAAATAGTGATCGGAGGTTGTCAATGACTGCTGCCGAAGTCGTCTGTCCCATTTGCCTTATCTCAAGCCACTTTGTGTAGGCATCTACGACCACAAGGAAAGTGCAGCCCTCAATTGGTCCTGCAAAATCAATGTGCAGTGTGTGCCATGGTGTGTCTGGCTTTTCCCATTCTGGGACAGGAGCTTTCGGCGGGGCGCTCCGGCTGCTCTGGCAAGGCTTGCATTCTCGCACCACTGTTTCGATGTCGTTGTCAATGCCAGGCCACCACATGTAGCTTCTGGCACACTTTTTCATTGCAACGATGCCCCGATGTCCGGCGTGGATGAGAGACATAGCTTGTGCGCGTAGTTCTCTCGGCATCACAACTCGGGACCCAAATATGATGCAGCCGCGATGGGTGCTCAACTCTGTAGCTCGCCTGCGGTAAGCGTCGAAGTTGTCCCCTTTGAGTTTATGCACGTTGCCTTGTTGAACAGCTGTGTAAACTAGCCGGAGAGCTGCGCACTTCTGCGTAGATGCTGCAACTGTGCCTGCTGTAAGCGGAGGTTCTGGCAGTGCTTCGAACATCAGAACGTCTCCTGGTGGAAATGGTTCGTCAACAGTTGCGTCTAGTGGCAGACGGCTTAGCGCATCGGCGTTTTGATGTTTACTCCCATTGCGGTAGACCAGAGCGTAGTCGTACGCTGAGAGTTTGATGCACCAACGTGTCATTCGCGGAGACAAAGTTGGTGGCATAGGCCTTTGTGGTCCCAGAATGCCCAATAGCGGTCGGTGATCGGTTATAAAGGTCACCTTCCGGCCGGCAATGTACTGGTGAAAATGTGTCGCCGCGTAGACGATGGCTAGCCCTTCTTTGTCAAGTTGCGCGTAGTTGCGTTCTGCTTGCGACAACGTACGTGAGGCGAAGGCGATGGGAGCTTCCCTTCCTTGCTCTTCAGTTTGCGATAGAACCGCGCCGACTCCGTACGGTGATGCGTCGCAAGCCAAAAGCAGAGGCTTCCTTTCGTCGTAGTGGCGGAGGACTGTACATCTTCGAATCAGGTCTTTCAGGGCATCGAATGACTGCTGATGGCGTGGCGACCATGTCCATGTCACATCTTTCCGAAGGAGTTGGTATAAGTCGTTGGCCACGGTAGCTCTTTGTTCCAAGAACCGGTCGTAGAACGTCAAGAGTCCGAGAAAAGCCTGTAGCTCCTGCTTGTTTGTTGGAGCTCGTGCTTCTGTGATCGCTCGCACTTTGTCCTCGGTAGGGTGAATGCCTTCCGCATCAATTCGGTGTCCCAGAAATTGCACCTCTGGCACCGCAAAACAGCACTTCGATTTGCTTATGCACAAATTAGCGTTTGCTAGCCTTTCGAGAACGAGCTCTAGGCGCACTGCATGCTCTTCAGTGGAAGTGCCACTGATGATGACATCGTCAAGGTAGACACAAACTCCTGGGATGCCCTGAAGCACTGTCTCCATGAATTTTTGAAATATGGCCGGGGCTGCAGCTACGCCAAAAGGCAGTCGCTTGACTTTGTACAAGCCTTTCAGTGTGTTAATTGCCAATAATTCAGCAGTTGACTCGCTCACCTTCAGCTGCTGATACGCCTGGGTGAGGTCCAATGTGCTGAAGACTCTTGCGCCACGCAGTGCACTGAATACTTCTTCAGGTGTCGGTAGAGGGTAAGAGGACGCTTTAGTCGCAAGATTGACGGTGCTCCGGTAGTCTCCGCAGAGGCGTATGGTTCCGTTCTTCTTGCGAACTACGACAAGTGGTGTGGCCCATTCTGAATGCTGCGTCGGCTCGATGACACCTTGCTGCTCCAGTTTGTCCAACTCTTTTTCAACTGAATCTCGGAGAGCAAACGGCACCGGCCTGGCCTTCAGAAATTTGGGTTGCGCGTTGTCCAACAACTCCAGTGTGACCGGGGGCCCTTCGTTTCCTGGAATCTCTTCCGAGAATACTCTTTCGTATTTCTCTTGCAGTTGCTCAACCATGTTCTGGCTCGGCGTCTGGTGTATGCCGCATATCATCACGCCTAGTGGAGAAAACCAGTTTCTCCCTAGAAGGCTTGATCCTGTGCCCTTCACAACAAGCAGAGGTAGCGTATGGGTCTGGCCGTTGTAGTTAACCTGCACGTTGGCAGAGCCCAATAGTGGCAGATTCTGTCCTGACCACGTTCGCAGGTGCGTGTCGTCTTGTTGCAGGGCGGGTGCGTCAGATGGCCATGAAGTTCGGAACGTGTCCTCACTGATCAGAGTACAGGCTGCGCCGGAGTCCACCTCGAACTTAATCAGCTGGTGATGTACGCTTACTTCTGTAAAAATCTTCGGTCGCGTGCCGAGATTCATGGTGTTCAGGTCGTACAACACAGATGGTGTTGCTGATGTTGTTCCATGGAGATCAGATAGCGGCGTATTCTCTGAGGCGTTGACGCTGTGATTAGGCTGGGAAGGTGACTTTATCTTGGCAAGTCTCCGTTTCGTAATGCATGCTCTTTCGATATGCCCTCGCTTGTGGCAAAAATTACACGTGGCTGACTGGAATCGACATCCCTGGGGGTTGTGTTGGTCGTCACACCGCCAGCAGCGTTGTGCCTTTTTGACCGATTTTACAACAACAGAAGGCTTGCGCACCTGGTTGCTTGTCTGGTGTACCGGCTCGGTGTTCCGGCGAATCCCTCTCTGCTGGTGACCGGCGCTCTCCGCTCGAACGGCGATGTCGTAAGCTTTGCTGAATGTGAGGTCCTTCTCAGCGAACAGGCGCTGCTGCAGTGACTCGTCACTCAGTCCGCACACAAATCTGTCGCGTAACATCACGTCCAAGGGAAGCATGGTGGTGTTAGCAGAAGAAGCTGCGTCTCCCTCCTGCCCGGTAGCTGTTGTCGACAGCGTTCCAAAATTGCAGTCGGCAGCGAGCTTCTTGAGCGCGGCTACGTAGGCGCTCACAGTTTCTCCTCCCAGTTGATCTCGTCGTTGGAAGCGAGCCCGGCTGTAGACCTCGGATGGCCTTGGGTCGTAGTGCTTTTGCAGCGCTTTTACGATGTCGTCGTAAGACACTGCCGCTGGTGTGCTTGGCTGAATAAGGGCGCAGACAGTATCGTAGGTCTGCTCCCCGCACAGCGTCAGCAGGTTGGCCCTCTTCAAGGCTGGGTCTGTGATGTTGTTAGCTTCAAAGTAGAACTGAAGGCGTCCAACCCACGATGACCACGATGAGCCGTTGAACTCTGGTATCTGATTGGGAAACCCTCGCGTAGCCATGGCTTGTCAATAGCGTTGCGTAGCGCGGGTCGAATCCACTTTCTCGTCGCCACTGTCGTGTCCGGTCGCTGTGTTGAATGCAGCGAAAGACGCACACGGTACTTTAAGACTTCGTTTATTTAAAGCCGATGAGGGTGCGACCAGCGTCGACCGAGGCAGGAGCCGAACTGGCCGCCCGAAGAAAGGAGGGAGCGGAGAAGCGTCCACGGGAGGGAGTGGCTTCCCAAAACAGGAGGAGGATGCGGGGGCGCACCATGGGGGGGCATCTGGCGACAGCGTGCGACGAAGGGCAAGTGGTCGTTAGGAGGAGGATGCGAGTGGTCGTTAGGAGGAGGATGCGAGTGGTCGTTAGGAGGAGGATGCGGGGGCGCACACACACAAAAGCAATAAGGGGACACAACAGCAACACAGGAGCTGCTGCTCTCCGCCGCTATCTCCTTTCAAAGTAAGACATGATGTTGGGGCTAGTCGGTTCAGCAATAATAAAACTGCACGATGAAGACAGGCAGGACGAGAAGAGACACAAAGACACCTTTGTGTCTCTTCACGTTCTTTCTTCTTCGTTTAGTTTCACAACTCCTTTTGCAAAGTTTCTGTTCCGATGCTGACGAGATGCGCGTTCTTATTTTACTTTCCTTCTCTGCCGACGCGCTCCGGATTCACAAGAAAGCCAGGCGTCTCGGAAGAACGAGACGCTGAGCTTCACGCATTTTCAATCTGGTTCCGCGGCGGGGTAGTCTGCGTCGAATAGGAAAGAATCGCTTCCTCTTCCTAGTCACAGCAGCACCAGTAGTATTGGGATCTGAGTTCCTCGCGTATGCGGGAAAAGGTCATGGCTGGAATCAGCCCGAACACCGTAGAGCTTTGGCGTTGTATAAGTGGCACTGTATGCTCTCCATGGAGCATAGGAGAGAAATAACGAGAGACGGGAGGAAACGAGGAAGAAAGGGTTTTTGTCCCGAATTTCTCGTGTTGCCGTCCAACTTGCTGCCATTGTCTTCTCGAAGTTTGTAAATGGCGGCTGCTACTCCCCTGAAGAAATGGTCGAGTCGGACCTAATCGCCTGTCTCCGCTCGTCCGCTCAAGCCATCTTTCAACAGATGATTGCTCCCTGCGTTCAGCTTGGAGGCTTATATTGCGTATGCCGTAGAAATACCCTCCTTAATGTTGTACTTCCAAGCGCCACGAATGAAATATTGCAAAAAAAAAATAGCACTACAGCCCTCATCCTTTACACTCTAAACGATTTTCCGTCCTTTCGGATGAAAAGTTATTCCTTTCAGAGGAGCACTACGTCACTATAACCATTTGTCCTTAAAGCGTTAATCATTGCTCTGCTACGAATCATCCATTAGGGCGAAACCCTTCGTCCGAGGCTGGCAACGTAGAGCCCCAACCGTTCGTTCATAGAGAAAAACAGCTGAAAGATAAAAAATATTGCACTACCTTAGCAGGAACCGAAAAACGGCCTGGTGGATTCGGAGCCGGGCCCGGTATCTGCTAGAGCGCCGCTACTTTTCCTTTATTTCTGGACTTTTGTGAGCAGCTCTTTAGGACAAAGTTTTAAAAATCTTCATGGCCTGTCGAGGGTTCCTACCTTTGTTGCCACTGTTGCACACACACTAGTCAATTCTGTTCTTCAACAAAATAAGATATGCTTTATCGGAAATACAGCCACGCAGGCCTCGTGTCACGATCACAATAAAAAGTAGCCACGCGAGACCAGCGCTACACTACATTTCATCCTTCCAAATACGTGGGTTATATATGAAGCATCGTAGAGGTAAGTGTAGTCCAGTCGCGATTTACTGAACGCATTGCTATTATTCGTGCAATATGTTGCTCTTTATGGTCATACACTCCAGCATCAGGCTTTGCTAAGGCTTCAAACGGAGCCGCCGAGCTTATGACGACATCCTTCGCTCAAAATTTATGATCGAGCCGTGTGTGAATATGCGCAGAGTTCTTCGCATCCGGCGCTCTCGTGATTGCAACAATGCTCACTTGTTCCCGTATCAATGGGGTATTCCTTCCTCGTCGCCGCTGCGGGTGTACGGTCTCGTCCTTCTGCCGAGCAAAGTGTTAATGCCCGGCGTAGAGTTAGCGGTGGGCTGCCGGAGACTATAGTGCCCTGAGTGGGGTGCCAAGCACTATATAAAACAATATACTTACTGCAATGAGATGAAACTGCTTGTGTTCTTTACCGGCACCACGCAATTCACTCTCATACACGTTTCGAAATTCATCGCATTTACGTCACCGCGTCATCAGTCGCCGAAGTCTTCGGTGCCAGTGAGCCTTTCTTGAATTAGCAGCCTCGGTCTCCGGCGACGGTGCTCTTTTTTATGAAGAACCTTAATACAATAGTTCTTCTTTCTTTTTTGCATCCTCTCGCGATTTCGATTACAAAAGGCAGCAATTTCTTAAGCAAGAAACATGCCATCCAGGTTGGGGGCTTACAGCTGAGGAGAGCAAGAGAGCGGTGACTAATAATGATGTAGTTCGTTCCTCCGCTCGTCTCTTTGATATTGAGGGCTAAACCTGGTCCCTCAGTTAGTCTTTTTGCTCACCAAACTTCGCCAACGGCTGCCAATGGTCATCATTACTCTTGAAAGGACGAACAGTAACTTAGAATGTACATGAAACCACGCGCGGCATCGACTTTTTACGGCTTTCGGCTTGAAAATTTTGGTGAAGATAGGGGAAACGTAGTAATTATCCCGCTAACTGATTTGGCTTATTAAAGTGATAGCATTATAAGGCTAATCGGAGAAAGAAACTGGAGACTTTCAACGTCGTCTGTCATAAAATTCGCTGATTGGTCGACGGGAAGTGTGACCTCATGAGAGCACGTGACATGGCCAAGTTGGCAGGTGCGATGACCGGACCGCGGGAAGATGGGAAGGTGTATTGGCTAAGTGGCATGACCGAGCGTGGTGGTGGGCATGGTGCCAGTTGGCAGGTGCACTTAGTTGTGCGTTGACTCTCTAGACAGCTCCATATATTAGATTGCAATGGATACGGAATTTACCCTAGGGTAAAAATCCTCGGAAGCGGAGATGGTGACGACGGAAGTATATCGTTAAAGATGAAGTATCAACGGCTGCACAGGTCAGTGCATGCGGCGAGCAGCACTGGAGCAGTAGGAGAAGCAGCCCGAGCGGTCTTTACACTTAATGCTATTGCACTCTCAGGACGTAACGTAATTAAGTGTCTCCCTCCCCCCAGATATTTTTTTCCGCTTTTCTGCTTCCTTCTTCCCTTAGCTCATTACCACGGTAAGGCATGAAGCGCGCCGCCCGACTTTATTCTCATATTCTCTAAGGGCATCGACACCCGATATGGATTAGGGCGGGCATATGAGGAGAAAGGCCGGCCGTTTCTTCGAGTAAATGATAAAACAAATGAAATCGGAACCATCAGCACGAAGGTAGGCCCTAAATCTACTTCATTTCTCATCCAATTAGAAAGGCAATGCGTGGATTCGAGACACGTTCGCACGGCGCGCAGATTCAGGCGCTGTTCGTTACCAAGAAGCAAACTAGGCGACAAGATGGAGGGAAAGAGCCTTCGGGTTGTCGGTTGGAAATGGGCTCACACCGTTCTTCCTTACCGTGCGAGAGGCTCCTGTTACGACCAAAGTATTGAAAAAATACACAGAGGAAAAAAAGGAATCGATGTGTGTGCGAGGAGCGATGGCAGTTCGTGGCGCTGTCCGCTGAGATGAGCTGCGTTTCCGTGATGAGCACTCTGCCTAATTCTGTCACTACAAGCGCGCAAGCGTCTGCACTTCAGTGGCCGTCACTTCCGGGGCAGAAGCCATTAGGCGGAACCTTTCCCCATCTCTTTCGCTTGCTCCTGCCGCTTCGTTTTGCGAGAGCATGGATGGCGCAAGATTAGGCAGGAGCGACGACCGGCTGCGATTGGTAAAGCACTGCTGTATCAGGATCCGCGCAATGAGAGCAAAGTGACATTCCCGCCTTTGGGCCGACTTAAAAAAAATATAGTGGTTTTGAGGAAATTAAAGACGAGGTTGCTTTATCACTTCTATGTGGTCGCTTCAGTGCAGTAAGGTACGGGAGAAAGGTGGGGGTGAAAGATGAAAGAGAGAAAGAGGTGCCGTAGTGGTCGTCTCCGGAATAATTTTAATCACCTGGGAATCTTTAACGTGCACTGATATCACACAGCACAAGGATGCCTTGTCGTTTGGGCCCGCTTATTATCATACCGAAATGAAAAAGAAAGGTCTTTGCGAGACGATGCTGCTATGGTCTGTTTCCCTCCCTCCGCCTTGGAAGACGAAGTCACCGTGAGGACCAAAGTGGGGGAGAATACATATAATGACGCTCTGCACAGAAAACACGAATAGGCGACACCGACTGAACTGTTCGCTTGCGGAATCTTGCAAAAAAAGAAAGAAGAATACTTCTCCATATCTCTCCCATTTTCTGAAAAAGGAGATTGCGTGCTCGGAGGGTTGTGGTGAACACAAGTGATTTAAATTCGATTTACTTCTTGCCATTGACAAAGATGACAGCAGCTGTACCTTAAATTTCTCATGAATCAGTCATCGCGTGGCTGCGTTTCAAATTTCGACTCTTAGGCTTAAGTAAAGACGCAAAAAGCTTTAGATACCACAGGGTTGTACCGAATACAAGTAGTATGTAGAAGAAAAAGCGCGAAATTTTTTTCATCAGATGTCATATGAAATATTCAATATATGTACAAAGTGACTGAAAGGATTCTGAGAGAAAAAAAAAGGCAGAGATGGTCAGTAAAAGTGAGCTAGAATACACTTTATTATGCAGCTTTTGTGTCTGCCGCTAAGATGATAGCGGGCTAGTCGCAAAAAATCCAGCTGGACTTGCAGCTGGTCGGAGGCAAACCAAGCACTCTATGAACTATAGGATAGTTAGGGCTAATGTGATGATTGTGTGCCTTGTGTGTATTCAGAGATGCAGTGGAAGAGGTTGACATAGTGTTCGGAGCAGCTGGGACAATAAGGCGCGATCCGATTACTGTAGGGATATACCCTACCCGGTGTAGGGTATGTTAAGCTGCATTCTGCATAGAAGACGAACTGATCAGGGGGAGAGTTCGGGGTGGACTGACAGAATGGCTTGCTTATTTCCTCGAATTTTGTCGCAGTGTATGTTGATTTGCATCCGATACTTAGAGGACTGCAGTCAGGACGAAGGGTATGCACATGGTTTCCTGTTGGAAAGTTTCTCTGACGAGCGGATTCGTCAGCTCGTTACCTGCAGTCCCGGCATGACAGGAAACCCATCTAATCTAAACTGGGGTTTCAGCAAGCGCGTCCATCAGCGCTTCACGATGTGAAATGAAGGGTTAATTATTAAGGCGAAAGCCTTTAATGTCTCATCGTTGTAAGCAGCAGTTGTCGACAGAAATGTCACGCTTTTCAGTTGGTCGAAACGGTCGTGACGTCACAGTGCGCCAATTTCAAATGGGGCCAATTGTACTTTGGCTAGTAACCATGCAACCAATTGAAGGGATCATATAGTGATGCTCCAAGTAAGTGGGACCCAGCTTAGTTAATTGCTTAATTACCCAATTAGCCTAATTACTTTTCTAGTCAGGCCATATAAATAAATAAAACCGAGTAAGAAATTGGTCGAGCTCGGGAATCGAACCCCGGTCTTCGGAGTGCGAGACGAGCATGCTATCCACTCCGGCATGCCAGCTTTTTTCTTTATTGCCTTCAAAGGCGTGGGAATACAGTGCATTACAACATATGTGACTATTTACATGGCTACAGCACTCCTCGCTTCCAGCGACCATTCCAACTTCTTCAGTTGGGATAGTTTCTGGAAAATGGATACAATTTCTTCGTCAAAACCTCGGTCTTTGAACACATCGTAAATTTTCAGGACACTCGCAACAAAATATTTATACACAGATCTGGCTCCAGGATCGCAATGGCGATATGCCATGGCACTACGCCACACTGCATGCAAGCCAAGCAGAAAAATGGTGTCATATGGAGCTGCACCGTCTTCGACAGGCAGAAACCTAATGCCGTGCGGAGTGAGCGGCTAATTTTTCTTTATGGTTCGCTGCAACACGTCCCAAAAGAAGATTGCATTATTACAGTCGACAAAAACATGGTCAATTGTTTCCTCCTTCCTACACAGAAGGCAATGGGTGCCCCACGGGACGTATATGTCTCTTTCATGTAACCAGCTTTTAACAGGTAAGGTATCTGTGTGCAGCTGAAAGAAGAAAGTTTTCGCTGAAGGCGTTACCCACATTCTTCTTACCCTCTTTAACACATTTTGTCCCGGTGAGGCCCCAAATGCCGACCGATACAAGGGAGCGGGAAAAAGGACGTGTAATAAGTCTATCTTAAGTTGCCTTTTCGTCACAGCTGCCAAATATTCTCTGGAAAAACGGGTGACAAGGAATCGATAAGATGCGACAACCTCACGGAGGTAACGGGACACACTGTAGCGACCACCTCCGGCAGAGGAGATTACAAAGTCTGGGAGTGCATTTGGCAACATAAACTGAACAAAACACTGGAGGAAAGGGTTTCTTCTTTCGCGGAGAAACGTGAAGCGCAGGACCACTTGGCTTAAAAACAAGTGAGAGAGGGACAGACCCCCCCTCGGCGACCCGCCATGCCAGCTCGATGGTTTGGAATGAACAAAGGCGCGTCTAGTGAATACGGTGTCCTCGCTCACTGCCATCCTCCTCCCTTCCCTTCCGGCGAGGTTTAGGCGTCCACCGAGATATGAGAGAGAAATAGATTTCCTTTCTTCAAAAACCAATTTACCGACGAGCGAGGCGTAGAACCGAATGGGCGATGGCATTCTATGGACTCCCTGGCAGCGTTGCAAGATGCTCTCGCGTTCCACTCTTTAAGGCGAAGCTTAACATCTTAACCACACATCAGTGACCGCACTTAAGGTCAAAAAGTGCACCCCCCTGAATTTTGACGGGTGTCCACCGATATATGTGAGACAGTTACTGCCTAATTTTCTTTCCTCAAATACAATTTTCATTTTCTTCATTACGGGCCATCTTCGTCTTTCTGCTTTCACTCCCACTTCCTCCGTTCCTCTACGGTGCGGTTCAGGTGTCCACCGAGATGACAGAGATTTACTGCGCCATTTCCTTTCCTCAAAAACCGTTGCGTTCAAACGGCAAGGCATCGCGCCGAACGGGTGGTGGCGTTCCCTGGACTCCCTGGCAGCGCTACAACACGCTGTCGCGTTCCACTCCTAAAGGCGAAGATTAAGCGTAATTAATTAGCAGTTAATTAGTATTCAGTCGTAAATCAGTAATTAACCATTAATTAGTGATTTGTCATCACTTAGTAATTAGTACTCAATTACATGTGACGCCACCAGTGCCACAGAAGCAGTGAAATTGGTGCGGAAAACGCTTTCGCCTATACGCACTTTAGACAGTCAAGGTGCCCCCTGAATTATTGTGGCTGTGATAGCTGCTTGAAAAATGGAGTGCATGGGGCAACTATTCCCCACCTCAAGCACACTCTTTATGCCGACGATATCACCCTGTGGACCACCCACGGCAGTGACGGCGACATAGAGAACACCTTACAGGAAGCAGCCACCCTCACCCAAAATTACGCACGGACCATCGGACTGTCTTGCTCCCCAGAGAAGTCCGAACTGCTCCTCATCCGGCCTAAGAACCACCGCTGTCCCCGCTCCCCCATTGCCATTGAATTGAATGGTTACCCGGTACCTGAGGTTGGCACCCTCCGTGTATTGGGATTGCACATCCAGAACGATGGCAAAAACACCACTACCCTCAAGAAACTCAAGCAGGTTGCAGGCGCGATATCGCACCTCATCCGCAGGGTTTCGGGACATCATAGAGGCATGAAGGAGCGCGACCTATGTCGCCTCATTCATGCCTTTGTCCTCAGCCGTGTACTGTACACTACCCCATACTTACAACTATCCAAACATGACATAAACGCTTTGGATGCTTTGATTCGCAAGGCATTCAAGGTAGCACTTCATCTTCCCCTCAACACACCCACAGACAGATTACTAGGCCTGGGCCTCCACAACACGATCGGGGAACTGGTGGAGGCCCACCGACAGGCCCAATACATCAGGCTCACAAAAACTTCCACAGGTCGGTATATCCTGGACTCCCTGGGAATCAAAATACCGGCCAACGACCCAACCCTTCTCGCCATCCCACGATCCCTTCACCGAGAGCTTCTCATCAGGCCGCTCCCGAGGAATATGCACCCGTCCCACCATGAGCAGCGCCGCAGAGCCCGTGCGAAGGCACTCCATCGAGCGTACGGCCCCCAGCCGGACGCCGTATGGGTGGACGCTGCCTGCACGGGTGATGAAGCGACAGCAGCTGCGGTGGACTCCTCTTCATCCACCCTCTTCACACTACCTCTCCCTCCAGATACGTCCCCAGAGGCTGCAGAGGAAGCCGCCATTGCACTTGCTATAACCCGCACGGAAGCCCGGTATATTTTAACTGACTCTAAAACTGCGATTCTAAATTTTGCTCGAGGCCGAGTTCATGTCCCTGCTTTTGGCATACTGGACTCGCCCGATGCACCCCCGCCCCGCCAAGTGGAGCTGATATGGGTGCCTGCGCACTCCGGGAATCCCGGAAACGAGGCCGCCAACCTTTTAGCCCGAGGTTCTTTAAACCGGGCTCAGGTGGCCTCGGATCGGGGATTCACGAAGGATCGCATGCACTCATTCAGTGAGCTGACCCAGGCATACAGAGCCTCTCGCCAGCTCTACCCCCCGCCCCACCCCTCCCTAGATAACAGACACGCAACACTCTGGCGCAGATTACAAACACATACTCTCCCCTCGCCCCTTACCCTAACCCACTATCATCCCTCCTTCCCCACTCCTGCTTGCGCCCTATGCCCAGAACCCTTCGCTTCTTCCCTCCACATCCTTTCCCTCTGCCCGGCGGACCCTCCCCCGCTGGACCTAGAGAACCTCAAGACCTGGGAGGACTGGGAGACCCTGCTGCATTCGGAGGACCCGGCCGTGCAGACCATCGCCACCGGCCGTGCTGCCAGTGTTATGGACCTCAGGAACATAAACACTTGAGTGCAGTGGGGTCGTGCGGGGACCCTGGGGCGTGCCCCGAATTCCTTTGTAAATAAAGTTTTCTCTCTCTCTCTGCATCTGCGTGGTTTGGGGTCCCGGTATCCTGCAGACCAGCTACTATTAGAAACATTTCTAGAGTGGAAGTTGACCAGAGGGAGGAGTACGGGCCTTAAGTCTCGGTGAGGATGTCTTGGGAAAGGGCGACGATTGTATAAGCTGCACACTTGGTAGTGCATGAAGCGTCGGTTTAAATGAGGGTATGGTCTGGAGAGAGTAGATGGTCTGAAGCTTGTGCCCTACGTATGCACTCATCTGACATGTGGTTAACGTTACGTGGTAAGGGTGTAAGGGGAAGGGGAAGTGAAAAAAAAAACCTATGTATTTTCATGTACAGCCAATCTTAATCCCAACTTTGGGATGAAACAAACATTGACAATGCCGCTGCTTCAGCACTGCTTGGCTCGGCCACGACACTTAGAGAACGAACACAGTGGTTATGGTGCTCGGCTGCTGTCCCGAAAGACGCGGGTTCGATCCCGGCCGCGGCGGCTAGAATTTCTTTGGAGGAGAAATTCTAGAGGCCCGTGTACTGTGCGATGTCAGTGCACGTTAAAGAACCCCAGGTGGTCGAAATTTCCGGAGCCCTTCACTACGGCGTCTCTCATAGCCTGACTCTCTTTGGGACGTTAAACCCCAGAAACCAAACCAAATGAGAAACAGCAACAACAAAACAAAAACTGTGGGAGAACAAAAAAAAAACAGAAATAGAGAAAACAATTTTGTCTTTGTCACGCGCAGTGGCGACCTCTCCTGTTCCAGTATGTTTTGAGGTGCTAGATCAGAAGGGGCTTTGAAGAGTAGTGCGATGTTTCCCTCACCACGCCGTCCCTGTCGAAATAGAGGGGGGAGGGGGGGGGGGAGGGGGGCGTTTAAACACGGTTATTCTCTCCCTCTTCTTAAGCAAGGCTCAATTTTTGGAGTCCATCGGGGAGAATACCCTTCCTCTCCCAACTGCCCCTGTATCTATGCGGACCTGGCCCATCGCCTCTTCAATTGCCCGGCTGCTCAGCAGTCGGGTTCCTTCCCCCCACGCTCTCTATCCATCACCACCTGGCTCGACTGGCTTGGCGCTGAAGGGGAAGAAGAAGAGCGGCTTCTAGTCGCCCAGGTGGTCGACCTGCTCGGCCTATAAATTATGGTCGAATAAAAGTCTTTTACTACTACTATACTACTAATCAAAATGACTAGGCCGTCACCATGTAACTTTACAAAGGGTTTGTGATTAAAGCACTGATGTAACAATTCCTCATTGAAGACGACTATGGACAGCGTTGGAAGGTCGCCGGCATTCTGTAATTCTATAACACATTTGAGGAATGAAACAGAAGTAGGAACTTGGAGCTGAATACCTTTGACATTCAGCGACATGCCATACGTAGGCTTTAGAAAAATAAGTTGTGTCATTTCCATGAGTTACAGAACAGGCTGACTGACAAAGTTTTTGACGAAAAGCAGGAACAGAAATAAAATGCCTGCGAAGTTTTTTACATGACCACAATGAGCACTTTAATCCTTTAACGCCAAGTGTAGAGAACTAGCCGCATACCACTGGACTTTCTAACATCTCTGGTTGTTCTATCTTCTCTGCTTCGCCTCATTCATTGTTCCGTTTCTGAGCGCGTCGGTCGTTCAGGAAGGAAAAAAAATCATAGAAAAGTAATGTTTGACACACAGGCTGCTTCCTTTTTCTTTTCTTTCAAGTCAACAAAGATTGAAAACTAAGAATATGTTCGCGTAGACTGGGCGATAAATGGGAGCTACATCAACTAGGTGCAGTCCTGTCCATGGTCTCGGTGGTCCTTGGCTTTCGATTCCGTTTTCGTAGTGAAAGCAGCACTACGCGAGTCGCCGAGTCATTTCGCGGAGCTGACGAAAGACCATACTGCGCATGCGCGAGGAGCAATGACGTCGCACGGCGCACAGCTGGCGCGCCGCCGCCGTCGCTGCGCGGATGACTCAGAGGTGCCGCCGCCGCGCTCGCCAGTTGCGCATGCGCAGTAGCAGCGCATAGCTAGCGTGCCGGGGCCGCCGCCGCTGCCGCGCGCTCTCCATCGCCTCTCTCTCTCCTCGTTGCTTTCACAATCCTCCATGTTTAACCAGAGCTAAACCACTGCCAATTTTATATGCCAAGCCTCGAGTGCAAATGCATTTGCTCTTACAAAGTGTAAAAGCTATGTAGTTTTACTTTTTAGTGTACCAGTGTCTTTCACGTTTGGCTTTTTTTTTATCTTCTCTGCACTGAGTACAATGACCCGCACACGTCTCGCTGCACAATATATAGGGCCCTGCCGTTCAAGAACGAGAAGCGGCGAGAAAAATTTCACGATGATGCGAATTAGGCACAGACGCACTCCTTCCTTCTAACGCGTCAGCAACGAGAGCTCCGCGTCACACATGGTGCCGGCAGTCCATCCGTCTGCAGAGAAGGTCCGGGCGCTGAATCTATTTATAAGATTATATTTTTCAAAAACCTCCGGATCGGTCCTCCACCCGTTCAGAAAAAATTCAATATTCAAACTCCCCACGTCAGCTGACGTCATCGAAATGCGCCACCAGCATGCGTGTTTGGTTTGGGAATGTTACCTGTGATCGGGACAATGAATTGATTTATGATTACGGTGTGCGAATGGTACTTTTTCAAAACTGAATCGATTATGAATAGTGTAGCTAAAAACTCCGATTTGAATACAAATAAAATATTAATAGAACTTAGAAGATATGAATGAAATATTTTTACATATTTTCAGACAAGGGAAGGGAAAAGAGGTGCTCTTTACGACATCCATGGCTTCTTTCATCTATTTACATATTTTCGGCACTTCTGTGAATAGTTGGTACTGAACGAATTATCGTGCGACACCACTAGCGTTAGCGGGGGCGACGCGGTGTCCTGCTAAAACTGATCGAATTATAATTATAGGCGTCAAAAGAGTGAACACTAATCTCCATTATCGAGCTCGCAACATGAATTTAGTATATGAAGTATCTAACCGTACTTCTATACGTATAACAAAAATTCCTTCCTGCAGGTTGTTGTGAATAAATTAGCGCCGTATCTCAATTGATGAGGGGGGCGAGAGCTAGGTATAGGGCATAGATTTCGAGATCGGGTTTCAAAGCAGGCTTTGCTAAACCTGCGTGAACCTTGGTGCATCACCCAATATCGGGGACCATGTATTATAGCCATTAGAGCTTTATTCGAACTTTGTTCCAATTGATGAAAAACTATTCGGAAACTACAGAACAAGCTCTACTCGTTTGAGTGACTTTAAAGATGCATAACTCGCTTCTTTCAGTGATTCAAATAGGAGAATATTCGATTCGGTATTTAAGGGTTTGGAATATCCGCACTAATTTATTCATGATTGATCGGGTGTGTCAGTTCGTTCCATTGACAGGTCTACTGTCATACTGGTCTGATGAATCACACATTTTCGCCCTGGGTACATACGTACGCTGTTTCGCAAGTGTAATGCGAATCTGTCTTAAGTAAGGTTGTTGATCTTTGACTCCTCATGACTCACTCCTCTAATACGACTCTCCTAAAAGGCATTTCCGTAAACGGCCTCATATTTGACCAAACCTTTTAAATTTGAAAGAAGATGCCACATATCCCCACTGTGACACCTGGGCTCTACTCGCTCCAAGTTGTCAGGAGTGAAAGTTTTGAACCTGAACCGAGAGTGTTTTATTCATTTGTCTAGTTCAGATATTTCTTTCCTATTTCATCTCCAAGAAAACAAATTAGAGGTTATATGGCCGGCGGCGCAGATTTTATTTTATTGTCCTGAGCAGCATGACCACTGAGGTGTTAAATTCTCTCTTAAAATGTCACCAGTTCACTTATGCCAAATACATTCCGAAGAAGCTCTTTATATTTATAAAAGTTCATAAATAATAATGAGTGCATATATGGTTACTTTAGTTCGCATTTCCGAATATTTTTTCTAAAGACAGATGGCGCTACTGCTGCATCTTCTCGAATGTTCCTCGTTTTGGCTTCGAAGAGGCTGGAAATTCGCCTTCTTCAAGATCTTTGGAGCAAAGGCGCATTATGTTTTTTTGACACCGCCTCGAAGAGAAGTTTATTGGACTGATTATTCATACAAAGGGACCATAGTCCCTCACAAAGACAAAAACAACAAGGCAGCGACTAGTGTCGCTCGGTACAAACAAGCTATGAAACAAGAACACGACGGCGACAGCAGTCGCCGTCGTGTTATCGCCCCTGTATCACACAAAATCATTCACAGCACAGAATGTTCAAAGGGTCCATATGTCCAGGCATCGCGGGGGGAAGCACGCTCACTAAATACGACGAACGCGCACCGACACCGCGCACCACACACTCAATACGGCAGGAGCCGCACCGTCACGCGGCCCCCGCTGGCAGCGATGAAGCGGGTGCTCCACCGCCGCAGGAACTCGTCTTCTGGGAGGGTCACATGATCTAAACACGCCTGTTGAAACAGGCGCGCCCGAACCCTCTGCAGCATGGGGAACATGGCGCGTTGAGGCCGGCCCTGCAAGGAAGCGACGCCTCTCTGGCGCCACAAAACAAAGGCCCCGAAACACAGCAAGAGCCGCACAAATGCATCGCGCGGCCTGGTGTGCGAGTCGAGGCTAACAAAAAACATGCGTGACATCAGCCTCCAAAAAGTGCGCGCTACGACGCACTCAAAAAGTGCGTGTTCGAGGGTCTCTGTCGCACCGCACTGAGGACACCGAGAAGAAGGAGCGATGCCCCACGCGGCGATGCGGACCCCCGTTGGGAGGACTCTCCAGCCTCGCAGCCAGCCGAAGTCGCGGACGTCTGGTGGTACCCAGTGCGACGTCAAGTCTCGCCACCGTACCCGCCTGCTCCGCTCTAGCTGTTCAGGTGTAGCCTCCTGGATGGCAAGGAGCTCGCAAACGCGGGAGGCCTGCGTCTGAGAGACGTCGACCTCGGGCAGGGTGGCGGTGAGAGACTCGGCCGTCCGACAGACATACCGGAAGAACGCCGGCTGCCGTTCGGCTGAAGGACCTACGAGTTCACCAAAAAAGAGGCGCCGCGAAGTCCCGAGAAGGTAGGCGAGGAGCCCTCTTCCCGGGTAGTCGGTGGCGTCGACCAGGTCGCGGACGCCTCGAACAGCAAGCACGCTGCACATTGTGCGCAGGTTGGGCAGGCTGAACCCGCCCATGCGCGTGGGAAGACGGAGGAGCGCGCGAGCGACGGTCTCCGTTTTTCCCGCCCAGAAAAAACTGCCACAGAGAGTGGCCAAGCGGCGCGTAAAGGTGCGCGGCGGACAAGCGACGCGAGCTATATAATAGAGCGGCGCGCACACCGATGACCTGATGATAAACGCGCGTTCCGACAGCGACAGGCGGAAACGCGCTGCTACTGTCAGGCGTCGCTCAGCGGACGCTCTCAACTCGGTCCACGAGTGGCGGGCCACCTCCCCCGAGGAAAGGAACACGACTCCTAGCACCTTACAAGCCGGGACCCACTCCACCTCGCCCAGCAGGTCCGACGCGAAGGCCCCGAAACGCAGAGCCTTGCTCTTGCCCCTATTGAGGAGGGCGCCGGACAGCTCGCTGTATACCTGGAAAAAAGCCGTACAAACGCTACGAAGCGGTCCGCGTCCCTCAGAAACAAGGACACGTCGTCAGCGTACGCTGACACCATCACCTGGCCCTGGCCAGGCAAAGGGAAACCGCGAATCGATGGAGACTCTGCTACGCGACGCAAGAGCGGGTCTAAACATAACACGAAGAGCATAGGTGACAGGGGACAACCTTGGCGTATACCGCGCTCTATCCCGAAACGTGCGGTCAACGCCCCGTTGAAGAGCAAGCAAGCTGTGAGATCGGAGTACAGCCGCTCCAACCGCTCTACGAACTCCGGCGGAAAGCCAATAGCCCCGAGAACTCCAAAAAAGTATCGGTGCTCGACCCGATCGAAGGCTTTAGCCTGATCGAGAGAGACAAAACAACCCGGAATTCCTGTTCTCGAGGTGAACGTGAACAAGTCACGCGTTAGTGCGAGAGACGAGAACACCGAGCGTCCAGGCACGCTGCAGGTCTGCGCAGGGCTTACGAGCACCGATAAAACCTTACTCAACCTTTTAGCCAGCAGTGACGCCACGATCTTGTAGTCTGCATTTAGCAGAGTGATCGGGCGCCACGCCTGCGGGTCAGATCGACACCCGCCGGGCTTCAGGATGAGCACTACGCGGCTCTCTCGAAAAGACTCCGGCCTCTCGCCGTCCCTGACGAAGGCGTTCACCATCCGGAGGAGGTGATCCTCCAGGACGGTGTAAAACCTAGCATAAAAGCTGATGGGGATGCCGTCAGGGCCTGGAGCTGAGGCGACGTTCATGCCCTTAACGGTGGCGAAGAGCTCTTCCGCGCCTACGGGAGCGCTCAGCTGCGCGCCGAGATCGCTCGGGACCTGCGGTAGCGTAGCGCAGAAACTACGGAGGGAGTCCGTGAAAGAGGCGTCGTCCCGCCTTTCGGCCTCGGAAGCAAACAGCTCCGAAAAGTGACGCGTAAATGCGTCAGAGATGTCAGCCGCGCTGCTGCTCCTGGTACCGTCCGGCAAAACTACCTCCTCCACGCGGGCCTGTCGCTCCTCGTCAAGGCTACCTGCCCGTACTTGGCGTAATACGGTCGGATCGGAAACCGGTCGGCCCTGTACAAGCGCCCTACTTGCTGTCCGCGATGACTGACGCAGGAGTGTGTGGTAGCGCGCCTTCAAGATGTTCAAGTAATCGCGCATGGCGAAAGTAAGCGGCGCGCCGCGCTGCAGCGCGTATACGAGCCAGGGTGCTGTTAATTTCGCCCGTTATTCGCCTACGGCGTTGGCGCCCTTCGGTGATAAGGAGCGCGCGCCATGCCGCTTTTCGCTCGTCCCAGGTAATGCGCGTCGCATCGCGTCCACCCGGGTTTCCCAGCGCATGTTCAAGGGCTATCACGCTCGACCAATCTATCAGCAGACATGGGTCCATACGCCACGCTTCCAAACGTGGGGCGCGCCCGCCTATGTCCAGTACTGCTGACAGTGGTCGATGGTCGCTAATACGCACAACATGCACCATTTAACAAACAACAACATGCAACAACATGCAACAACAACATTTAACAACATTTAACAACATGCAACATGCAACAACATGCACCGCACAACATGCGCCATTTAACAAATGAAAAAAAAAAAAAAACACCAGATTTTTCAAGGGTATTTGGGGTCCAGACATGCTAGGCTCATTGAGGTTGAGGCTTTGTGCAGCCAAAGGATACGGGTATATTCCCCAAAATTTCCCAGAATTTCGCCCCTCTCTTGGGGATAATAACTGTCAGCTTTAGTTGCAGAGACATATAAAGTAACTAAAGTATTAGGAATAGCCCGGAACGAGACTAGCGGTACTAACTAACTACCCCGTTTACAATGGTGCTACATCAGAGTTTCTGCAAGCCGTTTGTTGAGCCCAGTTTCTGTCTTTCCTCATTTCAATCAATACGGGAAATCAAAACTTGTTTAGTGCTGTGAAGGATTCTTCCAAGTTTTCAACGAATCACCACCGGGATGTGGCGTCTTTTACAAACTTCGGACTATACGATGCTCTGAAACGATGGTACTATGTTAATGCTTTACGGAAACAGTTCCGACAAAAGTGGCCTGAGCATTGCGTAATTCTCGGCTGTTACACGAAAAGGGATTCATTGCCGGACGCAGTTTGTATTCCGCTTATCTTTCGAGGCTCTGTGGTGAGTCTGTATTTTCAAAATATTTTTACAAGGCCTTCGAAAATTGAACAAATATGTTTCGTTCTCGAAGCTTCTTGCGTAAGTGTCGCATTTACCAATACTCACCAAGCGTGCCGTTTTTAATGGCTTTTTTAATATTAAGTTTCCAGCACCTTGCTGTGCTTCTAAGTGCTGTCGTATAGAAAACGGAAAGCCGGAATTCAAATAAGTAAAAAACTTTGACGATAGGCTGCGCAGGAGATCCGTGTCTAACTTTATTGAAATGCGCTGCTCTCTAACATGCCATTTATTTGCCAATGTTTTTATAGTTAGCGTCTGGCTTGGGCCGTTATTGAAAAGGAAATCGATTCACTGCGACGCGCCGTTTACTTTTACTGTATTCCCCGCGGTGGTTTCGTAATTTAATACGCCAACATTATGCTTCTGTCTCTTCAAACATCGCTTCTGAATGCGCAACTTTTCTCTATCTTTCCCTGTGCAATGTGGCTTTGCCCGAGAGAAAAAAAAATGAAAGGCTGCTCGCTTCAGCCATAGTTCGCTGCCGAGGCAGCCAGCACAACTCGTAAAAGTCTGAACTTCACCAGCAATGAAGTTTCGGAATTCCAGGATCTCTGAATTGTTAAAGCAGGGTAACACCGCGATTTTCCACGCTCGAGGCGACGGCGCCATGAACATTTATAACTCTTGTTCCCGTTTTCCCTATTTTATTCTTCGGACACAGACTGCATTCCAGCTTTGGTTACGTCTCGGGCTCGCTGCGCTCCTATTTTATTTTGTGGTTTGTATTTTTCATGGAGAAATTCGAAACACGCGCCAAGGTTCAATATTGAAGCATTTTGAGATAATATATCGTCTTTTGCCAGCACGCAATAAAAAGTGCATTGTCCACAGAGCTTAAAAGGCACCAGAGCATGCCGAGAAGGGCTTTTAGTTTAGTCGATGATCGCCTACCACAACTGTTTTTCTTCCCTCTTTCCGTTTGGAGTGATCTATCCTACACCTATAAAGAAAAAAAAAACTGATTCACTAGACATGTAGGTGTGGGACACAAAAACGCAATGTCCCAAAAAGAAAAACAACAAGGAAATATAGTGGACATGAAAAGGTAGAGGAACGCAGTTAGATATGTTTTAGAACCGAATTTAGGAAATGAATATCTTCCCTGTCTCAAACGTTCATGCCTGTCGCAAAACGGGCCACTACTAGTATCTCTGAGGAACGTCGGAAAAACGTGTTCGCTTATTTTTATGCTGGCCCGAGTGGAATTTGCGAGCAAGATGAAATAGTGATTCAGGGCATCGAAGTTAGGCAACGTGGCGAGGCTGATGTTAGCGGAGGCGCTGTTTCGTGGGACACGCAAGAAAGCCCTATTGCGTACTGCTGCTGTTGCATCTACTTGAGACAGATGCAGTGAGTTCACCATCGGTTCGGAACGCTTTCAGCAGGTCGGTGAACTTACCAGGCTCGCTCTCAGAGCGCTTCCCACCGCTACCATGGTTCGAACCACGCGGTGTTCCGCGGGAACGACTGCTAGCCGCTTTCCGCCTACTCAGGACGACCTCAGTCACGAGTTGTCATTCCATCCGCACTACCAACGTAACCTTGATTTTGCGTAGTGTTGAAGCGCTCTTGTGATAACCGAGTTATGTCGGGGTCGCGCAGCCCGTGCGGGCGTGGCGCACAAAGCAAGGGGCAGGTATCAGGGGAAGTTTAGCTCTATATGTACCACCCTCAGTGCTCGCATTTCCTTTTGTTCTCTCTTTAGTTACACGGTTGAAAAGTTTGGTTTTTTTTTTGGTTTTTGGGGGGTTTAACGTCCCAAAGCGACTGAGGCTATGAGAGACGCCGTAGTGGAGGGCTCCGGAAATTTCGACCACCTGGGGTTCTTTAACATGCACTGACATCGCACAGTACACGGGCCTCTAGAATTTCTCCTCCAAAGAAATTCCAGCCGCCGCGGCCGGGATCGAACTCGCGTCTTTCGGGTCAGCAGCCGAGCACCATAACCGCTGAGCCACCGCGGCGGCCGGTTGAAAAGTGGGGTATACCTTATTTAATTAAAAGGGTAGAAGCCTTCCAGAGAGTGTTCCTCAGTCCAAGAGCCCTCTTAGCTTCGCCTTCAGGATGACCCGGTCGATCAGCTTGAGCTGTTCATCGGCTCGTGTGCCCCCCCCCTCCCCCCCCCCCCCCCTTCCTTACGAGGTTGGGGTGGAGGAGCGAATGAGTGGGACACGTATTGGATTTGAGCATTTTCAGTTGTAGTGATGGAGCGAGCAATTTGTAATCTCTTGATACTGAACCCAGACTACAAACACTTCCGCATCAGCAGCAACAACACTACCGTCTTTCAAGCCTGCGTAGAGAACTGGAATCGGTGGTGCCGTTCACCTCCTTCCCTTTTTACCCTCCCTTGTTCGAAAGCGGTTTCTTCGGCGAGACGAAGCAGTCATCGCGGAGTTTTCTGTAATGAAGGCACGCATATCACGGCCTTACATTACGCTCCTTGGAAGTCCTGTCGGGCGCTAAATAAAGTCTCATCCACGGTGAGTATGGGGTGGTGGGAGGATCCAGCGGGCACTGTGGCGGCGTCTCGACGACCAGTACAGAACTGCAAACCAACCGTCGATATTCGTCGTGCTAGGAGGCGTCGATCGAAGTGCCGGCTAGATGTCGCAGGGGTGCGAGCAGGAAGCATCTGCAGGCTCAGGTGCTGCCGCTTTGTTTACCTGTTTTGGTGACCCGAGTGTGTTCCCGCTCTCGGCAATCCATTAGGAACATAGCTACGCACCTGCTTGTGCCAGCGAGGCGCAGCTATCGCACATGTCAACATGCCCCGCCAAACACGATGATGACATTGTTGTTTGTTAGGCCGCACTGGCCCTGGACATGTGCCTCTTTATATGTTTTTCGTTGAAGAGTAAATGACTTATAGAGCCAGGTACAAATGCTGTTTCACGAAGAAATGGAATGAAGCTTTCAGAAACTTTATTCCCGTTCGGAGAGAGAGAGAATATCTTTATGGTAAGAGGAATTCGGGGCACGCCGCATGGTCTCCGCACGACCCCACTGCACTCAAGTGTTTATGTTCCTAAGGTCCATAACACTGGCAGCCCTCTGGGCACGCATTTAATACGACACAGAATCAATTGGAAATTATTGTCATTTTAGAGAGGATGCTAAGACTACATTGCAGATACCTTTTCATAAAGGAATTCCTTCATACACAATGTGCGTACGCGTTCTTCCTTTGCAATAGAAGATTATTTAGGTAATTTCTTTTTCGAAGTTATTTGTCCCGCTTATAGATTGTCATTCAAGGCTACAGATCCTGGGCTCAGTATGCTGCCAGAAGACAAGAGCAGTGGCGTCGTATATTTCGGCTTTCACTTGAGAAGCTTTCATTTCTAAAGAAAAACTTTCCGAGCGTAAGCGATTCCTGGGCAGCTTTCTCTCGGTTGTCACATTCATTTTCGATACAGGAGTGCAATTCTTCGTAACGGATATATTTTATATGTGCACATGTTTTCCGACTAGAACAGCCTCAATCTTAGATTAAGCTCCTCGTACCCAATAATTGTGGATAACAAAATTTTTGAGCAGGAAACTGTTTATGAACGCTATTTCTTCATATATATATAATTCACAATTACAGTACAACAATCACTGCATCCGCAGACCACCCGAGGGAGCCTTGCGATTTTTTTGCTAATAAAGATTTTGCAATTGTCAAAAGCGTTCCCCATTGGTTTTCTATGGCAATCTTAACTGCTCGGTGCAATCGATGGAAACACTTTGAAAGAAGGATTTTTAAGAATTGTCCGAGAAGGTTGTATGGGAGTCAGTTACACTCTCTGTGACTTACTAAGAGCCAATAATGCAACACAGCGCAACTTTAAGACCAGGACTAAGAAAAGACCGTACACCATAGCGCTGTGGTGTCCTGTCTTTTCCTTGTCTCTGTCTTAAAGTGGCGATGTTTTTCATTTTTAGATGTCATGAATCATCAACTAGCCCACACTGTCACGCTTGCAAGTTACGCCCCTTACTGACGCATGCATTTATTGAGATGTAAAGACATGAACGAGCTCGCAGGTTTTTTTTTTCTTTTTGCCACTCGCGCGGTTTGATTTGTATACTTGGAAGATAGGCAGAAGTCGTTTCTCGCTTGAGTTTCCCTTCACCGGAAATGGAACTATCTGTCCTTTCGGGCGTCATTTCCTGTAACTTCGGAGCGTTCTCGGCACGGAAAGTGACAACGACAGGACAGTTCATAGACAAGACAGACACGCCGAGAGGTGCTACTTCTCCCAGAAGCGACCTCTGGAGGCGGTGTGTGCGCGAAAAGATGCACCTACTTGAGACAGCTTGGTGGGGCGTGAGACAGCTGGCACGTACTAAATTCTGTAGATTTCCTGTCACGGCGATTCGCGCCACCTGCGACTTCTGCCGAGAAACTAAAGCGGTTTGATGTAGATGCCGGAATGAGAAGAAAAGTGTCGTCGTCGGCGGCTGTCTCGCAGGGGCCACGTGGCAGTATTGACGCGCCCGCCCTTCCAGCGCACCATGCACGAACATAGACTAGAAGGATATCTTCGCAGTATTTCTTCTTCTTCAGCAAAAGCCTGTGCGTGCAGTGCAGTGGGGCGCTCTGACATGAAAATCGAGTTCGCACAAGTTACCGCGGCACCTCAATCAATAGTTGAATCAATAAATATATCAGCAAACCTATCTGCCATTAATAATAGTTGAAAACGTTTATTGTTTTTTAGTTCATTCTGCCTTAGTTGTAAGAACTGCCTTTTTTTTTTTTTCTAATCAAAACTTACAGGCATTTGCTGGTACAGGGTGCGAAAATCGAATCAAGGGGAGGGGAAGAGGGATTAAAGAACAAGGGTGCAAAAACCACTCGGATCGAGTATGTGGCAGCGGAGTGGAAAGAAAACGATGCCGAAAAACCTGAAAAATGAACGGATGGAGATGGAGGAAGCATAGGGAGAAATTAAAGGAAGCACTAAAAATTTTAAAGCAGTGAAGACGCCGGCGAAATCGCATAGAAATATATAGGTGTAGAGGTAGCCATACTATGAAAGAGTAAAAAGAAGAAAACCAAACATCGAATTACGAGCCCGAACGACAAGAATTAAAGCCTTGCGCCCGACGACCGGACCATTTAGAGGAAACAATATTTCTTACTCTGCGACAATCAGAGCGACAAAACTGGAGCAATTCTCTTTGGCTGAATTTCTTTCAGGAGGTTCAGTTATCTCCCTGGTGAGGCGGTTGACCCTTTTACTGATGATGGATAATTTGCAATGGTCGCTGACAGCCGCACTCTTTTCAGTTAAGAGCCCGTTGATCATTAGCAGCAATAAGCCCGAACCGCTACCACAGTTTAATTCCATTGCAAGCTATATCGCGAGTAGGTCTTTTCTAGGCAAAGTAAGGCATGGACTCATGTTCATTGTTAGGGCTAGGTTAATACACAGCCCAGTGACATTGCACACGGCGCGCGCAGTTGAGTGCCTGCCCTTGTACATGCGCGTGGCAGGAAGTGTAGCCTACTGCTGACGAAGACTGTGTGCTCTAGAACTGCGCGAAGAGAGCAGCAATGAAGGAAGGAAACCGTTGCTATAAACCCTTAACGCTCGATTACGTATCCGACACTTGGGGATGGGTTGAGGAAACGAAAGCGAGGAGAAGGCAGATGAGTCAGTCACATCGCGTCTTTAGCTCGGAGCTTGAGAAGGGCAATGTATGAATACATTCCCTCTACGCATCTGCCTTTCTAAGTATAGCGTTGCGGGGAAGATAGGCTGGCGCCGGAGGGGTCACGGAAGCGTAGGCCGTCCTTATGCACGTTGACCCGCTCTGCCCGGGTGACAGACGGCTGCCAATTAGGTGCCTGGCTCGAGAGGCTGCAATTATGGCACCCCCTTCCTCCTTCCGTGTGCCCGCGTCTGCGAGGATTGACTCTGGCACGCGCTTCTAGATTGGGGTCCCCACGAGCCCCGGAAGTCCCTGTCGAGGCAGAGTGAGAGTAGGCGGCTTGAATTACATATGGATGAGTGAAGCTTGCTGGGCCGTTGAGGATTTTGTGAGTGCTCTCGCAGTGCTAAGAAGCGTGTGAAAAATAATGTGTTTTGTTGTGGTTCAGGATTGTCTGTAAAATCAAAAGAAGATGAAAGAGCTGCGGCATTGATGTCTGATGGATGGCAAGTTTCAAGTCACATATTTTTTATTTATATGTTCTTTTAGAGTCGTTGTCATCTATTTTCAGAGCCTCGATACTCATCCTCCTCTTCTCTGATGGGTGTGTATAGTAAAAGATAAACATAAGTTAAAAAACGCCAATCATCAGAATGGACTCATAGTGGTTCTCCGGTCATCAGACTGTCGCTGGCCCGGTGAAAAAACTGTTTTTTATTTTCCTCTCTGGTTAATTAGAGCACTATTGTAAGATATCTCTCTGTATTGTTTGTTTTGTATATGTATTGTATATGTATATTGTATATTGTACATGTATATGTATTGTTTTCTACATGTTGCCCTGTTTTTAGGAACACTTCACATGTGTTTCTTAGTGATTTGTAATTCCTCTGTATCGCCTCTTAGCTCAAAGAAGTTTGTGGCTCAGTGAAAATTTTAATCGGACTCAATCTCTACCTTGTCACCGGTGAAAACTGTGCACGAAATGATTACCCCCTTTGCTCAATTTGTAGCTTGATTTTGGCCGAGCTTGCCACGCTAAGTCGAGCGCATCTACTGAGAGACCAGCCGTAATGGTGACAGAGTACGAACACCATCCGTTTGGATGCAAAAATAGGTCATGTGTAGCTTTCTGTACCCACACATAAAAACGCGAAGAAAGTTCCCTATGTCTCGTCGTCGAGATTAGGTAGCATAAAACTCAATGCTTTTAGGGGGCAGATAACATTCTGGGGTGGCTCATGCATGACAGTAAGTAACCTTAACCGCACCTGGGTATCTTCCTGGCTTACTAGCTGCTGAAGGTGTACGTCTCCGCCCTCTTCTGTTCTTCAACTAGATAGTGTGAGAGGTCCCCCTGGTTCTCTCATTACTTCAGGACCCTCTACGATGAGACGCTTTTCTCAGTTCTACTGCTTGCTTGGCTTCCTTTCCCGCTTTCGTTTCATCGCGTGACACCGAGTTCAGCCGCTTCAGTTTTTCATGCCGGGCGGAGCACTCATGATTTCTCGCTGCAATTCCTGTTGAACACGCCACAGCGCCACAGCGCGTTCGGCCGCCTTGTCATCTTCGTCAACAGGAACATAGAGCCGCCTTCGGCGATACAGACTTCCCTTTCAGCCTCTTGGCTGAACCGGCTCAAATGCACTTCCACGGCTTCAACCTGGAAACGTGCATTTGGAAGCGCAGAAATAGCGGATGAAAGGTGAAATGGGCGACAATTTCTGACGCGCAGCTACAGGTTCTGCCAGTTCGAACACGTTGCGTGGAAGGCTGCTGCGCTGGCCGACGCTTCATTATCTGATGTGCACTCATAATCTGTTTCACGCTAAAATATATGCAGGGAATCCATATCAATGCTAATTTTCCCTCCACTGTATTTATTGTTTGGTTTATTTTGGTGTCCCAAAGTGACTCAGGCTATGAGGGACGCCGTAGTGGAGGGCTCCGGAAATTTCTACCACCTGGTGTTCTTTAACGTGCACTGACATCGCACAGTACACGGGACTCTAGAATTTCGCCTTCATCGAAATTTGGCCGCCGCGGCTGGGATCGAACCCGCGTGTTTCGGGTCAGCAGCCGAGCGCCGTAACCAATGAGACACCGCCGCGGGGCATCCATCTCTTCACTGTGTTCTTTAGTCTCGAGTTCGTCATATGCCTCTTTCTCCATGCAAGAAACGTTTTTTTTTCTTTGAACTACACATTGAAGCTCTGCATGTTAAAAGGTGCCTGCACACGAAAAATATATTTGCCTCTTCTGTCAACTGCCGTCTGCACGATGTACCTCATCGTCGTTCTCGGCGTAGAAGTCACGAAAAGCGAATCAGACTAATTCCTGTCCTATGACACAAATAAAAATTCTTGTTCTCTCCTCTGGCCACAGAAGATTTGAATAGATGAAAAACTGGCGGGGGCAGTTAGGCTCAGCCTTAAGGGTATGACGGGATAGCGCTAATGCGTCCCTTCAGAGGTCTGGGGTCCTCTTTGCGTATCACTTGGCAGACAGGGACACTGTTCTTTGTTTCACCGTCACATAACGCTTATTGTATACCCTTAAGAGTACAATGCGATAGCATTATAGACATCCCTCCCGCCGAAGTACTCCTCCGTTTCAGCCTGGCTCTGCCTACATTCTAAAATATGACGAAACGGCCATTCTATACTTTTCATCCACAGATCGAGGAGAGTTCTCATACCCCTCCTGGCGCAGTGGTGCAGCGGTTAAGCGATGCGCCACTGCCCCGGCAGGTATGTGTTTCGAACACCGCCACCGGTGGGGCTTGTGAGACTCAGGTTGCTCTTGCCGAGCAACCTCGCCCGACCAATCATCCATTTATCACCCACTTGCCGTGGTGGGCAGCCTTGCCACAATCTGGTGGGCAGGTAGCGATGACGTCAGGAAGACACGTGACCGAGGAACATATAGGCCACCTGCTGTTTTGCTCTCAGCGTCGCCTACGACGCCAGATTTTCTGCAGAACTGGAGCCTTAGCGCTGTCACGTTAAAATTTCGCTGTGGCGATTCCAGTAATTCACCAAGTATTTTAAGTTCTTCGATGCCTTTCAACTGCCGTGTTCGTTTTCTTGGTAAGATTTCACAGTTCTACTTCACAGTATTTTTGATGCAACAGTTTGAGTATACATCACTGTGCACATTTCTACTACTGACAGTGTTTTTTGTTATTTATTTTAACGAAATGTTATTTTTGTATTTTCATTCTGCTTGTAACAATCCATTGCACTGAGGCGCGCATGTTCTAAATCCTAGTGTGCGTAACCTGATTTGTTATTTTTGCCCAATTGTTTCATACAGGACGCCCATCAATTTTAGAGTCTAATTGTGGTTTGGAGTACCCTAAAATAAACCGTATAAGAACTACCCATAACTGGTTTGCTAACCCCAAAGCTCCAGTTAAGTTATGGGATATCCTGCAAAGGACACTGCAGAAAGGCATCGTATAAAATTCCCAGAGTTCGCGATATCTTATCGCAAGTCAACATAATCACAAACCCTATGGCAAGATTTTTCTGCCTAGAGACCACAATCAGGGCAAAACGCGCGTATTATACCGGAATGCTAAAGCTAAAGCTGATTTCACAGAAATGATGTTCCTGCTGAAGGACATCTATGACGAAAGTAACTTTTCAACGCATTGGTTTCCGCTGTTGAAGTTTTGTCTCACATCAGCAGGTTTTTGATTTTTTTAGTTTCGTTTAGCTCTGCTCTCTAAGTCACTGCAGCGCAGCAACTTGCTGGCTGTTTTGTAAATAGTCTCTGTGTATAGCTGGTTCTTCTTCTAAATAAATGCGGGCAATAAATGCCAAAAAAGAAAAAAATATGGCCTAGTGGTCTAAGCCATCGGAAAAGGAAGCTGTCGTGTTTGCCCCGGCGGTGGTTGGAATCCCGCTCAGGGTTACTAGTGTTTTTTTTGATAACGTAGATGCCTCGTTGGAGCAAAAATTCATGCGACCGCCATTATCGCCGCACAAGGCAGCTCCCACTTGCCAATCGTTCTCCTGTATTCGCTTCCGCCTTTCTCCCTTCTTCCTCTGCATTCACCCTTTCCACTTGTAGAAGAGCGGAAGGAGACGCTGGATAAAAAGGACTCAGCTGAAATGAAAATGATTAAGGCTGACTTAGCAAAAGTTAATGACCGAAGCTTGCGATAGCAAATGAAATCGCAAGCGTGATTATAAATGTTTCGGCACAGTGGGTCGCAATGATAGCAAACTGAAATCCAATACCTCGGCGGATAACGAAGTATCGCATAGTTGTGCCTACATTGTGCCAGATCAATATGAAGCATGTTGCAACGGCCTGTTGTGCCTCGCCTGCTAGCAAATCAGCTGCCTCGTTTTAAGACATGTAGCAATTACTTGGAACAGACTAAATGAAATTCTATTTCTGACCTGTTTACATAGCTACAAGCATACATAAACCTAAAATAGCAAGTCACCAAATCGTCTTATATCAAGTGATTTTGATTAAAACTTATTTAAACGTTCCCGAGTGAGCTTCCTTACTTCACTTTTACCGATTGTTGAAAGCTAATCTTAAGATAACGTGTTTACTGAATGCCCGTATGATGAATCCACATGAAGAATCCAAGGTAGGGTAGCTGGAAAGCATGGCTCTAAAAAACACCACTAATTTTTTCTCGGCCTGCACTTGCGACCAACCTATCACGTGAGCGCGCCAGAGGCTTTTGTCAGCATTAACACATTTAAACCACTAAACATGTCACCAATCAAAAAGTAGCTGGGGCAGTAAAGGGCAGCGAATAATGCAAGTGCAAAGACACCATTAAGGAGCTACTCTGGGTGTCGCGACGACAACAAGATGAAAAATAACACCACTAGAGGACGTGGTCCCGAACAAAAATAAACAAAGAAAACGTCCTCTGTGCGCATGCGCCAGAAGGAAAGAACATACGCAAGTGCAAGTAAGGGTACCATAGGGATGAAGAGAACGCGGCGCAGTGTCCAGGAACTGGCTCTTCCTCTTGCGAGCTTTGTTTTCCCTTAGCTAACGAAATGCGTCCTGGGCATTTCTCTGCCGCGTTCCGGACACAATCTACTCTTCTGCTGATTTGCCCCGGAATGCAGTTAATCACCGATGTCGGCCCAAGGATGACACTCATGATGGCGCTTTTCTGCGCTCAGAAGAGACGAGTGGTGCATCTGCACTGGCACGAGTGGCTAGCGTCGCGTTTGGTCAAAGACACAGGGTTGCGAGCTGGCTGCTGGTTTCGCGGGCTCACTACGATGTCTTCGATCCCTAATTACGCAAGCACACACGAACTAGCTCTCACACAAAGCGGTACGGCATTACTGAAAATCGCTTCCCGTTCTGTCGCCCTCATGCCTCCTCTCTTCTCCTCGACATACGCGAGCGGTGCCGGACAAATTAAGAGACACAACCGGATTCCGGCGCCCGAACGGTGTGCTGTAGGAGCCCGTGCAAGGCTAAGTACCAGGATTTAAAATTTCAGAAGTATTGTAATGTGATGCAGAGAGAGTGAGAGACAAAAAAAGAAAACCCTGACTTTAAAGCGATAAACTGGATAGCACGGGCCATTTGCCAATTAGCCCAGAGCCTTATGCATCGCGACGGATCACTATTTTTGCAATCTTTTTTCACGGGGCCAGTTTCCCGAGGAAACGGCCGAATAAACCCAGGTACGCTGATGCTCGGGTGAAGAGCCCGTCTGTGTCCAGTCGTGCTCGCGTAGTTCACCTTCGTGCAGATAACTGCACCATCCCTGCCAGCGTTCACGCACCTGGTGCTGCAAGATCGGCTTATTATCGATATCTTTCTTTCTTTCACCGAAATATCTCCTTTTACTCTCTTTGCGATTTAGTGTCTCGGGAAAAAAGATTGCTCTCTGAAGAGGAAAAACACATGCGTAAGGAATTCCGGTAACTGTAGTTAGGTATGTGTGAGTAACTTAGTGACTTGACGTAGTTTTGACGGCTAGCTAAATAACAGGTTTTTGTTCCGGTATTGCATAATTTTTTACAAATTAGCTAGCATGAAGCGTTACCTCTTCCATCAAATGCAAATTTGGTGCTTTCACTCGAATATCCAAATTAAAATTAAAATAAAAAATCCAAGGAAATTAAAATTTAAACGAGTTTCTTGTTTGCATAGCCAGTAAGTGTGTGCAGTATGTATAGTTTCTTTCATTTCGATTATTTTACCTCGTTGTGGAAATCTCCAAGGTGCATTAGTTCAAGCGTATTGTCGACAGACCCTGCGTACTTTTTAATGCAAATTTGCATTTCACGGAATTCTTTAAAACGCATCCCTCCGGCAGCCTAAATATCATTGGAAGACAGAGAGGATCCCTTCGCACCAACGTAGTCACCTTTTCAAAAAGTGCGAAACGATAGGGGAGCTCTGAGCAACTTCCCAAGTTGGTGAATTTGTATAAACCAGGTTTCTTCCCCCCGTGACCGATTAGTTCCCAACTCGCTCCCTCTTTTGCATGAATTTTGTTGCAATTTTTGTTTAAATATGCGTTCTATTTTTATGGATTAAACAAATAATTGCCTTAAATTGTTGTCGGATGTTTATGCTGCCCTAGAGGTCCGTTGTAGAAAGCGTGGGTAAAACATAAGGGAAGAGCCGTTGGTTGACAGAGCTTGTGTGGACATTCAAGAGACCGCCGAGGCTTGAGATATACCAGGTGTCCCTGCTAAATGTAACAAAGCTTTAAAAAACATGACATGTCCTAGCCGTCTGAAAACAAATGAGGGTTGTTTAGAGTCGCGTGACCTAGTCTGCAGTATTTTTTTCGTTCTTCAAGGTTGACTGATTGGTTAAGCTTGATTAACTAACTTTTTAATTATTGACTTGAGGAACAAAGTGTCATTAGAAAAGTTGTAGATCGCTTTGAGAAACAGCTTAATGAGACATTTGCAGCAAAGTAATATTTACGCAAAGTAGTTTTTTTGCCGGCCTTTAACCATAACCCGCACAATAAGAAAAAGCTTCCACATGACAACTGTGCCACTTCAACGTCCTAAGACGTGCCTTAACGAATAAAATCCGTTTTTCCTAAAGTCCTCTCCTCGAGGAGACTTTGGGTGCACATTGGGGAAGAGAAGTGAGTGAGGAGCTGGTCACGTGACAATTTTCGTTTAAGGTTTATAAATGAAGCCACGTAAATCGTAACTTGACAGAAACAGCACTACTAGCGGTTTTTCGAGGTCATCTTAAACTTTGTCTTTGACATGTTCTTCCTGAAGTCAATAATTAAAACGTTAGCTAATTAAACTTAACTAATCAATTAACTTTGAAGATCGAAAAAAATACTCAAGACTAGGCCACGCAACTATGAACAACCCTCAGTTGGTTCCACTGGACTAGGACAATTCGGCTTTGTTAAAAGTTTGGTTACATTTAGCTGGGACACCCGGTATATATTTTTTCAACGCTCACAAGCAGAACCTTTCGTCGGGGCTGACCGGGGTATAATTACAATGTGAAGCCCCTTTATCGCTGGAATAACGTATCAAAGGTATATATTTATTATCTCAGCTGAAATTTAAAGAGAAACAGACCTAATTCTTCAGTAAGAAGCTTAAACTTGCATAATTCAGTTTTCTTTACCTGTTATGTCCATTATTTTACTGAAACGGCAAACTCACATAGTTAAAACGTAAGTGGTTGCACCCGAATAATTAGAGTAAGTTTACGCTGACAGGTATAGTTTATATTTTCTCCTTTTGGGTTTCTGAACGACACAGATAACACAGCAGTGTGGATATAAAGGCTGCATCTGACGCCGCCAGCTTTAATAAAGCAAAAGGCGTGATATTACCTATTCTGTCGACAATGCAACGCGACTATGCAAGGAAAGTTTTTATTTAACTTTATGTGCTTGGATGCATAGAGGATACTAATTAGCATGTTACATGACGGACATGAGGTACTTGTGAATCTTCGGGAAAAGCACTTTGGAAAATTGATAACTAGGCCGAGTAAAGAAGACAAGCTTGCCATCATGGCAGCGAGAAATTAAAAAATTGTGCTGGCGTTAGCTTTATAATACATTACTGCACAGGGACGTATGTGAAAGAGAGGGCTCTGGCTTTTAATCACGCAATGTTTGTACGCCTACTCTACAACATCTCGCACATCCGTTTTGTAAAGATTCCTCTATCACTCGCAAACTAATAAAAACAGCTTTATGCATTTGAGTGATGCGTTGACACATCAACACTATCTCTGCATCCTTGTTCGGGCTTCACTAAAAAATTTGATCGTATCTTCACCCTCCGCATAATTTCCTGCTCCCTGAAAACGCCGCTTTATCTCAATCTCTGGTAAGAGTGTGAAATGCATTACGGAAATAATTACCGTTTAGACACTATTAAAAATAGCGAAAAGTAAACAGTTCAGACATAAACAACGAAAATCAATAAATAAATTGGCAAGCAAATAAATTCGCCACTGCATTAGAGTTCATTTACATACTCTCTCACCTTCGTTATCTCAACCTTCATTACATTATTCTTTTCGACTCCTCTGGATGCCACCTCCCCCTCCAGGTCTGCTTCACGCTCACTTCCCTTTCCCTTACTCCTTCTTCAACGGCGTGTGGCAGAAGAGAGCGTATGCACTCTCGGTCGGCCCTCATCTCCACCTATGCGTTGAGTCCTTTCAAATGGCGCGAACTCAACGACCTCTCCCGCTAGGCAGCGGCCCCGAGACGGCCCTGAGCGCATCCGGCGTCGGCAAGCGATATATATCCTCATTTAGACGAAGACGAGGATTTCCGCGCTGGCTCACATTTTGCGCGTGAAGAGGAGAGATGGCATGCTACCCATTAAAGCATTTCCTTGCCGTGCGAATGCGCCGTCGGCCGCTTTTTTGCATCCGTGTGCGAAGTTGTTTCCGGGCTCTGATTTTCTCTATTTACTCATTTAACCGCAGCGTTCAAAACAGCATTAAAGAAAAGCTGACTTTACGGAAGAAGTCATTCCAGCCTATTGGTTTCCCCTTTTCTAGGCTACTTGGTTTTTCGTTTGCACTCTTGGGCTCTCTTTGCCGTCATGAAGACCTACCACTTTTCGTTCTGGCTAAACACATTGAGATGGGGCACGTCTGTCTCAGGCATTTGTTATCATGCTGCTGCTGAAGAAAGCCCATCAGCAGGGACAGCTTTTACTTTGGTTGTGGCTTGTGGGGGGCATTTCACATACCTGTCACGATTTCTCGTTATAAA
Source organism: Amblyomma mixtum (assembly GCF_055824585.1). Taxonomy (NCBI): domain Eukaryota; kingdom Metazoa; phylum Arthropoda; class Arachnida; order Ixodida; family Ixodidae; genus Amblyomma; species Amblyomma mixtum. The sequence goes on from NC_143013.1 coordinate 272,525,249, forward strand.
CAGGGTAAGCATACTTTAAATCTTTTCATGTCCCTTAACCTCCAGTATCTGTTCATAACGACAATGGCAATTTTGCAGTCTTACTTGTGGTGTCGCATGTTGATATCTAATTCGTGTTCTTTGTCAATCTGTTCGTACCCATTTCTGAACCATTCCGGAAGTCGCTGTTCTAAATAAAGGATGTCTGCGACAGTTGACAGTCGTAGTGATAACATTATTGTTCCTTTCCAGGAAACTACGAATATTCAAATCCAAAAAAGAATGCAAAGAGAAAAGAGGCGTAGCTGCCTTCATATGCACCCATAGTATAAAATTCGTAGCACCCGCCAATTTATCTACCTTCACTGCATGCCAAACAATTAACAAGATGTGAATAAGATATCGACAAGATGCGTCAAGCAACAAGATACGAATAGTAGGGCAGGCAAGGACGAACTATCTTTTAATGCGATACCTGTTAGGCTGCCATCTAAGAAAAAACTTCCCGCTGCTCTGTTACAAAATTCCCTGGTTGTTCGAGAGAAGTGACGTGACCCCATGACGTCATCGCAATTGGCCCATAGGATTGTGAGTAAACTACGCTAGTTATCAATGAAGGGCGCCTGTGTTTTCATAGTGCACTTTACGTACGGTGCGAGCACCACGCCGACGCAGCATAAAGATGATCTGTAGTCTTTGTCTCGGGACCACTGCGCGAGGCTCCAAGCTTCGCCAGAGGAAATGAGGCCTCGCGGGAACGAATCACAAGAGCCCGCTCCGTCCGGCAGCTCGGATATCCTGGACTCTCTAGCGTGGGCCGTGCGAGAAACATCTCCACGTCGGTTGCTCGGAGGCGTTTATTAATGCGAGTGCATTAAATGGCTGTGTCGCGTCAGCCGAAACTGTCCGCAATTTTGTCCGCACGATTGCGTCGTTCTCTAAAGATAAATATATGAAAGTGTGATTGTAACAGATAGTGTGTGATCAAAATTTTGTTGTGGGAAAATTTGTTGATGAGGTGTAAATCTTTAATTAATTAAATGCGAAAAAGTGCGAAAAGCAACACTGAGACATCAAAATAGCCATGGACTTCGATATAGTACATGGACGTCAGAACAGTCACGGACATCGATATAGTATGTGGACGTTTTGCTTTCACATTGCTCCAGTACAGGTCGCCGCCGTGATCCAAAGTTTTCTGTTTCAGCAGCAATACTGGGCGCTTGTGTCAATCCATTCTCATGTTGCTTTGCCCCAAAAGTGCAGCCCACAGTAGCCGGGCTGCACGCTGTTACGCCCACGGTCACGATGGTGGTTGCGGCCAGCCGCGGTGCAGCGTAGAATACATATTTCTCTCGCAGTAGTTTAATCGTAGAGGAGAGGATTTGCGCATCCGTGAAGTCTCGGAGAATGGCTTTAAGAGCATGCGGTGTGTAATTACAGGTTCGTGCTCTAACGCGTAGTAGAAAGTCAAAGCTCGTATGCATCCTAGACATCATGCCCTGTTTTCGCTGTACGTATTGGCGCCATCCCGTTCACCGGACCCCTGGTTCACGCGCAGTTGGCACAGCTATGACTAGTCCTGCGATGCTGAGCGCCACAGTAATATTGTCATGTCTGAGTAAGCTAAATTACAGCAGTGTGAATTCTTATTTGTGCAGTTGATTCTTAAACAAGCCTGGCATTTTCCTTTCTAGTTAGTCCGTCCAAGCCAGAGAAGAATATTCGCAAGCTCGGACTCGGTATTAACCATGAGACACCGACGGACGTCATAGGTTCATGTCCCTGTTTGACTCTTGAGCTTGCTCAGATTTGCTTTTGGCTCATAATGAGAGGAAAAGAATCGCCAGAACTCTCCGCGTCGTCTCCTAGTCCCCGTTCAATCATGCATTCAGTCATGGAGTTATGCCTTCCCTGAAAAAAAAAAAAGTTGTTATTCCACAAAGGGATAATCGGCATTTGCCGTGCCGGCTCATATGCGATAATGACTGTGCTATGAACTATTCTGCAGGAATGAAATTAATCTGCATTGAAATGATTGTGTCTCCATAGATGCCGATAACATGAAATGATTCCATCTAGACTTCAATCGCTGGTGGACGGCTTCAACCCGCTCTTTTCGAAGTCCTGGATCTTGGATTCTTTTGGATGGCTTCTGCCTCTAGCTGGCGCACCTCAAGGTCTTGCCTTTCAGTAACATGCTCGCCAGTCGAGCGTATGCGCTACCGCTCTTCCTTTGACGCTGCAGCGAAACAGTCAGCTTGGAACGCGGCTCCGTACAGAGAAAGACCGCTTTGCAGACAGTTTTTTTTTTCTTCCCACCTCACGCTGTCATCGGCCGCTACCTGGAAAGTTTATCTTCCATACAAGCTTGGTAGCCGTCAGAGCCGGTAACTTAGCTGCCTGTCTCATGCGCGTCCGTGTCAGGGTGGAGAATATTATTTATCTTGGCGCCTCCTTTGCACTCTGGGCAGTTGGCTGCTCACGTTTTATTCTCCTGCACGATTCAGGGACCAAGGCGAATATTCGCCCGGCGAGCGCTAGGAGCCAGAGATAAAAGAACACTGCTCGCTATCTTTCAACGCTTCGCTGTGCGTATAGTTTTTTCCTAAGAAACATTGTTTCGGTGAAGTCCTTGATAAAATTTCTCTATCGGGACAGCGTCCCTGATGTCAACCACATGCAGGCGGATGACGCAGGCCAATACAACCGGTTGCCCGGCGTTGCGTAGTCAAGCTGTCTTGTAATCATGTCTAAAAGACTGCGCGTCTAAAGTCGGTGAATATTTGCGGCGCCACTTTTCAAGGTATTTTAATTAGTGTCGCTTTAACATAGCGCGTTGTGTTCACTGAAAGTTGGGCACCCAATGGTGAGCATTGAAAGCAGAACAGGGTTGAGGTGTCGCACGTTTTTACTGTGCGAGTTGAAGAATCTGGTCAAGAGGTAGTTTCTTCGTGGTTTTGGTAGATGAGCGAGCAGCCCTCTAAGAATGGACATTCTCCTTGGTGTTGTTTTTCAAACCAAAACCGTTATTGAACTCCCGCCCTGAAACCTCGTATCGTGACGAAGAAACTGTCCGCGCGAAACCTCATTTTGCACACCTAACATTGTCACAGATGAAGTTTTGACGTGCGCTTGGGCTGCAAGGAAAATATGAAGTTAAGCTTATTGTGAAAGAAGTGCGGGACTACACTGCCGAGACAATAAAAATTGAAGCAAGAAAATACAAAAAAAAGACCGTGTCACAACTAAGAATCACACATACCCAAAGCATGCCGGCTCTGGCAGTGCCATCACCTTGGCGCAGAAACACCGATCCCCAGTTTTGTTGAGAATGGAGAACTGAAAATTTTTCGTGGCTGTTTCACTTAATCTCCTTTCCTGATTTTACATGTGTCGAACTTGTGAGTGTAGCCAAGCTTAAGGTAAAACAACATCTGTGACAACACAATCTGCTCTCTAACCCTTTTCTGACTGATGTCTGGCGTGTTCTAGGATTTCATTTTATCTAAAAAGAAGTACTAGCGCTTAGACTGAAATGAAACGAACGCGCCACCTATCAGTAGAGCACAAATGTCTTCTATTTTCCGCTCAGTTTTATCAAGCGTCCACCTTCATTAAAATCTCTTCTTACGGGAAACTTTACAAAAAGTGTAGTACAGGTTACCTATTCCTCATCCTTTGTTTTTTAACTGGCATTTTTGTGCCGAGACTCTTACCTTAGATCATCGCGCAGTTTTTCTGCGTGTATAATTTTTGGCCCTCGAAGAAACCTCGTAAACTAAACATTTCGCGCACTTAGTGTCATACCATGGCATGCTTTTAGTACATCATTTTGTTTTTCTTTCAATCATCACAGGTAAAAAAAAATTGCATGCCGCGTAGAACCCATCGAATCAACCAGTACTGCTCCCTCCATTTCAGCTCGTTCCGTCGGGTTGTAGACTACGGGGTGCTCGGACTAAGCCTTTGTTTCAGAAGACGGTGTAGACGATATGTACACTATGAATGACCTCCACGGATTCAATTCATCGACGAAATTTGGAATTATTTCGTCCCAAAAACCAAGGCACGCTACACATCAAAGTTAAATTATCGTACCAGTCAGGTACCTTTTACGCAACAAATTACAGATGCAAATTACAAATGCTCAACTAAACCTGTAGAGCACACAGGAATGCTACATTTAACTAATTCTTAACAAAGGCTGAGCAAGCAAAGATACGCCATGCATGCGAACCACAACATCGTTTCAGTTGCGTATAATTTGCTCGGTCGCCTTTCGAGCTATGTTTGGGTGTGAAGGTCGGCAGACGCAAATTTTCTTTTGATTTAAACGCCCTGAGAATGAACGTGCCGTTGTGCTGAAACATTCTGCGCGTGACCGAAGCAGAACGCGAGTGAAGATAAATGATCGGGCGGAGCTATCTCCTGTGCCCACTATGAAGTAAATCTATGAGGAAGACAGCATCATCGAATGCTCCCCGCAGCTAGCGAAGATCCGGAGTGGCCAAGCGTCGTCAAGGACAGAATTCTTGGACATTACTTGTTCTCCTCCCCCGCCGCACGTAGTTGGAACGAGAGAGAAAGAACAATGAAGACTGACAGCTGTGCATGCTTCGATCAGCTTTGCCAGAGCGCCCAGCTCGGTTGTCTTCTCGACGCAATGTGCAGCGTGAGATGACGCCTTTCCCCTGAGTGCACTGAATCTTATTCTCTCTCCCCATCCCGCGCGTAGGGTGTGAGCGCTAACCTTGCAACAGGGTTCAAATGCAGACATTTGCAGTTGCGGTACACGGAGCTGGTTATCCTGAGGCGCAGCTTTAGTTGCGTATCAAACGTCGTGTCTCCTTTCAAACAGGGTGAAAGCGACACGTGATTAGCGAGTAACTTGAGGACTGTAATTTTCTAAGAGAGAGAGAGAGAGAGAGAGAGGGAAAGGCAGGGATGTTAACCAGAAAGGATTCCGGTTGGCTACCCTGCACAGGGGAAGGGAATGAGGGGAATTAAAGAGGAAAGAGAGAAGTAACGGGAAATAATCACAGTCTGTCAATTAAGGCAGTCGCTCTCAAAAAGCGAAAGAGCGCCTTGTAAGCCTTGATGGCAGTTGACTGTTGTGGCCACGGACCGAGGATCTTGGCCTCTGTGAAAGGGCGAGGGTCCAGGCGGTCCAAAGCACATCGCAGCTTATGTCTTTCGGCTACAAAGGCAGGGCACTCACACAAGATATGGGTGATTGTCTCATCACAGGCGCAGTTCACACAAGAAGGGCTGTCGGCCATCGCGATCCGGAAAGCATACTTATTCGTGAAGGCAACACCGAGCCATAGACGACACAGTAGTGTTGCTTCACGACGCGCTACATTACACGGAAGACGGAGGCGCAGTCCAGGGTCCAAAGTCCTGAGGCGACGGTTGCACAACTCACCAGAGTTCCACGCTGAAAGTGTGAGCTCCAGCCTCAAAGAACGAAGCCCACACGCTGCGTCAGCTCTCGTTACGGGGATATTAACGGGGATTGCATCATTGTGGGCAGAACGGGCAGCTTCGTCAGCCTGGTGATTGCCCTGAATGCCGCAGTGGCCCGGCAGCCACTGGAAAATTATGTTATGTCCTTTCAATGTGGCGTCATGGTAGAGCTTGCGGATTTCGGCAACGAGTTGTTCGTGTGACCCACGGCGTAGTGCAGTTTGCAGGCCTTGAAGGGCTGCTTTAGAGTCGGTGAAAACTGTCCAGTCATCTGCAGATTCCTGACTAATGAACTGAACTGCAGCCCGTAGGGCAGCTAGTTCTGCACCAGTTGAAGAGGTGAGATAGGTAGTCCTCACCTTCATTAAAATAGACCTGGCCGGTATCACCACAGACCCAGCAGAGCTTGTTGAAGTCACTGAGCCATCTGTGTAGACATGTATGCGGTGTTTATGGTTAAAATGCAAATGATGCAGTGTCAGTTGTTTGAGAGCAGGCAATGATAAATCAGATTTCTTATTAATTCCAGGAATAGATAGGTGCACCCGGGGTTCATGGCGACTCCATACAGGTGAGCATGATCTTGATGGGTGGGCGAACTGCGAAGGAAGATAGGCACGGTGAGCTTGAATTCTAAGTTTTTAAAAATTGGAATGTCATAATCTGTTAATAATCTCAGAGATTAGTAAAATAACTAAAAATTCTATCTATCAATAATTTGATTGAGTGATTGATTGATTCATTCGTTAATTCAATCATAGATTTACTGATTTTGATGCCTTCGTGTCCTCGAATTCAAACAATTTCGGCCTCATAAATACGTTTCGGAGACACGTTCTGATGCTCCCTGGGACGCAGGGGCTGCGGTGCATATGAGAACTCATCCGTCGCATCCATTCACCTCGTGTGCCGTCGTGCGTAAGGTTGTGCGATTGTGCGTGCGTCCAGGTGGGTATGGTGTGTGTGGTCGTGTGTCTTGAGGAACAATGCAGTTTAGGTGATCGTTGCGGTCAATCTTTTATTCTCTTTGTGGGCGCTGAGTAGTTTTCTCTAGAATACCGATATCAAGTGGAATTCAGTCCTATACAACGTGCACCTAAACCCACTCGCCCAACTTTCTGCTGTAACCAGCAGTCACTTCAGTCCTATTGAGAGCAAGTTCAGGTGCCCCAGCGCCGACGTGGAGATGGGGTTAAGATTTATTTGGTACACCTTCTCTGTTAGACTCAATTGTGGCGTGGTATACATTGATAACTCCTCCTGCGTCGACAGGTATTCTCTGCTCTTTCCTTACTGGCGGCTTCAAATATAGGCGTGCATTATATTCTACGTGGAGTGAAAGCAACAGACACTACCGCACACAAACGCGCGGGTTAGTAGAGCCCTCCATATTTCTGCAGTGAAGAAGAACAAATGCTTCGTTCACTCGGTCATTGCCCACAACAGGTGACTGGTGGTGCTCTTTGCTACCTGCTTTAAAGCACACAGAAAAAAGGCGACTCTGCAAGCACAACACACCCAGAGCCAAATTTCCAGTGCGCACGCAAGTGACAGCTTCCGACACACGCTCCAAAAAACATTTCAGGAAGCCACTTTCGGCAGACACTGCAACATGCTTTATAAGGTGTTTGGCGACGAGGCAGCTTCCTTTAAGTAAACATAACGTACAGCACAACGATGGCCTGTCGAGAATCCCAGGCCCCGAAGAACACACCCGGGAATCGCTTAGACGGCTCCTTTTCAGGTACACACTTGGGACATGATCTTGTTTCAGCCTTCCCTTGGTAGCGTTTTGCTCTGCTTTCACGAATGGGTTCATTTTTTCTTTCACTTTTTCACTCGGAAAGCGTATACAGTGGATGGTACAAGAAGAAACTGCATACAGCGTCTTGGCAGGCAGACCTCGCACGGGATTTCACAGTTGAGTGTCGTTATATACCCCGCCTTCCGAATTCGTGCCAGATCTCTGGGGTCGCGACACTTGAGAGAGGTACAGGCGCTGGTTCCTGGCGCCGTGCTCTCGGCTTTCAATCGCATCTGCAACCCCGCAGGGTAGGGTCGATAACCGGTTTCTTTCCTCGGAAGACGGCAGAGACGGGCGTCAGAAAAACCTGCTGTGTTCCGCAGCGTGGGACGGGAATAAAGGCGAAAGATTCAGATCGCGTCCTTCAAAGTTGAGGAAGAGAAAAAGGAAAGGGTAATGGAACAGAAAGGCGTGATATTTGTGTGCTTTACTGAATGTGCGGAGTTGCTCTGTACGAAACGCTGTTTATGACAACCATCTCGTTTGTCGAGACATTTCGCAATTGTTGAAAACGGTGAACTCGGGTCACGAGCGCAAAATCAGACCTCTCTGTCGACGCTAGAGAAGCACCGGACAAGCGGCAGCAACTGCACCCTTCAATAGGGACGGTTTCTGTGGTTCCCCTCGAGAGCTGGCGAGGAAGTGCGCTTCTCGGGAGCAGTGCGACACGGTTTGGCCACAAAAATGCTCACATGCGCGTGAGCGCAAAACATACACGGGCACCTGTAGAGCCTGCGTTCGACGCTTTTGCTAAGGGTCGTTGTTGCCGCCGGCAGAATTTCCGTTTTCCTATCACCTGAACGAAAACACACTTGTTGCTCGAGCCTACATAAAACTACTCCCTTTACAAATCGCTTCAAGCACTTCCGGCTTCGCATTTCAAAAAACACTCTTAACTACTCACTCAAGTTTTCTACTTCAAATTACCCTATGTGGAATGCTAGAACACTAGAAAGAGCAGAAGCTACCACAGAGAAGAAATGTTCTGCAGGAGTTGGGCGGACAAAAATCAACACATGAGAACGAAGGGCAGAACGAGCTCAGGATTACAGAGTTCTGCGATATAGTACATGTCTTTATCCTATTGATATGTCACGAATTCACCAACTTATTAGAGTCATCTTCGTTCACCAGAGAGAGTTTTTAGACGCGAAGAAAAGTGTCGTAGTTTCTTTACTAGTCTGTAATGCAAATTTTCAACGTTAGCTGGATCGGTAGGAGGTGGGAATTTCGAAATACGAGGTTTGGTTGGGGCATTGAAGCAAAACAAATTGGCAGAAAGTGAGTAGAGTTAGAGCAAGGAGCGACGACGTGGTGTTTGTAAGAGGGAGTGAAGAAACGGTGGCAACTAGTGTATAATTAATTCCGTATTTCGCCATTCTTCGTGGATAGCCACTGCATAGCTTTGTTGTACTATCGCGATCGAAAGTTCGCGGGAGGCGAATGTTCGAAAAAAAAATTACCGACGATTACGTTACTTCGTAATGCGAAATTTGAGCACAGCAAATAAGCTGTTTCACTATTTCGATAGATTGAGGCAAAAAAATCGAGCAACACATGTATGCGCTATCACAGAATTTTTTTTTTTCTTTTTCACACGTATTCCTTTAACAAAGACTCCACTAACAGTTCTTGACAGTCATGAAGGAAGCTTTGTGGTCGGAGAAATAGACTGATATATGTTCGACTTGGTACACCAATGCTTGATTCTCAAAGACGAGATCTATACAAGTGCCTCGCGAGGTTGTCACAGCCGTGGGACGCGTTACGAGCGAGAGGAACGGGATGTTCTCCCGCATAAGTGTTAGGAAATTGCTGTTTGTCTTTATGTCAACATTAAAGTCCCCCACTAATAACATCGGTGTGGATCGATGGACGGTTAATGCGAGTTGCAGGAAGTGCACGACGTCTTTCGTGAGTGCGGTAGGGGCGAAGTAGGCAGCTACTACCAGCAAGCCGTTGGGCAACTTTGCGGCGCACAGTTCGCCAACTTCATGTGACGTGCCAAACATTTCGACTGGTATTGCAGAGAGACCTGTGCGCAAGTAGATAGCGACTCCCGCCGCTCTGTTGTGGTCTCTGCGAGCACCACAGCAGTATAGGAAATCTATGATTTCGAGAGGCTCTTCGGGATCCACTTCAAACCATGTACACATCTCCAGGCGGCCCCATACCTCTACCGCACTACACTGGACAAGCAAATCCAACACTCGACACCGACATCACGGAGACGGAAGTCAGAGCGGCCCTCCTGACTTTCCGCGCCAACTCCGCACCTGGTGCAGACCAAATCACAAACTCCATGCTCCGTAATCTGGATGACCAATCGATCACCCACATTACGAAATACTTCAACCAGTGCTGGAGGGAGGGTAACCTCCCGCAGTCCTGGCGCCACGCGAAGGTAATATTTATACCAAAACCCAACAAACCACTCACCATTCAAAACCTTCGCCCGATTTCGCTAACCTCATGCCTTGGGAAGCTCCTCGAGCATGTTGTGTTAGCGAGACTCACAAGTCACACGGCGGACAACAATCTCTACCCGCATAGCATGGTGGGATTCCGCCCTCATCTATCCGCACAGGATGCCATGCTGCAACTCACACACGACCTTTTTGACCCGCTTCTTCCAGGTCACACCAAGGCAGTCTTAGCTTTGGATCTCTCCAAAGCTTTTGATCGCATTGAACATCAGGCGATCATGACTGCTCTATCCCCATTGAATATGGGTGTGCGCACGTATGCCTACATTCAAGCATTCCTGACTGACCGCACGGCTGAGATACACTTCGGGCCTCTGTCTTCCACCTCCTACACACTTCAGAGTATCGGCACCCCTCAAGGGTCCGTCCTTTCCCCCTTTCTCGTTAACATAACCCTCATACCCCTCGCCCGGAAATTGGCAACTATTCCCCACCTCAAGCACACTCTTTATGCCGACGATATCACCCTGTGGACCACCCACGGCAGTGACGGCGACATAGAGAACACCTTACAGGAAGCAGCCACCCTCACCCAAAATTACGCACGGACCATCGGACTGTCTTGCTCCCCAGAGAAGTCCGAACTGCTCCTCATCCGGCCTAAGAACCACCGCTGTCCCCGCTCCCCCATTGCCATTGAATTGAATGGTTACCCGGTACCTGAGGTTGGCACCCTCCGTGTATTGGGCTTGCACATCCAGAACGATGGCAAAAACACCACTACCCTCAAGAAACTCAAGCAGGTTGCAGGCGCGATATCGCACCTCATCCGCAGGGTTTCGGGACATCATAGAGGCATGAAGGAGCGCGACCTATGTCGGCTCATTCATGCCTTTGTCCTCAGCCGTGTACTGTACACTACCCCATACTAACAACTATCCAAACATGACATAAACGCTTTGGATGCTTTGATTCGCAAGGCATTCAAGGTAGCACTTCATCTTCCCCTCAACACACCCACAGACAGATTACTAGGCCTGGGCCTCCACAACACGATCGGGGAACTGGTGGAGGCCCACCGACAGGCCCAATACATCAGGCTCACAAAAACTTCCACAGGTCGGTATATCCTGGACTCCCTGGGAATCAAAATACCGGCCAACGACCCAACCCTTCTCGCCATCCCACGATCCCTTCACCGAGAGCTTCTCATCAGGCCGCTCCCGAGGAATATGCACCCGTCCCACCATGAGCAGCGCCGCAGAGCCCGTGCGAAGGCACTCCATCGAGCGTACGGCCCCCAGCCGGACGCCGTATGGGTGGACGCTGCCTGCACGGGTGATGAAGCGACAGCAGCTGCGGTGGACTCCTCCTCATCCACCCTCCTCACACTACCTCTCCCTCCAGATACGTCCCCAGAGGCTGCAGAGGAAGCCGCCATTGCACTTGCTATAAGCCGCACGGAAGCCCGGTATATTTTAACTGACTCTAAAACTGCGATTCTAAATTTTGCTCGAGGCCGAGTTCATGTCCCTGCTTTTGGCATACTGGACTCGCCCGATGCACCCCCGCCCCGCCAAGTGGAGCTGATATGGGTGCCTGCGCACTCCGGGAATCCCGGAAACGAGGCCGCCAACCTTTTAGACCGAGGTTCTTTAAACCGGGCTCAGGTGGCCTCGGATCGGGGATTCACGAAGGATCGCATGCACTCATTCAGTGAGCTGACCCAGGCATACAGAGCCTCTCGCCAGCTCTACCCCCCGCCCCACCCCTCCCTAGATAACAGACACGCAACACTCTGGCGCAGATTACAAACACATACTCTCCCCTCGCCCCTTACCCTAACCCACTATCATCCCTCCTTCCCCACTCCTGCTTGCGCCCTATGCCCAGAACCCTTCGCTTCTTCCCTCCACATCCTTTCCCTCTGCCCGGCGGACCCTCCCCCGCGGGACCTAGAGAACCTCAAGACCTGGGAGGACTGGGAGACCCTGCTGCACTCGGAGGACCCGGCCGTGCAGACCATCGCCACCGGTCGTGCTGCCAGTGTTATGGACCTCAGGAACATAAACACTTGAGTGCAGTGGGGTCGTGCGGGGACCCTGGGGCGTGCCCCGAATTCCTTTGTAAATAAAGTTTTCTCTCTCTCTCTCTCGGGATCCATCCAGGTTTCAGCAAAGCAAAGTACAGAGGAATGGCGCAGAATGTGATCGTGGTGTACGTCCTTGGCATGTGCGGCAAGGGAGCGTACGTTAAGAATGTGGTTGTGAATGATGAATCAAGTGCTGCCAGCGAATGACGCGTCAATTGGCTGTCTGCGTGTGTTACTGATGTGTGGTTAACATGTTAAGCTTCGCCTGTAAGAGTGGAACGCGACAGGGAGTCCACAGAACGCCATCGCCAATTCGGCTGTACGCCTTGCTGGACGGTAAATTTATTTTTTGAGGAAAGGAAATGTATCTCTCTCGCATATCTGGGTGGACACCTGCACCTCGCCTTAAGGGAAAGGGGGAAGATGGGAGTGAACGAAGACGCCGTATTAGCTAGACGCGCCTTTGTTCATTCCAAACCATTCAGCTGGCATTACGGAGTAGCTAGCGTGCTCGTATCGCACTCCGGAGACCCTGGTTCGATTCCCCAACTCGACCAATTTCGTTCTCGGTTTTATTGATTTATGCGGTCTAATTAGAAAGGTTAATTAGGCTATTTCATATTTATATTCTTGTATTTCTATCCATCGTGTTGTGTCATTAAGCTGTCAATTATTGGAACTGTCTAGGATGTTCGACACAACGTATATGAAACGAGCAACGTCTTACTGAGTGGGGAAGTGCGTGGTGGTGGAGGGAACGCGGCTTCGTACTTATGTTTTTTTTCAGCAGCATCTCCTTTCGCGGACGCTGTTGTCGCTGCGGCGCGCGTGTTTCTTTTCTTTTCTTCTGACCTCTTCATTCTCCTCTATATTAATTAGGCTAATTGATTAATTAAGCAATTAACTAAACTCAGTCCAACTTAGTTGCAGCATCACTATACGATCCCTTTGATTGGTTGCATGGTTACTAGCCAAAGTACAATTGGCCCCATTTGAAATTCGCGCACTGTGACGTCACGAGCATTTGGACCAATTGAAAAGCGTGACATTGGGGGCGGAGCTGGTTACGAGGCCGACGACGACGCGAAACCCAGGAACGGACGCCAAAGAGCTGCGCTCTAAAAAAAATTTTCATCGTGATCAAGTCTTCTGAAGGGTCTCAGTGTATAAAGGGACGCTCTTTCTGTATCTGCTTGCATCAGTACCATGCGGATGGGCCATGAGGTAGAGATACAGTAGAACGCGCGCCCCGTAATAATTTGGTCGCTATAGTACATGGAATTTATGTATACTACTGAAGTGCTTGCTACCATTTTTTTTCACTCCTTCAATGGGCTGAAGTCTAGCCGGGAAGGCTCAATGCTCTTATGATTCGCACGTATCCTTTTTTTTTTTTACTATTCATGCAAATAAAACTGATTTGATATCATTTGAACTCCGGGAACCACTATATTCTACGCTCGCTCCGGACAACTCCCTCTCATCTGGGCCGAAGTGCTCATAGCTGCTGTGTTGAAATGTTGTTGTTTTTTCCGAAGTTTTATCAGCGATAAAAAAGACAATGAATTTGGAAGCCGCCAGAAGGAAGGATTTTTGTATGCGTACAACGCCGTTTCTACGCTGTAAGACCAGGGAGAGCGCGAAGAGCAGCTAACGCTGTAAGTGTCAAAAAAAAAGAACAGAACATAGTAGCTTCCTTTTCCAACTTGTCAACGGTGCAACTCTCGCTTGTATATAGGAAATGATACGTTATATTGCACTACATTGGTTGCTTAGTGGTTTTAGCGTCCGCCTTGCCAACGGGAGGGGCGGAGTTCGATCCCCAGAGCACCAGGATGCCCAACGGTGTCAGAATAGGTACGTTTTCCCCTGGCCTCCTGGTGGTCAGCTCCTTTGGGCTGAAATGCTTGGGAAATGGGTCTTGGACCCCAGTCTTGAGTACAGAAAAAACATCTTGTGCCATGGCGCTGTTTGCCAACAGATGTCCTTGCGGCATAAAATTTCATCATCATCATTATCATGTTTTTCGGCCTTCATACCGTGCTGTGTTCCAGTGCAGCAAGCAAGCTAGAGCAGATAGAAAACAGGCATTGGTTGTCCTCTTTCAGAAGCTTCCTTCTTAGTACGTTTATGCTATTCAGCTAACACGCTTACTCCATTTCGCTTCCGTTGACAGGGTCTATATGTGTCGCGATAGCTCCAGCCATTTGAATTCAAAGCAAGCATGTTCCGTTTCTTGCCTTTTTCCGACTCTCCAGCTTAAGTATCGACGAAAGCGGTTCCCCTAGTGCAGCCGCGAAAAGGCCCATTTTCGGCCCCTACACAAGACGCGTTGCCAAGAGAGGAAAACTCAGAGAAGCCAAATGAAACCAACGGGTTAAAAAAAATACAGCTTGAAAGCAGGTATTGATCCATTAACCGAAGTTCGGCGCCTTTGACCTTTGCGCTGGACTAATGTGCACGTTCGGCTTCTAAAACGAATGTGTCAGTGCTTCGGTTCGCCGCGATCCATCACTTCGACTTCAATGAGGCTGAGTACGCAACAGTACAGATACCAAAAGTACGCCAATCGACCTCTCCTTTTCGTTACCTTTTCGGGACCTGCAGTTTCGTCCCCATCATCACTGCATTGCGCTAGTGTACATATGGATGGCTTGCTTCCAAGGTAATAGTGCCGCCATGTTGGGGTTCAGGAAACCTGGCGAAGATCCCCTCGCTTATCTAATTCGTTTATCGTCAATTGCTCCAAAATGCATTGCCTGTTTCTGGTCCACCATCTTGGTGCCGGTGACGCCACGTGCATGCCGTCTGTAGACTTTTCGGCTACCCAGACGAGCATCTACTTACTGATTCATCTACTTGTTTAGGCTCATCTTGATAATGCCTTCCTTCCTTCCTTCCTTCCTTCCTTCCTTCCTTCCTTCCTTCCTTCCTTCCTTCCTTCCTTCCTTCCTTCCTTCCTTCCTTCCTTCCTTCCTTCCTTCCTTCCTTCCTTCCTTCCTTCCTTCCTTCCTTCCTCTTATTCTTCCTTTCTTCCTTTTTTTCTTTCTTTCCTTCTTTCTTTCTTTCTTTCGTTCTTTCTTTCGTTCTTTCTTTCTTTCTTTCTTTGGTTCTTTCTTTCTTTCCTTCTTTCTTTCTTTCTTTCTTCCTTCTTTTCTTCCTTCTTCCTTTCTTTCCCTCTTTCTTTCTTACTTTCCTTCCTTCTTTCTCTCTTTCTTTCTCTCTTTCTTTCTTCCTTTCTTTCTTTCTTTCTTTCTTCCTTTCTTCCTTTCTTCTTTCTTTCTTTCCTTCTTTCTTTCTTTCTTTCTTTCTTTCTTTCTTTCTTCCTTCCTTCCTTCCTTCCTTCCTTCCTTCCTTTCTTTATTTCTTTCTTCTTTCTCTCTTCCTTTCTTTCTTTCTTTCTTTCTTTCTTTCTTTCTCTCTTTCTTCCTTCCCTTCTTTCTTTCTTTCTTTCTTCTTTCCTTTCGTTCTTAAGCGCATACTTCCAGTTCTCCCCTTCTTCTTTACAGTCTTCCTTTTTTCTTTTTGTCTTTGCTTTTAATTTGATTATTTATTTATCCCCTGAATTTTTTTTATTCGTTCTTTTTTTCCTTACATGGTTCTCTCTGTTTCTAGTCCCTGAGCATTAATTAGGCTCTATCTCTCTCGCTCAAACTAGCAGTACGAAAATTAACACTTTTGGAAAAGCAAAACAACCAGGAAAGAAGGGGGAAAGGAATGAAGGAGCCGGAAACCGTGAAACAAGCTTAGGATTTCTGGAAGAGGTTGCCTCAGTCAATCAAATGACAAGAATAAAAAAAAACCCGGAATCACGATGACAGGAGAAGAAATGAAGGGATGGCGTGAGCAGAGTCAGTCAATACGCGCCTGGATGGTTTCTACAATCACAAGGGAAACCACGCCCTTTCTGCGCGGTCTCGGTAAAAAATTGCACCCCTCTACCTCCCTCGCTCACTCCTCTTCTGGCAACCCCGAAATGCGGTTTCAGTAATGAACACAGAAAACAAATATGCTCAGCTTAGAGGTAGTACTCGAAAGTGACCAATCCAGTAGTTCTTTCGTCTGCAACTTCCAGCTTTTTGGCCTTTCTGTAAACGTGTCAGAGGTGAGTGAAATTTTAAAGAGCAAGTCAAATAAAAAAAACTACCAAAACAGACTGCTTACTCTAGGATTCCTGCTGACACTAAAGCGTGTTAAAAAAGGACCTGGATTACAAACAACAATACTCCCAGACACAATCAATAGGAAGGGTGTACCGCGATGTGCGGAGAAGGATTCTCTAAACACCTATAACACAGGTGACGACAGCCTCTCTAAGTCAGACTAGACGGTAGGAAGCACAGGAAAAGAAGAAAGCCAGAAGACGAACGACCCAAACATCCAGAGGATTTGCTGTAAACTCCCATCCGCGAAAGTTCTTGCCGCACGAAGTAGGCCCCTTACAGAGGAAAGACGAATAGGGAGCGCGCCGCGAATCCCCGGGTTCGCGCGAGAGAAATGCCATGGCTGAAACCGACAAGAACCCGCAGCTTCTTCAGCGCTCATTGTGCAAGGTGACCAAATGGCGTGAGTGTGTGCCGCTCGTTCGCTCCAATTTATTGTCATTCTGCGCAGAAGCAGTGGCGGAAGGCTTCATCCCTACTTTTGCGCTCGTAGAACAGTGCGGGCGAGTGCAGCATTGTGGTGGGCATTGCTCTGAATGCTGCGCAGAGCCTCTATCACCGGTTATTTTGAAGTTATTTCTTCGGCATGCCCTGTTAGCTAATAAATTTTCTGCCTTGCGGAGCCTTAGCCCAGCGTCACTGACTCAGGTACCTTGTGTAAATGGTTGCTCAATGTGTCAGAATGATTGGTGGCCAGATGACGCCACACGCATTGTCACATCATAACAGACATCGACCTGCTATTCTTCCACGAGCCGTTCTTGCGTGACTTTATGCGCGCTAGTTCCTCATCGGCTGATGTCATGTAAAGTTCTCACAATGCTCCATGGACTTAACGGGACAGAATGCGCACTTTGTGCTTCTTTGACACGCGTTTTCTCAACTTTGGCTGCACAACAACAAGCCCTCCCCCCCCCCCCCCCCCCCCACCCATACTCTGTGGTCTTTTTGGGCGCGTAACTTAGCGCTGCATAGTTCTACCCGTGCGGGGCTCACTTTTGCATTGTAGCTCATTTGCATATGTTCCCACCCACTGAAAGAAAGAATTAAAGACAGTACAATATAGTGTCGCAGAAAAGCCGGTCAATGTGGAGAGAGATAAAGAAAAAGAGAGACAGAAAAATATGTCAAGAAAGAAAGCTGGGAAAGTCATATAGCTGCCGCTTTGCACGCACAAAACTAAAGCTTTTATTTGCCAATTTTTCCAGCCTTTCACCTTTTTCTTCCACTCCATTTCTCTTACCTCGAGCGGCCAAAGCCGTAGTTCTACCCAAAGTGACACAGTTCACTTCAACTTTTCGCGGTGCGGCTGTGGATGGAGCTCACGCTAGCTCGCTAGTGCAGCCTGAGCGGGCTTTGTAAGCTATAGAGAGCGGAGGCGGCACGCAAGAAAAGGCGCTTTGTGTTAGCCGCGAGTCTCGTTCTCGCTATATTCCTTTCTTCTTTCACGACCATTTCTGACGTCGCAAGGCGGATCACTCTTCCAACGTCATGCCAGAGACACGCAACGGCAGTGGCGGAAGAGTTGTGATACGGTGAAGATGAAAAAAAAAAGAAAAGTGAAAAGAACGCAGCGAAGTTAAAAACAAATAAAGGAGTGCATGACAAAAAACAGGCAGGAAGACGCACTTTTCTCTTAATGTTACGGTCATGTATGCAAGAGAGAGGGAGAAAGAGAGAGAGTGTGTGTGTGCGCGCGTGTGTGTGTGCGTGTTCGTGTTCGTGTGCGTGTGTGCGTGCGTGCGTGTGTGCGCGCATGCGCGCGGTGTTCCTCGCCTTCTATTCTTCCCTTTTCGTCAGTGAGCGAGCAGTTGTCCCTTTTAACCTCACCACGCCGCGTCTTGACTCTCATTTTTCATCGAGAGATACGTCCCCTCGACTTGGGAATGAGGTGATGTGCGGCCGCCAGATACTCCGTGCGCGCTTCCGTCTGCTGGTAGTGTCCTAGCGGCACGAGCCGAGAACAACGTTTCTCCGTGTCTAAAAAAAGCACTCGCACAAACATACATTCACAGCGGGTGTGCGAGCGTCCATTGTGAATAGAATAAGTTATGAGGGGTGCGGCAAAGCCCTCCAGAAGGGGTAATGCGATGCGGACTGCTGGCTTCCGCGAAACAAGTCTGGTGGCCGAAGCTCATCATCATTTCAGGTATTCTTTTGCAGTCAAGAAGGAGGAGAGTAGAGACGGAAAACCAGAGTGACTAAAAGGAGAACTATGTGTTTGCCTTATTTTTTTACGTAGTTTGGCACGCTACTATTCCAAACACCTCGTGGCGCGGTAAATCTAACAAAGAAAAAAAAATCATCATGGGTTGAAACGTTTTTCAAATATGCGCTGATTATAAGAGACAAAAAATATGCGATTCAACATCGGTGCGCTGTGATGTCGTTTGTGCAGCTGAGTTGTATATTATAGCACGCATTTTGTGATTCGCTGTCGGGCTGTAATGAGGAAGCCTACGCTTGTGACCGCTTCGCAGGTAGTGCGCTGTTTCTGACGCTGCTTACAACGCGCTCCCTCCGAGACAAGAACACCTTGGTGACTAAACACCATCGCAGGAGTCTGCTCCACCAGCTGCCGTGTGGTATATGATTCTGTGTTGCTTACAAAGTCGTCAGCAAGGACGAGTGTCGAATGAGGGCACGAGTGGAGCAGCGGGTTGGGGGTGGCGTCGAAACGCGGGCTAGTTACCCAACAAACACAAAACCTCCTCAGAAACTCCAAAAAAGGATGGAATGTCCCAGTCCCAGTACAACGTTTATCAAACGTTTCCAGACCATAGAGGCACGACATAGACACACAAGCAAAAAGGCAGTGCTCCCACTAAAGGTCTAGAAACGTTTTTTCTGGAGTGTTAAGCAGCAACAAAAGCGAGTTAATGCATTTTCGTCCCAGAAATGTAACTGGGCTTAACGTTTTGGGACCAATGATTTTCAACAAGAAATAAAAATCGACTGCTCGCGCTCTCTTTTCTCTCTCCTTCGCGCCACAAGCTGCGGGGAAAGAAGGTTTTGCTCTTGCACTCGTCGTTTTGAGAGATGAAACGGCAGTTTCATTAGAACAGCCGAAGGAAGCGGTTAACCCCGCATCTCTCTCGGTGCATGCGTTTCTCGCACGTGGGCCGTCGGCTCCATGCTGCTGGCAGGCGGCGGCGGTTTGCATTTTCATCGCGCCGCCGGCAGCGGCGGTCAACATCTTTCCCGTCTTCTAGCGTTTTCCCAGCTTGCGCCCAACTTCAAAATTGTGTGGTGGTCCCTCCAGGCGTCTGCGACTATCGGCACTCCTCGCTGCGCCGCTGTCTAGCAGAAGTGCGGTAATGGCCTCCCGTCGCTCGCCCGGCTTCCTCGCTGGACGGACGCCATTTTGCGCACGCTTATTCGCGCTGCCCCAGACGTTCGCGCAAGCCCCAGCGCACGGCAGTTCTTGCTCTCGTCACTGCGCCAACTGGGCTGTCGTGGACTTCGTAGCTACGGATTCACGGAAGTTTTCCCGCGCACCTCGGCGTGCCCACACCATTCCTTTTGGAACTGATGCCGCGGCTGCGCATCGCAAGTCCTTTGCGCAGCTCCACGGCCCTACTGATGCCGCTGTTCGAGGCGGCGTTCGTGGCAGCGGAGTTCGTGGTAATAGGTGACTCCTCGCACGCACCCTGCATTCCTCAGCGCCTCCGACGACTGCAGCACGTTGGTGGTGGCAGCGTGGCCGTCTACTACGGTCTGAGGCGGGAAGGACCTTCCGAGACCCACCACTCTCTTTCTGCGAGTGCCCATGGATTAGCCTGCTCTACCAACTTCGCCACCGCGCAGCCATCCTGCCGCAGCGGTATAGTTTGTGCAGTGTTCGCGTGGTTATATTGACTCTCTCCCACTGGATTAATCGTGCCTTGATCTCGACTCCCACGCTGGACTGTGCCGCATGCGCGGTCTGCCGCACCATGGATGCAGCGCGCCACCGCACGTACCTGAGCACGTTCACCTTCCCGCCTGGCTCCAAGCAGTCTTATCCCCACACTTAGTCACAAGAAAATAAAACTCCCAGGATCGTTACGAGGGTGTAACGCGTAGTTTGAGCGCTCGCTGTGCTGTGAGAAGGCGCAGGACAGAAGCCTGCGTTTAATTTATGGTTTCAGCTGTTGCAGCCTTGTATTTCATCCCTGGGTTTCCGTAGGCAACGTCGTCAAGGTATGTTGGTGTATTTTAATTATTTATTTAATTTATTTATTTAAGCATACTGCAGGCCCTTTTCGCATTTTTTTTTTCATTTTCGCCTAGTAGAACGAATATTTTTTTTTCTGTTTTGATAACACGTCGCTGAAGCTTGCTCCGAGTCTCTAAGCGTGAGGGGGATTTCAACTTGAAGAAAATCCGTGACCTGAAACTGCGTGTCTGCAGCGTACGCCCATCTCGTCTTTTCTTTTGTCACCGAAGTTGCTCTTTACATACGTTTGCTTTTGAATGTGCATATCTGCTTTTGAAGCCCTTAGAATGCTCGTTTAAGGCGCATCAACTTTCAGCCTGTATTCTGTTTTACTTGCTTCATATTGCAGATTTCTCAGGGCTGGAGAAAAAAGTGGCCATCATATGCATGGCGCCGTAGTGTTATGTACACTGTGTATTAAATGGTGCATACGTTTGCGTCTGCTGTTTGTATTCATTCAGATTTGCGCCGTTGAACGTAAGTTTTTCGGCACGGACTTTCAATTCGGTCTGTATTGTTTTTCTTTGACTGAAACATGAATGCATTTTGATTGTGGTGGTGTATGGTGCGGTCGCCGGCATGGGATGCAATTCGTGCTAAGAGCACACCTAGTAAACTGAAATTACTTCTGTATGGCGCGGCTATTTACTCTTATATGAGCCAAATCGGGTGACTTTTTGAGTTCATATTTCCTTTGTGTGCAAAATGCTAGGACATTTCACGTAAACGGATAAGTGCAGAACGGCCGAGCCAGCACGCATTCAGACGAGAGGAAAGGTGGATTACACCACCTGTAACGTAAGTATGCACCTGAAATTTGGCACATATGTGCGCTTGGATGCCTGCAGGCTGCACGAAAAATGAGGAATAATTTTATTCAACCAGAGCCGAGAAATCGAGCATTAACCTTTTGGGGCTTTCCATGGGACGCACAACTTTTTGGACATTGCTAGTTGTGGGGACGTTTTTTAGATGTGTTCGGGAAAAATGAGCACCTCCTGGGGAGATTCCAAATGTCCCGATGGGTCATTTTTGGGAGATTTTGAGGAGGTTTTGTGTTTGTTGGGTATAGTAACGATTACGTTAGTTAGTGAGGTGGCGCTAATGACCATGGCTATTTTGCAATCAAATCTGGAATAAAACTCGACAGTGTACCGAGCATTTGCTGTATTCTCTTTAATTCATCTTCAAATGAACAAAAAAGATGTCCGGCACACGATGTGGGGATGTGAGCAAACTTAGAATAAAAGACGTGGTTGACCAGTGGGAAAAATATGGTCGGGCGTGTTGTTTCAATATGTACGTTCACTGAATTATGCTGTTGAAGCATAAATTACTGAAGCTTCTGATTTCTCAGCAGTTGTCGGTGAGTGCAAAAAAAAAACGTGGGTAAACAGACTACTTAGCAGCATGGAGTGTCGTATAAAAAGTAGGAACGAGCTGCTTTCAAATCCGGTATCATCTTTCTATTTCCATGGTTTCAACGTAAGAGCAAATGGGTCATGCCTTATGTGTGATGACTTCATTGTTGATGTCATGTTAAAGGCGGCGGCTTTAGTACATGTGCAGTATTTTATTAGTACTTTTTTTACGTACAAGAGATTTACACGCCTGGGAGATATTTAAAGCTTTCATAACGGGAAAGCGCTTATCACAAGAATAACAGCAGCCTGGCTGACGTGAACGCAACTTCCTGTGTTTTCCAGAAACGAGCTTAAGAAACACGCACTAGAAAAGCAAGAGAAACGAAGACGAACGACAACCATGCAGGCTGATTAGTCTAAAAGGTTACACAAGGCAGCGCTCGAAGTAGAATGCGCTCGCTAATTAAATAAGAAGGAAATAACAAGGTTCATTCT
Organism: Amblyomma mixtum; assembly: GCF_055824585.1. NCBI lineage: Eukaryota > Metazoa > Arthropoda > Arachnida > Ixodida > Ixodidae > Amblyomma > Amblyomma mixtum. The sequence goes on from NC_143013.1 coordinate 272,547,239, forward strand.
GGTTTCTTTTGTTGCTATTATGCATAGCTTAGCGGAGCCCTTCTTGACTGAGCAGCAAATCATGAGAGTTTATCACTGAGATCTTAGAAAGGCAGGGCCTATTCATATTCATGAGCACTTGCATAATTTGATTCTCCAAGATCCAGACAACGAGACCAGCACTGTGCGGCAGGGGAGAGGGACGGGGTGCCTGGCGGTTCAGCATTGTCAGAAAAGATCGCTAAAATGGAAGCGACATATCCGGACAAGAGTTCCTGGTGCTCCCTCATGGATTTCATTTTGCGGTGGCTTGCCTTTTTTTGGTCAAACCTCAAAACAGCTTCTTTATCACGCTTTCCCAAAGTCTCTTATCTTTTGCTACGAAATGAGAAAGCAGCCAGATATGACTGATTCGATGCAGCGCGCCAAGAAAGGCGAAACGTATATAATGCGGCAAATGTAAAAGCACAGGATAACTGGCGAGCCGTAACAGCCATCCTTAGTAAAGCGAAACTGACTGGAACAACTTTCAGGCAATGGGATGTGTCAAAAAGGAAAAGCTTGAAACGGAAAAATCATCGTGCTAAAAGCGCATTCTTCTTAAGCAGTTCCTCACTTCAGGCCATCTGGACGTGTATCAGTTTTTTATTTATTGCGGTAGCAATAGCAGTGCTGTTATTTGTGTAAAGCCTTGGTGAGGGAAGTTTCCACCCTCCAGAAGAGCAACCCGCCAGTCACCTCCCACTCTACCTTCCTAGCTAGGAGGAGAAGAGGCGCTGACGAATTTTATCGATTTTTAATTTTTTTTAGATCAGAAATTCCCGTTCAAGGCAGTTGAGTGCAAAGAACTTTCCCTCGCGTTATGGCCTTAGAATAGAGCTAACCCTGCTCTTCTGAATCATTGCACACATTTTCTTCCAAATCTTTATTGGTTTAATTACGCCTAAAGACGACTTTTTCCCAAAAAGTAATGACAGCTTCATGACCATCATTTATCTTCTCATAAAGACCCCTTTTGGAGCATCGCATAAGCATCACTTGTGTCCATAGATGATACTTTGTTGCTTCTCTCAGTTATAAAAAGTTTATCTGCAGAATATATCACTGTTCGCGTGCTGGTGCAATAAACTCCTTCGGACTCCTTGGCCGCGCGAGAAACTTCTCACTGTATCTAAAAGGGAAACCGTCAAAAATAAAAACAAAAGAACGTAGAAAGAAACAAATGCCATTTTTAGGCCCGTGCGCAGCAGGTGCAGTAAAACGGCTCGCAGTTTCGGTTTACGAGCACTTCTTCAGCATGCACGAAACAACAATGAACAAACGGGAGCAAGGCGCAGGTGTAAGAGGGATACAGCCTTGAACCGCACTAGGCCGCTATTCGAGCGGCGTCAATACCACAACACAGAACATCACTCGCGCGGCGCCGCTATCAGAAAATTTCGCCACAAGCATCTTACTACGAAAATCAAAATTGCTGGTTTGGTTTGGTTTATGGGGTTTAACGTCCCAAAGCGACTAAGGCTATGAGAGACGCCGTAGTGGAGGGCTCCGGAAATTTCGACCACCTGGGGTTCTTTAACGTGCACTGACATCACACAGCACACGGGCCTGTAGAATTTCACCTCGAAAAAATCAAAATTGCACGTGTAACTATAATGCAGTGGTTTCAATGAGAAGAGGGGGCGTCAGTTAAATGTTCATTTTAGACCTACGACGGCCAGATAGGAGGAAATTTTAACACATACTCACGAACACAGAAGAGTGAAACAGTAAAGGAAGAAATGACACTCAAACAATGTCGACAGCACCACAGTATACAAAACTTCCAGTCGTATTGTCGTATATATTAGTCTTTCGATCCGCTTCCGCAAAGATATCGCACGAAGCTATGCCTAGCAATGTTCCTGACAGATGCTAGTTTCGCATCGACTGCGGACATAGATGAAGCGATTACGTAAAGGCACCAAGGCTGGAAGTTGGGCTTGAAAACAAGAATCAAGCCCCATACTGAACAATCGGGAATCGCCGCTCTGGTTTTGTTTTCTTTTCTCACACACACACACTCGTCGAAACTCACCGCTGGTCGTTGCCTTATGTGGGGCCGATGTTTGTATACGTTGCCGAGGCGCGCCGATAGGCCGCTGCTGCTACTTCTTGCGGGCGGTAATTTTGGAGAGTGCCGCAGGCACTTCGCCAACCGTGCGTAGCCGACGAGTGGTCTGGGAAGTTTCACCGTCCACGGTTCGCGTCAGTTTCCTTGCTTGATGTGTGTATAATAACGCACCCCCGTATAGCGGGCTGCTGTTGTGTCCTAATACACTGCCACTCCACACAATAAATTAGTTCCACGCTCGAGTGAGGACAATAACGCGGCGGAGCTTCCGGCACTGCATTTCACTATTCCAAAAGTGAGCCTGTAAGCCTAATGACGGAGCTTGCATTCGGTGGTAACAATAAATTTCCGGATGCCACGTTTTCTTATTATCCGGGCGATCTCTCGGCTTTATTTTGAAGCAAAATCGTCTCTTTCTTCGTCTGTCTCCGGCTCCTGTTTCGATTTCGCGGTGCCAGATGATGTTTACGTAGGCCGTCATTGACGCAACGGCTTGTTTCGCTGTTGTGAGAAAATAAAATTAACTAAAGAAAGAAAGAAAGGAAAAAAGAAAGGAGAAGGAAAGAGAGAAAGAAAGAAAGAAAGAAAGAAAGAAGGAAAGGAAGAAAGGAAGCAAGATAAAAACAAAGAAAGAAAGAGAGAGAGAGAAAGAAAAAAGAAAGAAAAAGAGAAAGAAAGGAAGAAAGAAAGAAAGAAAGAAAGGAAGAAAGAGAGAAAGAAAGAAAGAAAGAAAGAAAGAAAGAAAGAAAGAAAGAAAGAAAGAAAGAAAGGAAGAAAGAAAGAACGAAAGAAAGAAAGAAAGAAAGAAGAAAGAGAAGAAAGAAGAAGAAAGAAAGAAAGAAAGAAAGAAAGAAAGAAAGAAAGAAAGAAAGAAAGAAAGAAAGAAAGAAAGAAAGAAAGAAAGAAAGAAAGAAAGAAAGAAAGAAAGAAAGAAAGAAAGAAAGAAAGAAAGAAAGAAAGAAAGAAAAAAGCAGGCTGCCTTTCCTTGAACATCAGTTCTCTGGTGACGTGAATAATACCCGTGGAAACCTACACCGCGATTAACATTTTTACTTTGCTCAAGCGCTTTTTTTTCGTGCCTGCTGATAGCAAGGGCAAAGTATGATTAACATTGAAGAGCATTAAAGAAAGATCTCAGTTTTAATGCGGGAGCATTAGAGCTGTCCTAAGACGAAAATCCCGCCTATGTCCGAGACGAAATTCCCGAACTCGGTAGCTCCCCACAAGAGCAGGAGGCAATGAAATCAATTCAAATAAATTCAGGGCATCTACCACCTGCCTACTGTGGCACTGCGCACCGCTGTAGCGGCCGACGAGTCAGACACAGCCATGGCCTTCGCCGGCTCTCCTTTCCGCCCCTCACACTCATTGGCGGCTGTCATGTGACGATGACGCTCGACTGGTCCCAGCGATGAGCAGCTGTACGTTCGGTTGAGAGCACAACAGTGCCTTGCATGCTGTAAGCCTGTAACGCTGCTTTTCTTGCTCCTAAACGCGACGTTCATGGGGCTTTTGTAACTGCCCTTTCTGTGGCAGACCATCTACCATGTCTGTGCCGGCTCTGGGACGACGAAGGCGGTAATATGGTGATAGTGATGGTCATCTGTGACTGTATCCTTTGTAACAGGTGGGTGTAGGTCTGTGCCTGAGCCGGGCGCCATCTTGTGACAGGCGCGCTTACCAACTGCTTCGAACGACTGATTAATGAAGGCCGTTCCGGATGAACTCCCTGTAAATAAATCATTCCGTAGTAAAATTAGTTTCTTGCTTGTTTCCGCTAGCCCTTTAGCCAGTCAGGTACCATATTCTGCATGTTTTATTGTGTAATTTAGGCAGTTGTGATCTGCTGAGTGGAACATACCATTCTTGTCGCTTTTGACAAGCCAGAAACTTTCGATCAGGAGTCGTTATAGTTAAGGTGCTGCTGGTACTAAGCACTGTCCTGTTCTACTGCCAAAGCTGTCGAGTGCACAATACTGAGTGCACAATACTGAGCACGAAAGTCCCAGCACATAGACATCATATACCCTCTTTTCAGATAGACACGAGATTTCAGAGGCAGTGGTAGCGTTGCTGAGCAGAGGTGAAGCCTCTCTATACGCTGTTGAAAATGAATCAAACAAGGCATAAATTCTAACTCGAATACTTTTGCGTGTAATATCAAACAGGTGAGAAATTTGCAAGGTTAATAAAGAAATTGAGAAAAAAAAAAAGCTCCTGAGCTTACAGCCCTGAAGGTGGCCAAACTTCAGGTCTATCACGTGAACACCGCAGTGATGCTGAGGCAGAAAACTGAAGATTCCGAAAGCAAATAAGGCTAGTCGCACAGGTCATACTAAAACAAAAAATGACAGCAGAAGCAAAGAGCCCTCTCCTTGGGGACCTTATTAAGACGCACTCCTTAGATAGCCTATTGCGCAGCTGCCTATAGGAAACGGAGATTTTATGGCCTCACTCACCTGAAACATCCCTTATTAATGAATAACACGGACCGAAGGGCAAGTCTTCCTTTTTCCCTTATTCTAGCGGCCACAGTGGAACCGCTTTCATTCGGCCGCCGACACGTCTCTCATTTCTCTTTATATTCTTTTTCTAGGCTCCGTCTGCGCGACGTCTATTCACCACCCATTGAACACGCTAATGAACACCGGGCTTGCCTTTCGGGGCGGGATCCATTTGCTCCGGACATGGTGGGCGTTGCGGCACCCGCCCTCTCTTTTGTGGCGTCACCCCAGTCACGCACAGTCATCAGAAGTGTTGACAGAGAGGGATTAGAAGGCGGTCGGATGGTGTGCTACGCCTGAATGGGGCAACGTTTTGTAATTAACCACCGGGGATACAAGCGCGAATTGCTTGAAAAGCGTTGCTCCCACTTTTGATACAGTTACTTAACCCTGTACGATGCGCTACAGGGACATCGGTCACGTCTGATGAGGGCGAGAGTGAGCGACCCGCCGAGTTAAAAAAAGGGCGAATCAGTACAGGGCGTATAGCGATATGGACGAGAGAAATGAAAACGCTTTAAGGATTACACTGCTTCATTTTTTTCTTTATCTTTTTTTCACACTCCACGGGTTCTTGGGAGGATTGTGGCTTACGCAAAACTTTCGCCAAGACCAACACTCAAGAGATGATGTCGCAAAAGGCGGAGGGAACAATATTTAAGAATGATAGACACTCGTAATAAAGAGGAATGAACACAGAGAGAAACTTGCTTTAGCCGTGTTTAATGAGAAGCTGTCCTGAACGACGCATTTATCACGAGTTATCTGGTCGTCTGAACGCTTTTTATAGCTCGTTCACACAGCCACGACACTCCAGACTAGATCTCTAAGTAGGAAAAAAAGCCCTGACTTGTCTCGTCCGAGACATGTAGTCGGTCCTAGCACATGGGCTCGCGTCGGCAACACCGGGAGCTGTGCTTTGACGCTGTAGTCTTTACTTAATTTTCTCTACGTCTTAGCGGCGCTTTTGTAGTGGCTACAAATACAGACACAACGACGTGGAATGGAAGGGACGTTATTCACGATGAGCCCTAACAAGCCTGCCTTGTCGAGTTGGCGGCGCTCAGCCGTTTCCCTTATTACCCCTTTCGCTGCTCGTGCCTCGGAGACTAATTGTTTACTCTCCTCGTACTTGACGAAGCCATCGCGTAGAGGCTAAGACGCAGACTTCTGACGATTATCGTGTAAAGCTGCGCTGATCCGTGGCCAGGACGTGCGATGGAATCCCATTAGCACGATTGAAATCCTGACGGGAATTCACAGGTTGCATTTGTCGGAAGCTTATCTGTGCAAGTGCGCGAAATGTAAGGTGCGTTGCACAGTAGACGGGCATATGGAATCTAATATTCTCACTTAGTGAGGACAGATTGCCCGGCATACCCGAGCACACGAGAAATCCCATCACAGAGGTGCAGTTCCAGTGCCCAATAATGAGTTAACGAGGATTACACTTGGTGAAAATAAAAATGCATTTACACGTCTCTTTACTGCAGTACCGCGCTTCTGCAAACTGTGGCAGTGCGGGTCTCAGGGCATTAAATACGTTCCTCTTAGATATCGCTTTGAGGGCAAAGGAAGCCTTGGTTTCTTCGCTACCGTCTGCATGGAATTCATTGCGGCTGATCGAACGTGTGATGCATGTTATTATGTTACCGAAGTGCGAGTTGTGAACAACGGGAGTCCCAGAGGGTTGCGCAGGAGCCTTAGGAAGCATAGTGGCAGCTGTATGCCAGTAACATGCTGGGCGCGTCATGCCATGCTTGGTAAGGATAAGGAGAATGTAGTCTTCTACAACAAAAAAAATTGGCTCTGGTTTAGCTCTGGTTAAACCTGTAGTGACAGGAGAGCTTCGCCGAGCCGCCTACTTGTACAGCTGCAACCCCCCCCCCCCCCCCCCCTTCCACTCGACACGGCGCATGCACACAGCTGTTGCAGCTCGGTTTCGCCGGCGCGCGCGCCACCGGCCGCAGCAGCTGCTCCGCACCACCTGACCAACCGGGTCAAGGCCACGGCGCCGCCGCGTAGCTCTAGGGGTGCCACGCTGAAGGCTCGAAGAGCTGGCATAGTGTAGCTCTCGCTACAAAAGCTATTAAAGTGAGCTTTCTCATGCCAGAGCTTTACTGAAAGGCAACCGCGGCGTACAACTGGTGCGTAGTGATGTCATAGACGAGGACAAGCAGTCGGGGTGATAGGCACGCAGCAGCTAGTTCGCGGGCACACCGTAGGATAGTTCTGCAGCTAGAGTGACATGAGGGTCGATGACGAAAGAAACAAATTCCCGTGTACCATCGCGCGCAGTGTAATGGCAGATGCCCAGCCGCGCGAAGAGCCACGGAAAAGTCTGATGAACGACGCGCTGGAGATCGCGAAATGAGGTGCCGCCGCTGAGAAGACCCTGCCATGCACGAAGCCGTATGTGCCGCCTTTCGTCATCGGGCCTCAGCTTTTCGCTGCAATAAGTCGTATTAAGCCTTTAGGGCAACCGTTTCAGTTTTATTGCGAAGGCAATACTACTCACACTTTCAAGCCTTCGCGTTACCTGGCCGCAGTTACGTTTGACCTTTAGCGGAGTGAATGTGGGCGGCCAACTCGCTCCTTCAGATAGCCCGGCTGCAGTTACGCTGCGCCGCGCACCTGTGGCGCTAGTACCGCTGTGACGTCATACCAGCTGTAGATTACGGGCGACCAACTCGCTCCTTCGGAGAGCCCGGCTGCAGCTACGGTCCGTGTTAGCTGCGCTGCGCACCTGTGGCGCTACTGCCGCTGGGACGTCATACCAGCTGTAGATTATGTTTTCTTTCTCTCAGCCGCAACAGCATATATAAAAAAAATTACCGAAGACGCTTTGAGACGTCGCGCAGCGGCGGCCGGTAGCCACGCGTGACCTGTAGACGTGGAGCACTGCGTTCCTTCAGTTGGAGGCGCTGCGCTTTTGCTTTCGCAACCTACCAGGCTTAACCGAAGCTAAACACCCGCCAATTTTTTTTTTTCATGTTGTTGCTCAGATACCAAGGAAAGCCTGGGGCTGCTCGCTTTCACCAGTTATGACTTCAGGAAAGATTATACAATGTTCCGAGCTGTGCCTTTTTGCAGGCTGCAGTTGTGCTTTTCTGCTTAAAACAAACCGACAGACAAGAGTGCATCGCTAAACAGTAAAACTGTGTGATGCATGTCAACCAGTCGAAAAGATACTCTAAATTTCCATTGAGCGGGCAATAAACGTGAGTTGTCACATGGCCATTGTACGTGTTGGTCTCGTTTGATACAAAGACCGTCTCTTGTTCTTGGTTTCGGCCGCAAATAAACACTTGAGGCTTAAATGGCAGTCTTCAGAAGAGCGTGTCTACTCTGGAGTTTCACAACTCCAGGATTGCACTCGTCCTGTCCTTTATGTCCTTCTTTTGTGTTCGTGTTTTTTTAACGAACCTATCCTTAAGAATCCAACGCGATAGCGTCAGAGATCCCTCCAACGCAAGTACTTCTTTTTCATGGATCCACAAGGAGCGGGGAGCTCTCATACCAGTAATGGCGAAATGGCGCCGCGGCTAAGCGATGCTCCACTGCCCCGGCAGGTGGCTCTTGAAACACAGCCATCGGTGGGGCTTGTGAGGCCAAGGTTCCTCTTGCCGAACTCCCGTAAGGCCTATTTTCTCACAAAGTAGCCCTTCACCGCTGGGAGGCTGTCTATCTCTCTACCAATGAGCTGATGCGCAGTGCCACGGCGAGCAGGCGGCAGTTGCATTCATTTTACCGGAATTTAACCATTAATTTCGTGGGCAACTTGCCACGGTGGCAGGTTGCCCAGAAGCTGGTGGGAAGCTTGCCACCTGCCAACCGTGACAAGTGAACCATTTGCTTTTTGGTGACACAGATGGAGGGACGGACGCCGGATTTTCCCTTTGACGGGACATCTAATTTTTATTGGAACAACAAATAGATATCCGGTGCGAGCAAAAAGCAGTCGGCGTGTTTTGCCACTCCATATGCGGCCTTCTTGAGTCGTGACTTTAGTCGGCGCATTGAGTTGAGAGATGCATATATGGGCTGTGGGCCATGTTTCCATACAGATAATTTTCCATGCAAGTAGAGTTATAGGTGTTTCTGCTTTGGCTTGCGGTGAAAAAAAAAGTGCGAAGATTTTCAAGCCTGCGTCTTTGCCTTGACAGAGAACCGTGCCGCTTCTCTTATGAGCACATCGTTTTTTTCGACTCTTTTTAGTTTGGTGTTTCGTGCTTTTACCTATCTACTAACAGAACGAGGGCGGTAGAAACAAGAATGAAAAGGATACAATGGTCTTTTTGGCTAGCGTCTGAAGAAGACACGAGAGAAGACGCAGCTAATGAGTGAGATCCAGAAAAAGGTTACAGCGCCGAAACAGGCAACATAAAGAAAGCTAGACGGGACAGGCGCAACTTCCAACGAATATTGTGGAGCTGCTGAGCGCCAGCTGGGACGGTATAAAATTATTCTGTGATATTTGTTATTTGATAGTTCTGAAAATAAAATGAAGAGGACGATTTGCAAATTATTGTCCCGTTTTGGCCCGCTCTCTTCTAAATAATCGTGGACATTTTGACTCTACCTGATGTGCTCGCTCAGTTCATTTTGTTTGTGCTGTAAGAGAGAGAGTTGGGGTGTAAGAAGAGAGTTGTGGGGAAAGAAAGGTGGGGGGGGGGGGGGGGGGGGGTTGTTTTCTTCTTTTTGTGCCTATGAGTCTGCGCAAATAATGTCGTCTCAAGCGGAGGGATTATGGTAATGGGTTCTCAAAGCATTTATTAATTCTTAGTGTAAATAAAAAGCGTACTGCGTGCGTGAAGGACGACATTGCTCATACAGCCACGTATACGAACGCAGAGCGTGTTCCTTTTCTTGAAGGACTATCGTGAGTGCCGTACGACAGCTCGATGTTCTACGTTTAACGTCTGTCCGCGGTTGTACCTAAAACTGGTGTAGCTGTTTCAACCGCTCAGTTATTGCCCAATTCACTATCCTGCATCACTCATCATGCATTCTCCACCAAGAACTTGTGCCACTTGTGGCGCTGTGGGTATTACAATAAACAATAAACAATAAACGAATAAACACTCTCATCTTTCCAAAAGGAGGACGAAGGGGTAACGAGCGAAAGAATGGCCCTGTGACCGCCTCACTCTCGACAGTTGATGCCTGAACGACTCCCTGAGAGGATGCATGAATTAAGTCAAATGGGGAGAGGCAAGTGTAGGTGATTTCGTTTGGTTTTTGGCGGTTTAACGTCCCAAAACGACTCAGGCTATGAGGGACGCCTCAGTGGAGGGCTCTAGACAATTTCGATCACCTGGTGTTCTTTAACGTGCACTGACATCGCACAGTACACGGGCGTCTAGAATATCGCCTCCATCGAAATTCGACCGCCGCGGCGGGATCTAACCCGTGTATTTCGGGTCAGCAGCTGTGCGCATAACCACTGAGCCACTGCGGCGGCTTGCAATTGTAGATGCGTACCGCACGCTCTATTAGGCATTCCTGAGGCGCAACCAACTTTTCCTAGGGAACGTGATGCTATGACTCATGCACTCTCGCGCTAGCAAGAGAAATTCCGAACTACCTCTCTGAAAACCAAGACGCATCGTGGTTGCCACTAGCTTTTACATTTGCACGCTTTATTTATGTTTAATGAAATGCTTAGCAGGATTTTCGCTGCCTTTTTAAGTGCAGTATCGTCCCCTGTTTTCTTCAGGTGTCTGGTTGATTGCTTACCACGGGAACAACGCGATGCGCGCGATGACGGTGCCTGCTTCCACGCTAAGAAGGAGCGAGTCGGCCTAAATCCAGCCGCCGCTGTGTCGCCATCTGCCGGCGTTGTCTTTTGTCAAGGACACAGTGCTGAGTGCACACTGCCTGCCAGCTCTGTGCGGCTGCTGTAATGCCCCCGATCCTTAATTACGGGCGAGCTTGCAAGCACGCACGAATGAGCTTTTTATTTATTTATTTTATTTATTTTGAACATACTCCAGGCTGAGCGCCCAAGCAGGAGTGGTATGCATTTACACAAAATTCAAAAGAGCATGAAAGCACAAGTTACAAAACACATCAACACATTACTTATTTTGAACATACCGCAGGCTGAGGCAGTGAAATCGCTTTCTGCTCTCTCTCCCCCCTTACTACCCTCCTTGCATCTCGACATTAGCGCGGCGCCAGGCAAATTAACGGAGGCGTGCGCTCACCAGAAGAATGAGGCCTTTCAGCGCGTACGTGCGTAGATCCGCAGTGCGTAAAGAGATGTAAAGAAACTGATGCGAGACAGGAAGAGGAGGGAGACACTGAAGCCTTTTCCTTAACTAGAGAAGCTCGACTGCACGGGCCATTAGCCAATTAGCCTATAGCCGCTGCCGCGCGGCCTATTACCATATCAGCGGTTCTTTTCTGCGATGAACGTTTCCTAATAAAGCTGCTGCATCCAAGCAAGGCTTACACTCGAGTGAAGAGTCTGTGGACCACGTATTCCTCAGACGAAGCCGATAGCTCTGCTATTAGCAGGCAGCTGGAGACCACACCGGTGGAGGTGAAACTCAAAATCGTGTTCTGTTATGTCCACAAGTCTGATCTCCAGCCGACGGCTCATAGTAGAGCTACCGGCTTCGTTTGAGAAATGCTTCGTGCACAGACTTTTGTGCCTTACTGTACATGTATATACCTTCAGATTCTCCGAAGTCTTGCTTGTTTCTTGAACCGCGAATCCGCGTGTTTCCCCACGAAGAGGCACTTAATCATAACCGTGAACCTTGAATAAATGCGTTTTATTGTTTTGCAGAGCGAGTAAGTATGTATACATTTAGCCCAATCTGTGTAGGGCATCCCCTGAAGGTGGAGCAGGTTTCCTTGACGGGAGGAAGTACTCATTAGCAGATGGCCTCGTCCAGGTGCGTCCAAACCATCCGGGTTTGTTCAGCTCGCAGAGTGAGTGGCCAGGACAGGTGATGACCCTGGGTTTGAGCCGCGGGTTTTATAAAATGTGAAAACGGGAGGATGGGGAGGTGTACATAATGTGATACCCTACTGTGCTTCTTCGTAGGGCTGAACCTACCTACAGTTCAACCTGGTTACGCGAAGTTGAAGTGGACCGGAGAATACTTCGTTATAGCCGTAGTTTCGTTATAGTTGGTGTTGACGAAGCTTCCAACGGGAACCATCATTGCTTTTTTATAACCATTATTTCTTCATCAACCGTTTCGTTATAGTGAGGTTCAGGGGACTAATTATGCGTTATCACTCGCCCAGCACAGCTAAAAAATTATCGTTGATTTAAATATTGATAGCGTGCAGGTGTAGAGGAAATTACCTAGTTTGACAGTGCGTATTCGGGTTTCGCCTCGGTGCTCAGTAGTTATGGCGCTCAGCCTCCATGGGCTCATGCATGGCCATGGGCTGGAGTTCACCGCTAGCCATGGGCTGGAGGCCTTCTACCGCGGATCACCTGCATCTACATTTTGACGGAAGAAACGTTTTCCAATCCAATCTGATTAAATTGTAAAAATAAACATAAGGAAGGAAGCCGCTTGTGATGCAGGACAGGAACACTGGAGTGAACGGAGACAGATGATGTCATGGTTAAGTATAGCTTGTGTTCGGGCTAGTTGGTTGTTTAACACTAGAGCACATTGTAGGCGCTGGAAGTGTTGAACGTGTTTCCTGGCTTCTCTTCTTCTATTGTACATTTAGGCAGCGCCTGCAGTTTACTACAATGTTGCCACGATTTCTAACGCCATGGTAATAAAGGCCCCGTTCCCCAAAAAATCCGTTGTCGGCGTTGTGAGCGAAAAATCACTGCCATGGCTCTGGCAGATGGTCTCCAGAGAGAAAGCTAGGAGGCAGGTTGGCCATCCAGGTCACGTGACCTTGCGACGTCATCACAACCTGCACAAAGAATAGTGAACAGACTGCCCACCGTGGCGAGTGGCAGTTAATGATTGGTCGCACAGGAAGAGCAACCTGGGCCGCACAAGGCCCACCACTCGGAGCACCTGTCATCCCAGGGCAGTTGCGCATCGCTTAAGCACTGCACCATTGCGTCAGGTGGGGATGGGGACACCTGGGGATCTATGAATACATACTAGAGAAAATGACCTTCCGCATATTTAGTAATTAACCTATTATGCTATCGCGTCATAACCTTAAAGCAGAACCTTAGTGTCCCGTGTAATTTTTCTCATTTTTCTGTCGTCACCGTAGCGCGCTGTAACTTGAAAGTTTTTTGCGCATTCACGCTCAGGTTCCTAGAAGACACTTGGTTAAACGTTCTCTTTCCCACCATTTCACCCTTGCCTTCTTTCGGCAACCAAAAGTCTGAATCGTTTTCTGGAGGGAATGTGATAGGCTGTCACGCATTACTTTGTGTGTGGATATGCGTAAAGAAAGCAAAAGAAAACCATCAAATAACCCATTGCACGCGACTCTGTTTCCTTTCGTAAAGTCCAGTTGTATCGTCTTTCACTCCCTTTTTTTTATTATCCTTTCGACTCCGGTGGATTACAGATTTCCGAGCTCTCCTGCGCACTGGCGAAAGTAGAAGCAGAAAATCTCCCTCTCTTTCCCTGCGCTTCCTTCCAAAGCCGGGCGGCAGAGGAGCGAGCGTGAATTTTTATTTTCCTCATCTCCATCTCTGAATGAATCGTTTCAGTCGAACTGGACGGCCTTTCGTGATAAGGGAAAGTGGTATGGAGCCACTTGGCGCATCCGTCGCGCAAAAGTGGCACACATTTCCATTTAGACGAAGACGCAACTCCTTCGCGCTGGCTCGCATTTTACATCCGAGAGCGAGGCAGACACGGGCCGCCATCAGTCAGAGCATCTCTTCCCATTGCGCGGCCTCAATGTGCGTCGGTCGTTTTGAATAAATGTGCGTGCGTGCTTTCCGGGGTCTGGCAACACTCAGTATTTACCGATTTAGCGGCAGCTCCGGAAGGTGCAAAGACGGAAGTTAAACCTTTTCGAGGAGACAGTCAGCTTTTAAGCTGCCCCCTTTTCTGCTCAATTTTAAGCAAAATTCTTCTTTACGTTCTTCACCTTTCTTTTGGGACGTAAAACGCTCCCGCTGCCGTATTTACTTTCGCAGTGTATTAAGCTAAGACGTTCGTTTCTCTCTCGTTTTTTGTGTAGCGCTGATCCTTCCCGAGTGGCTCAGAGGCGTATTCTATTGTATACCCGTTCCGTCCTAGCAGCGATCAGAACGAGGCTTTTAATGGCTACATTTACGTTTTCGCACTGTGAAAGCAGTAACAATTTGCAATCATGTGTGCGAAAGCTGGGTGAGATTACTACTTAAATGCTTGCCTCTTACCTCGGCTTATGCGTCCTTCAACTCATCTCACGATGACAGCTGCAGTGAATCAATGGTTGTGCCACTAAATAATAAAAAGAAAGCTTGTCACTGAAGGCATAGTAACGTTTTCAAACTTGCCAGGCTTGTTGTTTCGGGTTCTCCCCTTACTGATGCATCTTCTCCACTTTATTTATTTATTTACCGTGCATCTCGTAGGCCCCAGCCACGGGGTAGTACATCAGGTAAATCAGTATTACATTAAAAAATACATGACTTTTTAAATAATCTAAAATTTTAAAATTTTGGCGCGATATCGATAAGGAGTTCGTGTCACAGAAAATCCGGCGTCGTTCACGGTCAGCGAGAAATCTACGAAAAAAATTGGCAGGATTTAGCTTTGGTTAAGCCTGCTAGGTTGCGAAAGCAGGCGTTTTATGCTGCATATTCAGCGCCTCTAGTGGGAAGAGCGCGGCGCGCCGTGGCAAGCGGCCGCCGCTACCCGACGAGCGAAGTTGGTAGTCCGTCTCTCGCTCCTGGTATGACGTCACGCCATAACGTCCCTAGCGCCTCTAGCGGGAGGAGCGCGGCCGCCGCTACCCGATGAGCGAAGTTGGTAGCCCGTCGCTCACTCCTGGTATGACGTCACGCTATAACGTCACTAGCGCCTCTAGCGGGAGGAGCGCGGCGCGCCGTAACAAGCGGCCGCCGTTACCCGACGAGCCGAATTGATAGCCCGTCCCTCGCTCCTGGTATGACGTCACGCTGTGACGTCACTAGGCATGGTATGCGTCAGGGGTCATTCTAAAGGTCGAACGTGGCAAGTGGCCGCCGCAACGCGCAAAGCCGTTCTTGGGAGTAGTAATGCTTTCGCAATAAATTTAGGCAATGGCTTAGCTCTGGTTTAGCCTGGATATACAAACGAAAAGCTGCAGTTGTGCTTGGTTTGACGTCATGGCTGTCGCAGTTGGCTTACAATGCACTGGGAGCAGCACGATAACGGTGGAGGCGTTCGGCGATCCACACACTGCCTGTACGGAGGCGGAGGAGGAGACGCCCGTGTAGTGAATACGGTGCTGTCTTAGAAGGTTGCTTTAGAGACTTGTACTGTGGTGTCCATTCCTTTCGGCTGCACACTAAGATATGAGAGACGGGCATTTTCTTTCCTTAAAACCAATTTTCATTTCATTTAATTTTCTTTAAGGGCCTTACGGCACGGTTCGGGTATCCACCGAGATATGAGAGAGACAGGATTCGTTTACTTTCCTTAAAACCAATTTTCTTTTAATCTTCCTGCCCTTACGGCGCGTTTCGGGTGTCCACCGAGACATGAGAGTTTGCTTGGGCACTGTTTGCCTTCTATTTATTTTTTTATTTCTGCCCCGTGTGACGTCACTCGGTTTCGCGCATGCGCAGCTGTGCCAAATCTTGGCTACGACGGTTCACGCGAAGCGCATCTGTAGAGCGGGTAGTGAAGCTTTTCGCTTCAAAAGTTTCGGAGGAGCAACCTAGTAGGCAGGTGAGCCACTTAGGTACGTAACATTTTGGCGTCATCACAACCTGTACCGCGGATTGTGAGAAAACTGCGCACCTTGGCACGTGGCAATTAAAATAGATATTGGTCGCGAGAGGTTGCTCTTGAAGAGAAATCTAGGTCGCATAAGCCTCACCGTTGGCAGCACCTGCCATCGCAGGGCAGTGGCGCATCGCTTAACCGCTGCACCACTGCACCAGGAATGGCATGAGGACTCCCAGGGATCCATGAATGTTAAGTAGAGGATGACAAATTCTGCATATATGGGCACTCACCCATTAGCGCTATCTCGTCATACCCTTAAGGCAGGGCTTAAGTGTCCCGGAAAATATTTTTCAGTGACGGTCTTTTCGTTTGCGGATTCCAAGAAGCAAGTATGCTGAAGATATTGTCTGCTATACGCGCTTTTGAAGAAAAAAGGTTTCATGTGGTTTATGGGGTTTAACGTCCCAAAGCTACTCAGGTTATGACAGACACCGTAGTGAAGGGCTCCGGAAATTTTGAGCAGCGGGGGTTGTTTAACGTGCGCTAACATCGCACAGTACACGAGCCTCTAGAATTTCGCCTCCATCGAAATTCGACCGCAGCAACCAATATCGAACCCACCTCTTTCGGATCAGCAGCCGAGAATTATAACCACTGAGCCACCGTGGTGGCCCTGGAAGAGAAAAAGTAGAAAAAGAAATTCAGCGGCTTACTTACGTTGTGAAATTTAAAATATGTGATCTCAATACCCAGCTTGAGAAAGAGATTTTTCCAGTACGACCAAGAAAAACAGAGTAATCTTTTTAAATGCGCAACTCCCATCGTTTCTCTGGAAGCCGCTCGTTCTCAGCGTTTACTGCCGAGTAATTCTATCTCTAGGGCTCCGCTGGTAATCCGCAAGCAGAAATTGCTCTTTCGAGGGCCCCGTATGAACCACATTGCCCTGGCGTCCAGCGATCCGTCTTCAGGCGCAATTTCTGTGGTCTCGCTTCATTTCTCGCTTATGCCCATCTTACGCGCGTGATTGAAGAGGAGCAGTAGCGATAAATCGGCTACCCACGAACCATCGAAATCACCCGGGAACTGCACCTGAGAATCCATACGCCCGTGAAATGGTGTGCGCTCGCTTGAGAAAGATTGTTCCGTTGAAATCGCTCTGAGTATAGGAAAAACAAGGCATTAAATTCCAGTGAAGCAATGGCACCCAGAAACAGAGCGTTCCAGGGATGCTCTAATGCCCGTCAGAAATGAAATGAGCGGAAATTGTGAAACCTTTTTGTTTGTTCAAGTCCGCTACGGTGGCTCAGTGGTTATGGTGCTCGGCTGCTGACCCGAAAGACGTGGGTTCGATCCCGGCCGCGGCGGTCGATTTTCGATGGAGGCGAAATTCTAGAGGCCCGTGTGCTGTGCGATATCAGTGCACGTTAAAGAGCCCCAGGTGGTCGAAATTTCCGGAGCCCTCCACTACGGTGTCTCTCATAGCCTGATTCGCTATGGGACGTTAAACCCCATAAACCAAACGTTTTCAATCAAGTATCAAGGTCGACATATTGCAACAGTATCATTAAGAAGCTTCAAATCAAAACCGCCTAGGACAACAGTGCCCGGATGTCAGCCAGAAATGGTTGTGCGCCTTTCTCGTCCCTTCACGAAAGAAGCGATGGCAAATTGGAGGTTAGATATGTAGACAGCGTGATATTTTTTAGCCGTGAATTGTAATGATCTCCCAACTCAACCGCACTGCGCGTTTAATGCCAATATAAGCGGGCGTACTCGCCAAGAGCTGACACAGACCATCTGACTCGGACTTAGGGCAAGGAGTTCATAGTTTTCTGCTTATTTTCTTGTTTCTCGAGCCAACTTCTACAGCGAGAACTCTATATCGTACGTTTCATGTGGGGACTCCCGTGCAAAGGCTCAATGAAGCTGGCCGGTCTGACGTCTTCGTCAGGAGCCATTGTTGCGGTGCGGGTGGCAGCTGGTATGTCGTTAGAGCGCACAGGAGCGGAGGCGCCACAAGTGTCAGTAGCTGCGAACTGCTGCCCCTAACCCCCGACTTCTCGGCCGCTAGCGCCCAACCCCCTGCCCTGAAGCGCTAGCAGATCAACATCGCGCTGGAAAGAATGCTCAACAACAAAAACGTCGCAAAAGAAGGCGGAAAGTGAATCTGCAGCCGCCAATCAGCCAGCCACTCCTTAAAAGGATACTGACCCAAACTTTTGGAGCTGCTCTTTTACATGTAAACAAGAGCTTGATGCTAAAATTGATAAATGCGACAAGAATTTTAGCAAAACAAGGCGGATCGGATGTTTTATTCGCTAATTATTGCTGTATCGTTGCGCATGGCGGCTGCATGTGGAGGCTGCGACTAGACCTCATAACGCCCGCGCACCCACTGTTCCTGAAGGAGCACGATTGCCATCGCTACTCGTGGGTTTTGCCAGTTTTGCGTGGGCAGCATCGGAGGTTGGGAGCCTTATCACTTGGTCTGCCCAAACTGCAGTGCAACATCGGGCGTGACGCGCCCGGTTGCCTGTGGGACGACGGTGTCATGATGTCACGCTCTTCACCTCGCGCCGGCTGGAGGGCTTGGCGCGCGCTCATAACACATCGAAAGCAAAACCATCCTCTGAAAAATATGCGCAGTGACGACTAGATTTCGGTGTAATCACATTCCGAGAATCTATTTCCAGCGTTTTTGTTCAAGTTTATGATTTTGCTTCAGTATCTATTTAACACCGCTTTGTCACTTGGGATAAAGCGACGGGCGGAGATAGAAGCACGGGAGGCGGTCCATTCTCCGTCGACCACCGCGTGCTGTCATCGGCCGCTGCCCGAAGCGTTTATCTTCAATACAGGCGGGCCACCCGTTGGTCGGAAGTTGCGTCGCCCGCTTCATGTTTGTTCGAGTATTCATGAAAAATTCTATTTTTCTATACGCCGCCGTAAGAGGGTGTATGGTTAGAGTGCAGTGGCAGTGCGGGTTTTAATCTGGCATATGCCTCCCGGGGCGAACAAGAATAAGCGCCGGGGGTGAGTCGGGGAGCCGAGCATATAAGAAAGTGCTCGCTACCTTTGTGTGCTTAGTTTGAGAGCAGCTTGGAGCTCGTTACGAGGCGTAACATGCGCGGTGTCGATCGACAGATCTCGATAAAAATTGGCAGAGGCTTTGCTTGGTTAAGCCCGGTAAGTTGCGAAAGCAATAGGCCAGGCTGTGCCTGGCTCGGCTGGTGGTGTTTCTTGGTAGTGCTCTTAGTAAAGCTTATGTTTATCGAAGTTTTGCCCATTTGTTTTACGTGGCATTATGCTCACCACACGAGGGCCCCCACGTGCTGGGAGATTTATTCGTGCCTCGGTCGCCAAAACGAGCGGCTCACGCTAACGGATGATTGTCTAGAAGCTCCGAGCTACGCGGCCAAAGCCGGCGGCCGAGGTTGCGGATAACCGCTAGATGGATGGATGGATGGACAGGAGCGCCCCCTTTGTAACGGGGTGGTGGCAATTGCCACCATGCTCAGCTTTTCTTTCGTCATTTTTTGTTATTTATGTTTTTTATTTTACTTTTATTTTCTTTTAAAATTGTATAAAAAAAATTTTACGTTGTTTATTTTTATTTATTTTTTACTTTTTTTTATTTGCGGCAGCTGCGCGCAGCTCCTGACCGGCGCGGCGTGCATCCACTGGGACAGCAGCGACGAGCTGAGTTGGGCCCCAGTTTTCTCTCCGTCTGGCGTGACGTCACAACAGAGGTCACGCTAAAGGTCAAACTATAGGTCAAGCTGAAGGTCAAACGTAGATCCGCCGGGACGACGCTGCAGGCTTAAAACCTAGCGCAGTATTGCTTTTGCAATAAAACTGCATTAGTGTTCCATGCCAACTAGGTTTGGCGGAGAGTGCTTTTTTATACCTATATCACACTGCCTGGTGCTGCGTTGTCGAGCGGCCTGGTTGGCTTGTCTAACCGACCACAGATGGAAACTGACTGAATATTAAATAGTCCATTACAGCGTCACTCGTGGGCGTATAGGCTTCTATTCTCGCGGTATTTTATATTATTGTGGCGCCGTGCTCACTGCACGTGACATCCCATTCTCAGTGCCCTAGTTGTCTCATTGTCCTCAAACGCCCCGCCGCGGTGGCTCAGTGGTTACGGTGCTCGGCAGCTGACCCGAAAGACGCGGGTTCGATCCCGGCTGCGGCGGCTGAATTTCGATGAAGGCGAAAACCTAGAGGCCCGTGTGCTGTGCGATGTCAGTGCACGTTAAAGAACCCCAGGTGGTCGAAATTTCCGGAGCCCTTCACTACGGCGTCTCTCATAGCCTCAGTCGCTTTGGGACGTTAAACCCAAACAAATCAAATTAAAATGATTGTCCTCAAACGGTCCGGACCCTGTTTTGCGTCGACGTGTCCTGTCTGCGTTCTGTCAATAGGAAGTACAGACCACACCACAGATGCAGCGTCCACATCCTGTATTTGATACTGATAACTATCAACAAGTAATATAAGGCGTCATCAGATATATATTATGAGGTAAACGCTATAGATAGCTAAAGGATATTTCGAGCACTTCAACATAGCCAATAATGCATTTATTGTTGCCACATGGCGTCACATGGCGTTTGCTTTAGTGTCGGCTCGTGGCGAGGAACTTTTAACACTACAAGAAAGACGTGTCGGACACATGTCGTCCCCCAACATCCTTGTCCGTGTACCTCATGGTCGAAGCACATCAGGTTCTTCGTCCTCCTGAGTACACTTCGCGCTAGTTAGCTTTTACATACTCGAAGGACAAGTACTTGCTTTATTGGTTTAGGTTTATTGACGTTTAATGTCCCAAAGCAACTCAGACTATGAGGGACGCCGTAGTGAAGGGCTCGGGAAATTTCGACCACCTGGGGTTCTTTAACGTGCACTGACGTCGCACAGTACACGGGCCTCTAGAATTTCGCCTCCATCGAAATTCGGTCACCGCGGCCGGGATCGAACCCGCGTCTTTCGGGTCAGC
Source organism: Amblyomma mixtum (assembly GCF_055824585.1). Classification (NCBI taxonomy): domain Eukaryota; kingdom Metazoa; phylum Arthropoda; class Arachnida; order Ixodida; family Ixodidae; genus Amblyomma; species Amblyomma mixtum. The sequence continues at coordinate 272,567,660 of NC_143013.1, forward strand.
AGCCGAGCGCCGTAACCACTGAGCCACCGCGGCCGGGGACAAGTACTTGCGAACTGAACACTTTGGATGCGGATGCACTCACATGCAACGACATTCCATGCGTGGTCGAGGCAGGAAGATGAGAACAAGAATGATTTAGCAAAGGAGTCTACAATAGATAAGAGCCCTGCTGGCGAGGAAAACTTATAATAGGTGGTCGGCATGATTCTTCGGTCTCCCGTTGTTGCAGGGAAGGAGCCCCGATATGGTTGAGCGTCTTAACCGTACATGCTCCAAAGAGCTTTGCCCGGGCGCCCAGAGTGCTGGCCTCTTTCTGTGTACAATAGAGTGCACATAATGGCGTGTGGTCGGTGTCCTCCCCGCCTTCTTTGTGTCCCCTCCGTCTTCCTCTAACACGCTATTATACTCACAGGCAACACTGTGTGGCTCTGCAGCTCTAGGAGGAAAGTGAAGGAAATGGGCCTTTGTCTCCTCTACGGCACGGGGACAAATGCCCCTTTCCTTCCGTTTTCTGCCTAGCCTTAGCTGCGGAGCCCCACAGAGTTCTCCACGAGCATAGACGCCACATTCAGGCGGCAGCCTCGATTTTAATTTCCAGATTTCGACGCCGGCCATCTCGTATCCGCTCATCTCGCGCCGAGGTTTGAATGGCTCGCGTATGTAGCCCCGATTGCTCCGGGCTCATGCATTTCTGCTAGGCGTGCGATCGAGGCGGTCGAAGAAATGCTTCGTTTTTATCCTCTCCGATTCTTTGCTGTCAGTGATGAATACGGCGCGTCCTATGAGAGTTTAACGAGAGGAACGAATTTTCGCCTCTTATCAGACTGTAAGTACAGGACTCGAGGAGTGCAGAAAGTCGAAGAAACCGGGTGATCTTAATCGCGATGAATAAAGAAATACGAAAATTATTGATTGGTTAGTAAACTGTTTTTACTTTTACTTATTTATTTATTGGCTCAGGTGTCAGGATCGTGATTCCAAGGTCACTTGTTCGATTCTGGCCGCGATGGCCGCATTTCGATGGACGTGAAATGCAAAAAATCCCGTGTGCTCTTACGATGCGAGCGCACTCTGAGGAACCCCAGGAGGTTCAAATAAATTAGGAGCGCTTCACTACGCTGTTCCTTCAACCCATGTGCCGCTTCGGTACGCTAAAGCACACAATACAAAATTTACTTTCATCAAGCATGCGGGAGTTCGTTCCTCTGTATACTGCTGCGCGCGCGCGCATGCGCGTGCGTGTGTTTTTTTGTGTGTGAGCGTGTGCGTGCGTGTGTGTGCGTGCGTGCGTGCGTGTTGTGTGTGTGTGTGACGCGCAGTACTGACGTGTTAAAAAAGGCCCTGAATTTTTATCTTCCAGTTTTAACATGTGATGATTGTATTAGCTGTATGATTTCATACCTATCAAGCAAAACCTGTGAGATGTTATATTTCAGAAAGCTGAAAAAAATAACTATATACTTTTCTCCTTTTAGACCATTGAAGAACTGAATGCCAAAGTTACGAGGCGTACTCAAACTTTCAGGCAATTTGCAGACGTAAAGTATTGGCGACGTCCAATCACTACGACGTGGACAGCAATAAGGCTATTCCGTCCGTAAAAATACTTTGAAAAGCTTTTCAGGCTAAGATTTGCGGAGCTTTTTGACCAAAGAAAAGGGAAATAAATAATAATCGTTTTTACGCGTAATATTTTACCGGAGATGGTCAACATATTTTCACATTTCAAATATCGCGGTAAAAAATAGGAACAAAAGCCCGCAGGTGATTTTGAGTGTACCGGTACATATTGGCAAAAGTAAGCTTGTGTCTAATTACAAAAAAATAAGCCCACTCTCTGAGAGCCGCCAGGGCCCGATTACCGCAATTTACACTGTGTTTGCAAGAGCGGGTAGCAGGTATTTTCTGCTCGTCGCACACCTGGCGTGGAACTGCCTCTCTTATCCATGAACCGACACTACTATGTGCTAGACGCATCTTTCCGCCGGCAATGGCCTTTCCTAGCTGTTTTTGTACCTGCATGTGCGTTTGCCGTTAGTTGCTCTCCGTGTTGGGTGTTGGTGGCATGTGGTTTTTAACGTCTCAAAGCTGCACACATGTTACGAATGACGCCGTAATGAACGGCTCCGGATTAATTTAAACCTGCCAGAGTTTGAAATGAACTTTCTATTTTCTGAGCCCTGTGAAATCCGTCCCGCGAAGAACAGCGTCCGCAAACAGGTGGAATAACAGAGTACCCGTATAATATGCAGTGCACAGATTTATGTTCTTTTCATTTAGTCGCCGTCCCAACTAGGTGAATGATCGGCCACCTTTCCTACACAATGTCTTCCGCGAAAGGCGAGGGGAATCTTTGTAAGTACAACGCAGCTAGCAACAAATTAACGCGAAGCCCGCAACCATTCGTTCGTTGAACATTGCGCAGGGTTTTCTTGAAGGAGTTTCAAAAAGTGTTTCGCATTCAAGCAGCTTCGTTCTAAGCAAACAAAAGATCCAACACAGTTAATCTCTATCTTCGATCCCAATGTCTGATGAGCGCACACCACAGCCATTTAGAAGTTTTATTTTTCTGCAAGCCCAATCCTTGGCACCGTTTTTGGTGTTTCCTTGCCTTATACGTTTTTCTTAGATTGGATCTCCTGTACTGTAATTGTCGCTTTCTTGCTTTCTTTACAGGTATGTCTATATAGTGCACAGGACAGGAAGGAAGTGCGCACCGCCCCTCGGCAAGTAGTCGTGGCGCAGAATTTCACAGCTAAATCACGTTATATCCTACCCCGCACTCACGTGAGGTGTCCGGGGTCGCGGCAGTTGAAAGGGGCCCAGACGCTGCTTCCTCGAGCCAGGTGCTCGGATCTCGGTCGCATCTGCAACCCCGCGGGGCGCGGTCGATAACCGGCTTTCTTCATCGGAAGACTACGGCGGCGAACGACAGAGGAACCTGTTGTGCGCCGCAGCTAGGAAGACGAATAAGAGAAAAGTATTCGGAGCGCTTTGCTACAAAGTGCACGAAAGGAAAGAAAAAATAAAAATAAAACATGCTGGAGAAGGAGCAGCGTGATGCTGCGCGCTATAGTAGAACTGCGATGTCGCTACGTGCGAGAGGTTGCTCATGTTTTTTACTTGTTTCTTTTGTCGCTCTTCAAGGCTTTTGCTCTTGCTCAAAAGGGGTGAACTCGGGTTGCGAACACAGGACCAGGACCTCCGTATACGAGCAAGAGAACCGTTGGACAAGCAGGCGCGAGCACGCTGTTCGATAGCGGTGCCTTCAATGGACTCCTCTCTTTGGGTCTGCGAGGAATCTGTCCAACCTGCAGGAGGCGTGTTGGCAGCAAAAATACTTACACTCGTGATACTTGCAGAAAAACTTAACTGGCACCTATGAGGCGCTTGTGTCGCTTCAAAGGAATTGTTTTCGTTTTAGGTAGATTTTCCTTTTTTCATATCTGGTGAGCTAAAACACGTCTGTGGTGCGAGCCTGTATCAAAATAAACCGAATGAATGTTGCTCCTTGAACTTCTGTTCCTTAAAGGACATCTGCGGCACGGATTCGGCATATACGAACCACTCGCATGAAAAGAGGATTGCGTAGTCGTGTGTTGGGCTTCTTGTTCACTTACTGAATGCACCACAGTTCAACCATTAATGTGTTGTGACCTCATTGAGAACTCTACCAAAGTTTCTTTTACTGAAGGAGCTTTTAGAAGCGGGGCAAAAAGAATAAAAAGACGATGATATGATGATGGTTGCAACTTCAATTGGGGGCCGCTAAATGCAGGTTTCCGTTGGTGGCCAGAAGCGGAGGCTAGAAGCAGGAGAATGAACGTAATAATCGCCTTCACTTCTTTTTATCGCTGTTAGAGACATCACAAAAAGTCACCATACTTTATTTCTCTCACAACGTATCACTCTTCGTGACGTTTTCCCGTACTGAAAGTTTCCGTATGACGAATTCTTAATTCCATATGATTCCATAAAAAAATTCACAGAGTGCATATGGAGCATATGGACTCTGTATGGACTCTATGGAAGCATGTATGGTATGTTAAGGACTCTGTATGAGATCAAGAACACTGGATGAAAACTGTATAGAAATTATGGGGAATGCTTGTAGAATCCGTACAGACAAGATATAGATTTCCATGTTTATTTCCGTACCTTATGGATTCCATATTGCTATAATTCCATACGAGCGGCTCATATAGAACGTTTCAGTAGGGCACACTGTTCTTCAATAAATGCAGGACGTATACAGTGTAATACAATTCAGTTTAGCATTCGTGAAAGCCTGAGTAGCTTCGGGGCGTTAAACTCAGTAAAACAACATAAACCAAAATCAACTGAGTTTTATCCTGCAACAGGCGCAGTATTGTCGGAGCCCGCGGAAGCGTCAAGTGCTTGTGGTTGTGGCACATATTTGTTCCCTGCCGGTGGTGGCACCATAGTTCCGAGTGGAGAACTGCGAATGAAAGCGGCGCATTCTTCACAAATGTAGAGGCGGTATCGAAGAAAAAATCCACAAAAACACCGATTAAGAACAATGGACTAGGAGGGACACAGAGTACAAAACCACGAGCTTTGTGAGTATGGTATACGTAGAAGCAATAAGAGAGAATACGATGGATGGATACAACGCAAACGTAGACATAAACGAAAGGGAGACACGAAAAGTGCAGACACAAATGCAAGAGGAAGTATGGAAGCATAAAGGCGAAGCAAAACACCACAAACGACCGTTAACGGTCAAGAGAGGAGCTGACTTCCTTTTTACGGCTCACACCCTAAATTCATATTTTTTTTCCTCGAAAACTGCCCCGCTTTTATTGGAAGGGCTGCTCGGCTGTTAATCATTTCATCTGGACCAGTCTTAGTGCTGTAATGCTTGTGAGTTTTGTTTCAAGGTATAATATCAACAGTGGCATAAAATAATTGCTATAAAGATGCCGACCACATTAGTCGCCAGAATCTCTACTTTTACAAAAGAAATTCATTTCTTTTCTGCAGGAGACGAAGACGACGCGATATTATGTCGGCATGTAAATGTATGCACTGGTGCGTTTATCGACGCCATGAAGATTTCGGGTGCTGCATAACTTATAATCCTTTGCCAGCGTAGTTGGTACGAACTCCATGAGATTGCTCGGAAAAGATTTCTGCTGCCGGTGCGACGGTATATACAAAATATAGCTTCGGTGCCTAGCATACGGTGAGAGGTCTGGTTAACAATTTTTTTTCTTTTTCAGCAGCATTACTCCTTCACGTGCTTCTTAAAGTTTGCTTCTTTCTTGAACTTTTTCGTATATGCCCGCATCCTCGAAACCTCGCCTTTCGCACTAAACTCCACGAGCACTAAACTCCATATCGTTTCCAATGACACGTCGAATGCGCACCGCGAATGCAGCAGCAGCCATTTGAATTTAAAGCAGGATTCTTCTCCTTCGCCACTCTCCTCCTCTCTCCAGGGTGAATATCTTCTGGAGCGGTCTCCTTCGGGCCCCCCTTTGAAAACTTTCATTTCTTTTTCCTGCAGGACGCGCTGCCACCGAAAGCAAAACAGGAAAATCTATTAAAGACGACGCGCGGAAGAGCGAATGCAGTAGACTTGGAGCCGATAATCGATGCATTGAGCCAAGATCGGCTCCTTTGACCTTTACGTGAGACCGATATTTACTTCGGCTCCTGAGATGAACGGGTAGTTTGGGTTTCCTTCATCTATCTCTCCGAGTAGAGTGTCTGAGTGCGGAACAATACACATGGGAACAATACGCCGATTGTCTGCGTGCAGAATATCAGCACTTCCCCTTTTTTATGACAATACAGATTGATCCCAGACTTACCTGGAACCAGTATATTCTTGAGCCACCTGCACAAGTGGGTCTAAAACGCAGTGTGCATCAAAGAGGCAAATCCATGTGTTTAAAGCAATACAAGTTCCTGTAAAGCGAAACAGTCGTACTTCCGTGCAGTGATACTGTGCACGCAAGGCGTGATAATAGCGACCTTTGTTATAGACGTGCTTACAGCGACGCACTTGGCGACAAGAACGCGATGGATTGAGCTTGCACGTCGCTGTTAGCGGAAAGTGTTCCGTTTCCTGTGCTTTCCTTGGTGATGTTCAAGCATATATAGGGGAGTGTAGGGCAAAATGCGATGTGTGGAAAAACGTGACATTTTGGTACTTAGCGCCCCATAAACTTTAAATGAGCAAACACGTTAACTTTACATTTATATGCTATGATTCACGACATGTTTGTTTAGATCGGCCCTTTCTAAGCAGAGAAAAAAATTGCGAAGTGAGTCTCTGCGAACGAGAAAGTGTTCGAAATGGAGCGAATTTCTGCACCCATTATTTTTCAAAACTGTGCATCTTAGTAAACCTCCACCCGTAGATTAACACAAGCGTACAGTTATTATAACTGGTTAATGGTCTTATGCTAAGTTTAAGAATTTTTACACCTAGGCTAGTTAAGGAAGAGTAATTCTACTGGCAAGCTATACGTTGCACAAAACACAACGTTGTGGTGTTCCTTGTGGTAGCGCTTGTGTGTGTGTTTCCTCTCTTTTTTGTCCGTGTCTTTGTTTGCGCTATAATATTTCTAATTCAAAATGTGGTGTTCCGCTGGAACTAAAGCATACGTAATGGCTTTATTACTTGCTCTAGCTTTCTACTCGTGTTTTAAATATCTCAAGGGTAGCATGAACGTGCAAAAAGAAAACAATGAATATTGATAAGCACGCAAAAAACATAGAGAAAGCTCTGTACAGGTGCCAAGCAGAACCGGTTACATCAAACATTCTGGTGTTCCCAAAGGCGCCCACAACAGAATACTGAATAAAATGAGAGAATGTGAAAATCAGAAACGGTACGAAAGGCTTGCGAACCTCAGAGTCGTGCTTTGTCCGACGGGCATGAACTACTCTTGTTCAACACATCCTGACAATTGAGCAACCTTTGGTCAGTTTGGCCTACAATCACAGCAAAACCCTTATGTTTACGTGTTACGCATCCTGCCAGATTGCATATTCGTTCAACATGCATGAGCGGAAAATCAACAGCTGTGAGACGAAAGCGTAAAACACATTGTTTATAGAACTGCGTAGGCCGTAGTTAGTCATGAAACAAAAAAGGCGCCAAGTTTGACCTAAAAACAATCAAAAAGTCTCGAAAAGATTGTCGAAGTGTCCATGGAGGCAGTGCATTCATTGCAAAGTTGAGTAATATAGTGATTTTTGAGTGCGCTTCATTTTGCCCCGTGCACTCTCTCACTTCGTCTCACGGGGGGGAACAAACTGCGACATTTAGGAGTTCTAAACGTCACAAAATTTTACTGTGTTCTCATTCAGCTGTACTTTACAGAATTGACGAGCCTGATGTCAGGATGGTAGGGAATAATTCCCTAGTACTTATTTCATTTTTATATCTGTGAGTAAAAAATAATGTCGTTGATTTTAGATTTGTGCCGCATTTTGCCCCATTGTCCTGTACACTCTGGGTAAAGAAGCTTTACAGCGCAGTCTTGCTTTAACAAGCTGGTAGGAGTGAGCTAGCAAGGCTGGTTTGGAAATTTTTGGAGGGCGATGCCCTTCTGAGAAAGTGCAACAATTTCCTTTTTTGCTCAGGCCAGGATAAGAAAGGAAGCATGATGCAAGGCGACATTGGAGGGAGGGGTAGAAGGAGATCGGAGGGAGAGAGGAACGATCGAAGGATGGAAAGAAAGAAGAAGGGAAAGATAGAACGAAAGCAAGGAAGCAAAGAGGGAGGGAGGGAAGACGGGAGGAAAAGAAAGAGACGATGAAGAAATAAAGGACGAAGGAAGGGAGGAACGAAGAAAAAATAAAAAACGAATCGAAGCAAGAAAGAAAGAAAGCAAGAAAGAAATGAAGACGCTAAATAAGGAAATGAAAAAGGAGAGAATGAATGAAAAAGAGGAATAATGAAAGGAAGAAAGAATGAAGTCAAGTAATGCAAGCAGTAAAGGATCAGTCTTCTCCAAGGCAGTCCATCTTTTCCACATCCGCATCCATCTTTTCAGACGTTATGTATGTGGGAGAACCGAGGCAAATACCGACGGCCTACCAAGAAAGAGAGAAAACAAAAATCCACTACTTATGCTTTTTTCTTTAGAGTCCCGCTGACATCAAAGGACGTTAGACGAAGCTTTCTGCTACCGACAACAATGGCTCTCAGCTCCGCTCACAAAAGGGAGGCATGCCCGCTTGCGAGGGGAAATAAACATTGTGAATACATAAAACCCAGGTGCCGAAAGCCAAGCAAGCCTATGACTGGGAGCTAGATACATAGGCAGAAGTCGAACACAGCAAGAGCGAAAGTTTTGCGGTAAACCCTTTCCACTAAACTTGATGCCTAAGAGTGTAGGCGAACTGTAAGTGAAAGAAAAGTGCTGACCGCGAAGCTAAGCCCGGGGATTGAGCGAGGGAAACGTCTCGGCTGAAACCGACACGACCCCGAGCTTGTTCGACGCCCCTGATGCACCGCTAGCAGGTGGTGCGACCGCGTGCCGCTAATCCACACTAATTTATTGCTGTTCTGAGCCAATCCAGCGAGCGAAGAAAAGGTGCCTCCTTTCTTCGCGAGCAGAGAACAACAGGGGCGAACGCAGCTTACAGCGGGCTTTGCTCTGGAGACCTCGCAGAGTTTAGAATGGCGGCAGCGGGGACTTCTATGCGGTATTTCCATTTTCACTTTTCAAACACTCCCTCCTATTCAAATAATGCAGCCCTGTGGCAGCTAAGGCTAGAGCCAGGTGCTTGTGAACGTAGTGTGCGGGGCCACTGGTGGGATGCCATAAAATTGCGAGGACACTTTGGCAACTAAACTGCTTAGAGGCGAAAGTCGAGGACACTCTGCCGTCACGACTACCGGTGCATGTGACGTCACACCGTTCCCGTGGCTATATCGATGCCCAAATTATACATTTTTCAGCGGGTCTTAAGTGTTAATTGCCGTTGCGTTACAATTAAAAGTGCCCAATAAAGTTGAACTTGCACAGGGATGTTAAGAACAGCCATGGACAAACGATAGTGTGAAAACAGTGCGCCGAGGACTTCCTCTGAGACGGATGCCTGCACCTGGACTGAAAGCCCTTGTTCACGTGGAAACTGTGCTTTTGTGCCAACTTCCACAACGAGCTAAACTAGATGAGCATTTGTTAACTGGAACCATGTTACAGCTGGTTCGTTTGAGCCGATTTCGGATGTGCACTGTTACACGGGACGAGATTACGAAAGTGTTCACTGAGACCATTTGCTAACCTACAGAAATATTATGACTCAATGCTCAACCGTCCGGTTTATCCCAACACGAAGCGCGAGCGGTACGGCGAAAGCAACGGCAAGAAGCGATGACGACGACCATACAGATCACAATCTGTATGGCCGCTGTAAAGCTACTTACCACTTCTTAATAATGCGTCGACTATGTAGAACCAGCAGTTTCAGCGTTTCCTTAGCTGAATCCATCCCCGGAAAGCCCCACACAATATAGGCGCCTTTTCCCCGACCACAATAGCCACTGAGAGCAGCGTCGAGTTAGTCCATGTGCTTCTCGGTATAAAGCAAGCGTAACAATGAACACACGTATCGTTGAGCCCCTTCTAAGTGGTTGCAGAGAAAGAGGTACGAATCTTCTCCCAATCGCGTTAGCGTCATAAGAAAGCACAGTCGGAAAAGCGGTCTTTGCGCACAAACGCGATTACCGAGGGGCCCTAATGATCACCAGGCTTCAGCTATGATTCCATGGCTGCCGTGTCATTTGTCAGAACGCCTTCGCTTCGACATGGCACTGCAGTGGCGTTGACGCGTGGTCGCACACCGTGAAGGAGAACCGGAAGGAGAGGAGGTGGGGGAAGTTGGAGGGAAGGAAGGAGGGAGGGAAGAAATCATTTCCTGACTTCCGCGTTCTCAGCGACGCGGCCGGAGTCGCTCGTTAATCATCGCGGAATCCCATCGACGCCTTCAAAGCAGCTACCGTACCAGCGGAGTGTTCTGCAGGTTAATTGAACACGGTATATCCTGACGGTGGCTCAGCAATGCATGACGCTGCTTAGGGGGTCAGTGTCGCCTTCGCTATGACGTAGCGTCTAGGAGGCGGCTGCGGCGGCTACGGCGGCATTCGTTATCCGCTCGCGCACGCTGCATCGCGCCCCGAATGCCTTATTAAGACGCCTCGCTCGTACTAGATGTCGCGCCTAGGCTTAATAAGGTCGAATAACGACGGGCGCGCGCTTAGCCGCTCGCCTCCCGCGATGCCGAGGTGTTCGCGAGCGCGAACGGGCCCATGATGTGGGACGAAACAGAGGGCGGAGAGATTTCTTTTATCACATACGGTAGCGAGCACTTCCGCCGTTGTTGCACTAGCGTTGCGGGGCCTTCGACTGAAAGGGGCAGCGGTCGACAAACACCGTGGCCTGTGATCGTGTTCTCGCCGATCTCCGCAGTCAAACACGCATCGAAGCCGAAGGGATGAAAGAGTCAAGCGTTACAGGAGTGGAGAGTAAGACATTGCCCAAACTAGGAGGTCCATGGAGAGCCACAGGAGCGTCGGGAAGATTAGGTTTCGCATTTGGCTTGGCTACTGATGGGCTTAAAACATGAATTAAACATGGTGGCTCCGTGGTTAGGGCGCTCGACTACTGAGCCGGAGTTCTGCGGGTTCGAACCCTACCGCGGTGGCCGCGTATCGATATTTATTTATTTATTTATTTATTTATTTATTTATTTATTTATTTATTTATTCACAATACTTTACAGGGCTCAGAAGGACATTGAGTAAGGGGGGCAATGAACGACAAATGTGCAAAAGAAACTAATTAATACAACATGAGATACAAGAGTTTAAGTAAAAATAAACTAATGTACAAAGCAAAACTTAAAGGCGAAAATATACATAGGATACAAGGTGCTTATTAGTAGCATGAATGCCGGACATACGGCCAAAACAAAACGTAATGCCAACGAAGGAACAAAAGTACACTGCGACAAAAAAAATCAGATAGGAAAAAAGCGATGTCATGTGAGACATCTACGTAGGTGATCCTGGAATGGTTGATGGTTGACGATGGATGCGATATTGTAAGGAAGATCATTCCAAAAAGGGATGGCACGTGGAAGTGCAGATGAATTAAAAGCGAGGGTTCTACCGTGAATGCGTTTTATGCTCTTCTGGTTACGTAGGTGGCGTGAAATGCGTGTAGGCGAAACTCAAAGGCACCCGTGTGCTCTGCGATGTCAGTGCACGTTAAAGATCCCCAGGTGGTCGAAATTATTCCGGAGACCTCCACTACAGCACCTCTTTCTCCTTTCACTCCCACCTTCCTCCCTTCCCGCACGACGCGATTCGGGTGTCCACCGAGACGTGGGGCAATTACTTACCTCGAAAACGAATTTTTACTTTTTTTTCTTTCATGAATACTCTTGTCGAGACAAACCTTCAAGAAATGTCGCAAAGCCTTGCATGCCGTCCTAACACGCGTTAAATTTATTGATGAAGAGAAAACACCACTGTCTCTGTGAGGTCTTTAAGGAGCTCGCATAGACAGTGGCACCTGTGTTGCCTCTGGGTAATATTGAGAAACGATCTTTTCTCCCTCAAGCAGACTCTGGTTGAGAAAAGCTCTTTTGTTACGATACGCACAGCACGACATTGAATCAATGATATCTTTGCCGATAATGTTAGAAAACGACGGTTCCATGTAGCACGGGCCCTAAGACCACTGTTATGTATGAGAAATAAACTTTCTTCGTAGAGCTTTGAGCAAGATACGTCTAAGCAAATTCAACATCCTAACCTCCTTGTGGCGGGCCCGAAATGTGGAACCTGGAAGAATTCGCAGAGAAGTGTATACCTTTCCACAACAGCACGCGAACGCGGACATAAAATAAAGCGGCAGATGACACAACTGCGCTGTTGAATAACTATAAATGTGTAGACGGTAGAGAGAGGGTGCGGTAGATGGTCCTTGGGGATCACAAAATGAACAAGGGAGGGGAAAACCTCAGGTTGCTTGAGCCAACGTTTCGACAAGGGGACTTGTCTTCGTCAGGGCAAAGCGTTCATAATTGGCAGGGATTAAATCGGGCCTTCGCTCCGAGGAGGAAGGCCCCGGGGGTGGGCCTTCCTCCTACACTAAATGTGTAGGTTGTTTGCACATGGTTGATTGCGCAACAGCACATGAACAAACATGATCATGAACATTACGCACATGAACAATCACGACATAAACTGCGCTGTTTTACAACCCAGCTGTATCATGGTTGCCTGAGGCCGTGGGAAATAAAGTATGTAGAACGGACTAGTCCGACAATTCATGTTGGACTCCTGCAGTGGAAAATTTAAGGTCGGGAACCGTTACGACAAACATAATGTAGACACGGCAGTTAAGCAACACCTTTTTATGACAATCATATGTACTAACATTTTTTCATTGCCCGTCCCGCGAAAATTTTAAATTCCACGTGTCTGCGTGAAATCCGAAAAAAAATAAAAACAATTTAGGCCTTAAAGAATAATACTCAAATCTTCTTGAGGAGCCCGATCACTTTGTCATATACAACTTTTAACGCGCCCCGCCTAGTGTAAGCATTAAGTATTTAATTTGCTGGCGCATTCAGCAAACTAAGGATCAATGTACAGATGAATACGTTTCTCTAGCGCAGCGGTACTTCAATTCCACTACTAAAAAATTTCTTTCCCTGATGCGTTTTTTTTCACACTTCTGAATCAAGTTACAGGAATCAAGAATGTCGTACTTGGTAAAAAGCTAACAATGACGCAATGCACGACGTACGCCCGTCTCTGTTGTAGAACTGTTTTTCGTCAATACAGAGGGATTTAATTCCGCAAGCAGCACTGTTTGTTTTTTCCATTTAATGCCCCCGAGATGTTCGAATTTATTCAACGGTTTTGTTTGTCTCTGCAACTGAAAGTAGAGTCTTGAGGAATGTGCTTGAAGTTGTGCGCTTACTCTCTGCGTTCCTTTTGAGTCGCTTTTTACATGATTGACAGTTATTGACAGCACGCAGGATTTCTCTCGGGGATTCCGACATCTGAGGGCGGGTTTGTTTGCAGAGGTCAAAAAGAATAAAACGGACGACAGGAGATTGAATCCACAGCCTTTTGTTTATTTGTTAGGGGTCACTCTTGGCATAAAATATACACGAAAGTAATCTAAAACAAAACGAAAGCGTAACCTGGAATCACAAAGCAGTGATTGCTCGTGGGAACTCAATCCAAGCAGAAATCAATAGCAGGTGTCAGGCGTCTCCCCATCGATCGCCTATCTTGTAATTTTACTCTGAATAACTTTCTTTAGGGTGGCACTGCTGCCATCCTGTCAATAATAGATAAAAAAGGCACAAACCTATATTCCATATTTCGCGTTTGTGTTCGCATATTTTACAGAAGCAAAAAACGTATTTGCATACCATGTGAACTTTGGTTTTACTTACAGGGCTTCATGGCGCCAGGCACGGCGTCATAATGCTATTGGAGTCTCAAGTTGTATCTATGCAACTCTTACATCGGTTTTCTTGGTGTGTTAGAAATTTCCCCAAATAATAAAAGAAAACATGAATATATACGGGCGCTGACAGGCTTAGGAAGGAATGAAGATGGAGAGAAAGAAGGAAAGATTGATAGGGAAAGGCCGAAGAAAGAAAGAATGCCAGAGGAAAAAGAAAGCGAGAGACTTGGACAAAAAAGTTCAGTGGTGGCGGACTCGTAGTTCCCCGACAGGCTATCAGAATAACGCCCCAACTTACAGTGTAAGCATTGCCCAGTGGCCACAAGAAGAAAACAAACACCGAGAAGAAGTAGAGAAAATATAACATTACAATTCTGGGGAGATACGTTCAGCTTAGTTTGAATCACGATTTGATTATCAAATATTCTTAAAGGCATGCTTTTATTTGCCACAGTACTTTTATTTTGGTGGTTTGAAAGTCTGCACCTTTCATGATGACCAGCTTAGTGACCGGAATATAAATTAATGACTGGCACTAGGTAGAAGTCACTGGTATTATTGAATGTTTGATAAAAGGAACTATCAGACTGCGACATATTATTGAAGTGTTCGCTTGATACCACTCACATGCGTCACTATCTCAGCTAAGAAGGCCTTCTGTACATTGGGATAAAATCTTATGTTCTCTAAAGGTGAACGGATGACCTTTCTACCGCAGATTATGCTCCCTTTCTGGCTGAGCTGTTCAGCGGAAGAGGATATAGACTGCTAATGTGATATCATGTATTGTGCTCGCGTTCTTATCTATTGTGTGTCGACTTCGATGATGCTAGCTGTGGATGTGGATCTAAGGTTATCGAAAAGCTGTTCTCTTGTCGTCCTCGTATGGAGAACAGTGTTATTTGGTAGTTAATGTCAGTACTTTTTTTTAATTGCAATTGAGCTCAGTCTGTTATGCCGAGTGGCACAGGCGGAAGCATAAAATTTATCAATGTTTTCGGCCTACCTCAACCCGATTGTTTGTGAGTACTTGAAAGTAATGTGTCAAACGGTTATTTATTAGAACAACTACCCTTCCTTCTAAATATGCAAAAAGCTACAAATAAATCCTGAGGAACATACGCGTCTCTCAGTGAATCTGAAGTTCGCAGCGACACCAGACAACGACTTTAGTCTGACTAAAAATTCAGAAATACGTTCCAAACCTAATGCATGAAATGCCTTCAGTGTTACAGTTCCGGAGGGGAAGTTCTAACTTCAATGTACATTCAAAGCTAGCGTTCTGTCGGTGAGCTGCGCTTGTCACCACCAGCTCTATGCCTCCCAGTCTTGAACAGACAAATAATGAAGGGCATTGAACATTCTGCATCCATAATAGCAAACTGAAATGTGAGAAAAGGCAGCATACCTCACCAACGAAAGTAATTTAGCTAGAGTTTGAAATTAGAGACACCTTTTGTTCCAAAGTATTTTATGGCTTGCTAAAAAAAGAGCAAGCGCTTGGCATTTTCGGTTTTAGTGATTATTGATTAGAAATATCAAGACTCGCATATGAATATTTGCAAGCAAATATTAAATTATACGAATATTTCTTGTGGAACGCCGGAGTATTCTTGTAGAGCATATTTGCCTGCATAAATGAGACATAGTTACCTGATAAAATTTTACACAGTATGACAAGGTTACTCAAGAGCAAAATGATAGATCTGAGTCCTGTTCGCCTTTCAGAGGGCGGCCGCAGTCAGGCTGTGTCCGGTATTTTATTGTTAATTAATTCTGTTATATTCCATTCCATTTCTCCACAACACAAACTAAGAACTCTGGGCAGGGTCACATTTGGTCCCCTGGTTAAGAAAGATCGAAGAATCGTTGAGTGTTAGTTGGAATGCGATCGGCTTGGAAATTTCACCTTGAATTTACTACAAAACCACACCTCTCCTTTGAAGGGTACACCATTGTATAAATGGGGTTACTGTGGCGAAGCTGTCATAAGGTAGGAACTTGAAAACGACGGCCGCACGATTTGTTTTCGCAGAATAAATTCACAGAGCAGAAATTGTAGAAAGCACTGGAAGACAGGATAAAAACAAAGAAGAAAGGTTTAAAAAGGGAGCAAGGTAAGGAATTTCTGGAGTATCTGGTTGAATGCTGAGTGTCACGGAACTGTCCCGGGGTAGCGAGGCGACTTCAAGTGCGGCTTCAGAAAGGGCGCTAGTGGAATCTTCCAAGGCACGAGCCTGGTTCTGACGGGGGCAGCGGGGCGAAAATGGTTGAAGGTGGTTGTTTTTCGCTCAGGGTGCGGCACAGGCTGCTTCGTACTAGACAAAAGGATGGGAGTTGTGTAGAAAATAAGAAATAAGTGAACAAAGAAAATAAAACGGGAGGAGCGGAAAGAAAAAGTAGTGCACTATTTCTCAGGTTCTTGAGAATAGGGCGGCAGACGTCCGTGTTGTGCGCTCCAGGCCAGAGAAGGAAATTCGAGAGAATTTACTGTAACATCGTGTACATTTTAAAAGACGCCTGGTTTGGTTTCACAGAGTTGAAGGTGACAGCGGCACTTGACGCCGGAGGCGTTACGTTCACTAAGGTACAAAACTCGGCTTGCGGTATCCTTTATGTGCATTTGATAGGTTGCGAAAAAAAAATAATGAACTATATTTGCATATTGCCGCGGAAAGTGTGCCACTGGAATTGAGAAGAAAAATTTAAAAGGTGCCACACGAAATGCAGCGATGCACCTGCTACAAACGCAGCTTTATTTCCCAGCTACAGTTCAGATGTCACGTTGTTATTTCGCTCTGTTCCCCTACTATTATCCACTCACTAGCTTAACCAGAGCCTCGGTTCTAGGATCTGTGTGAGGGTTCTCACGCAGCTGCCGCCCTCACGGTTTAATCACGTTTCGTGTGGCCCTTGTGGTAATGCTGGGCGTTCTATATTCGTCGTTATGGACGAGGATGGTATTGGTGAACACTCTCAAGGTTAGGTTACACGCAGCACAAATATCCCCGACAGTGGAATGTTGGTCAGATGCTGCTGCGGCTCAGTTAACGGCACCGTACGTGACATATGGTCGTGTGTTGGGAGCCCACTGGTGGCATATTTTTTTACATCAAAGTGAAGTTTATTTTTACATCGAATTTTACTACATAAGTGAAAATACAGTAGAATATACGATAGCTCATGGTTGCACCAGCAATTTGTTTTAGTTGTTTATTTAATTGTTGGTTTTGCACATAATAATAAATTAAATAAATTATCTTTCAGGCATGACCCATTTAAAGTGTTAATATCTGAGTGATACACACGACAAATTTATATTAAGGGAATTCGACTACCCTTTTCTTGGTTTGGGGGACTGTTCACTTTATGTGTATGTCATACTCATTTCATTTCTCTAAAATTATCGCCTCAATGCCTTATTTATTTGTATATTATTACACATTACCTCACAAAATGACATCTTTACTGCGAAGGCCTATCTGGCGCGATATAATTGCAGAATACTCATCGTGATACACAACCTCAGCTGCTAATGGGGAATCCGGCAATGAAGACTATTTGTATTTTTTTATGGATGAAATGTCGCCAAACTTGGGACAGATAAGTAATTTTGTACTCTACTCATAAGTGCGTTTTATTTTTGGTAATTATTTTCAGTTGCTGAGTAATTACAATTAACACCCTCGTAATGAAATTCCCCGGGACGTTCAATTGTTATCGAGAAGGTGCATAGTTTTTTTCGTCGGCATGTTCACAAAGCCTTGTTCTGTGCCATGAAACGGTTGGTTCGGGTGATTTGATGGGAAATTGGGTCTTTGAACCCGCCGGGAGCAAATGAAAATACCTTGTGCCATGGCGCTCTTTGGTCGCAGATGCCATTGGGCCATAAAAAATCGCTATCATCATCATTATCATCATCATCATGTTCTTTTGTTAGAAGCCCAGCACTTACAAAAATTGAAGGTAAAACTCCAACATGCATGTTTTTTTGAAAACGCATCTTAAGAAAATAACTTCAAAAAAATTATTGCACGTGCACATAGGAAAATCGGGAGTTTTATTGCACTGCAGGAAGCCTCAGTATTTATGCTTAAAAACAGAATTATTTTGTTATCGTTAGTTAGGAACTGCCGACCGGGCTAGTGATAAAGAAGAAGACATTAGGTGAAAGATAGAAGGCAGGGATGTGAACCATAAGGGTGCTCCAGCTGGCTACCCTGCACTGGGTAAAAGAGATGATGGGATTGAAGGGGAAAACAACAATCGAAGAAAATGTGACACTTCAGAGAATGAACCTTAAAGCTTTTCCCTCTTTTGCCTGGCTTCTTGCCTCGTTTTCGTTTGCTTTTGTCACAGAAATTAAGAATTTCAACCAGCGGAAGCTTTGATCTCCACTCTTAATGATGAAATTAAGATGATATTGCTCAGTCTTGGAAAACGCATGGAATTCACGATGCACCAGGACCATCACAAGCGCGATTCGGTGGAAATTTCTGATCTCTGCAGATGGAAGGAAGCAAGGAAGTAAGGAAGTAAGGAAGGAAGGAATGAATGAATGAATGGAGAAAGGAAGGAAGGAAGGAAGGAATGAATGAATGAATGGAGAAAGGAAGGAAGGAAGGAAGGAAGGAAGGAAGAAAGGAAGAAAGGAAGGAAGAAAGGAAAGGAAAAAAGGAAGGAAGAAAGAAAGAAAGAAAGGAAGAAAGGAAGGAAGAAAGGAAGGAAGGAAGAAAGAAAGAAAGAAAGAAAGAAAGAAAGAAAGAAAGAAAGGAAGGAAGGAAGGAAGGAAGGAAGGAAGGAAGGAAGGAAGGAAGGAAGGAAGGAAGGAAGGAAGGAAGGAAGGAAGGAAGGAAGGAAGGAAGGAAGGAAGGAATGAAGGAAGGAAGGAAGGAAATTTTAATTCCAATCGATACTTGAGGAGGAGGACAAAAGTCATAGTAAGCCTGACGAGGCCCATCCCCATTCAGTGCACCTGACACAGCAACACAGCGTAACATGTATCACAGTAATGTAAGGCATAAATTAGACCAAACGAAGTACAATGGCAAAATTACCATAGGCACGTCAAGAAATGAAACAACATAAGTAGTCATATACATTATTGATTAGGAACATTTTCACGAGTGTAAGTTTATGAGATCCAACAAAAGTTTGTTTATAAATTTATGCTGCATATCTAGCTGTAGTTTTCCGCCGCAGGATAGATGACGACGGCTACAAAGCAGCGGAAGGAAAAAGTTGCTGCAAAATTAAATTTAAGAACACCCAATGGAAGGCGACGACGAATGACCCTCGCTACCGTTGTCCTGCGTGATGGGATACAAAACTAGGAAAAGCGTCAGCACTGCCACCGCTGCTGCTGCTGTGGCTCCTCAGAGTATATAAACGCAACAAGTTCAGCTCCCACTCCTCTTGTTTCTGGGCGCGTCCATTTATCGTCCTCGGTCACGTCCGGAACACACCACGGTCTTCACTAAGTTCGCCGCTCCTTGCACTACGTGTCGTGGGCGGGCGTTTGCGGTGCATGGCCGATGAACCAACGGCTCGGCGCACGCACGAGCGGTGGCGTTACCCCTCTCCCTCTCTGCCTCTACGACCACGGCCCAGCAGGAAGGCAGCCTCGTTTTTGTATTCATGAAACGCACCCTTCTTCCCCTCAACCCCTGTGTTGTAATATGGGAGCCAGATGCATTCCTTGTCCACCAGCACGCAGTGTCATGACGATGAACGCGCCTTGTATCAGCGCAAACAAACATCGCTGCCAGGCCGTTGCTGTTGTCAGTGTTACAAAGAGAAAAGGGGAAGGCAGCACGTATTCGTTTCCGGAACTCTCACGAATGAGGGGGATAGCGCGGTTTACACACGCCGTCGAACCTAATAATGTGGGACTGCATACGAGAAGAGAGTTTTGCCACCGCGTTCAGATGTATGCTTCCACGGAACGTGACGAACGTGTTATGGCGAAAGAAGTGCGCAGATTCTCCATGCGACGGCGTGGATGCTTCTTGCGCTCAGCTATTTGCTTTCGTCCGTGAGTCAGTCGTCATTAAGTGGCACGTGCTTCGGTATAACAAGGCGGAATGCGTTGCTTACTACAGAGGCACAAGTATTAAAACACTGTATTTCTTCAGACCATGCATGAGCTCCCACTGTTCAGGGCAAGGAAAAGCATAGCCCGCAGAAGCGCTCTCCTCGACCTGTTCGTTTATTGACGCTGCTACAAGTATATATTTACGACTCCCTTTATGGAGACATCCAACCCAAATGACACCATGCGGCGTGATAACCCATAGCCCATAGCCCATGCGGCGTGATAACCTTTTCAGGCCCGTGTGTGCAAGAGGACTGGGCCTAGAGCACCTGTATGTGAGACAGTTGGTTGTCCGTTTCTTCTTTTTTCGTTATTGTTCCCATCCGATTATTAGAGGATTCTTGCGGGTTAACTTCATGACTCTGCTTCCGAACATAGTAGTTTCTTCCAATCTTACTGAACACCCCTTTTTACTAGGCTTTATGGAGGAAGTTTATGCCTCCATGCGTTTTTTGACAGTTCAGTTTTCAAATGAGTACTTATATTCTGTTTAGCGCAAAAATCTGTGCAGGGATTTGATATCGACGCTCTTCCCGCCCCCACTTTATCGTTCTGTCTACTTTGGGCTCTTGGGTCATGATTAGAGGCCGGATTTTTAGGCACTAAAAAGCACGTTTTAGGCGCCATAAATAGGCGGCTAAAATTGCATTTTAGGCAGCTAACGGAGAAATATAGGTACTATAAACTTCATAAAAAGTGCACACAATTCCGAACTTGAGCGCGCAATATCTGCCGTAAAATAAAACAAAAACACAGCAGGAATGATTTGGGACCTTAAGCAAGGTGCGAACGTTAGAAGCCGTTTTTTTTAAGCCTATCGCGCAACTTTTCGTACAATACACATGCCTCAGCAGAGCAAAAGGGACGGTTACCAGCCCTTTAAAACACTTTGGTATACCTCGAAACAAACAATTCACTTGTCGTGTACAAAAGTAGAAACAATGAACACCTTAACAGGAGGCCATGTATTTAGAAATTGATAGAAACATTGTCAATTCAAAGCATCTGACAAATGAGTTCAGTCTTCGCTCGCGCAGGAATTGAACTTATTTATTTCTGGCATACACGATGCTTCAACATTAATAAATGTGTAGTCATTTGTGTAAACAGCGTTTTATAGTTTGTGGCTTCACGTGTCTGGAGATACGCGACTATCAAATGGTGCTTGCCATTAGAAGGGTCTGGAAACCATAAATAGGAGGTGCTAGAATATGTTAGACAAAGTGCTGCTTGATGCGGAATATGCCGAAAAGAATCATACTTATTCACGGGCCTATGTACATCCACGAGAATCCATGGTAAAATAAACGTCGTCCATTTAGAAATCACTGTTAAAGCTATGGAAGCAGTAGCAGACAAGCACAATCACCAGGTTGATGCCTCTTATCAGTAAGAACAAGCTTGTATGCTGAAAAAAAAAACGCTTAACATCAACGGATGTTACAGGAGTATGCTTGTACTTAGGAACATTTTATGGATTTACACTGTTCGGTATCATAGAATGTTCACCGGTAAGTACTCCTGAAATTTGCTTGAGGACTGAGAACCCCTCGTTTTTGTCCAAGACTGACTGCAAAAAAGAAGGCAGGTTACCCAGGTGGAGATTTTAATCAGTTAAACTGTTTCCAGCAGGATTATGGAACATTTTACAGTTGGTTTCGATTGGAACCAACTGGGAATTACTTGGACGAACCTATAACTTACTCCGTATACTTTCCGAAATGTGGTGCCATCTGGACAACCACCACCTTAACCGCCAAAATCATCGCTGCCACGATAAAATGGCAGAAATTAGGAAAAAGGTTGCTTCGATATTTTCGGCTGACGTGGTTGGTATTGTGTACACAGCCGACGTAGGTGCAGTGTTCACCACAGCCAAATGACGAGGTCATCTAATGTTGCCACGTGCGTCTTCTACTCAAAACCGAAATGGATTCGAAAGCAAACAGAATCTGAAAGCAAAAACACAGCGTATTCCAGGCCCCTTTTCTATAAAATAGGGCATTTTTAGGCACCGACGTCGGAAATAGGCATTTATAGGGACTGACACCCAAAATAGGCCTTTATAGGCACTATAAAAAGAGTGTTAACCATATTGTCAACACCTAATTCGTGCTCATATGTAAAAATGGTGCGCCTACGAAGCGGTAAAAAAAATAGGCATTTGCCTAAAATCCGGTCTCTAGTCATGATGCTTTAAAGCGAGTGCGTAAAATGCCATTTTCTTCTTGCACCAAAACATTTTTTTATATATTACACACCGAAACTGTGCCTGTCAACAAGCGGCCCGATAGGAAAACATTTTTGTCTCTTCTGTAAACTGTCGCTTGTGCAATGTGCCTGAAACAATTTAACATTGTTTTATAGACTACAAAGACGCGATTTTGTTTTGGGATGTGTTGCAGAGGACGCTACAGAAAGATTTTCTCCTAAATTCCTACAGTGTGCGCTACCTTGTTCTTCCCCCACCTTACTCGAACCCCTATGATATGATTCTTCTGATTGGACTTCATAGCCTTTGGAAAACGCGCATGCAAGACCGCAACGTTGAACTTGTTGTTTCGCCCAGAATTCATTTTAGTCGAATGTTGCTGCAGCTAAAAGACATTTACAAAGACTTTGACTTTTTACCCGATTGGTTTCCTCTCCTGATGCGATGTATATCCTGACCGGCCTTTTAGTTCCAGTATGTTTACTAACATTTTTGTTTCCGCCCCGAAGGCTCAGGGTTTGAGAATGAATAAAGGCGCATCTAGTGAATGCATGGGTTTCATAAATGAAATAAAATGAATAAAAATAAAAATAAGAAAAGAAAAATAAAATGAAAAATAAGAACAGAAACAGAAATAAAAATAAAATCAAAATGAAATATGAAAAAAAAAATAGAAAAGCACAGTGCGCCAGGAAACGCTTTCGCCTTGCAACACTTTAGAGAGCCAAAGTTCCCCCTGAATTTTATTATTTTTAGGCTATAGAGAGGCCATTTAAATATTCGTAAAAAATAAATTTGGATCTGCAGAGCCCTTGTTGAATGCTGCGGATGACGGATGTTTTGAAAAAGTGGTGTCCACTGTGTGACTTGCAGTGTCTCAAGGGATGAAATCAACACGTCACAGTTAGGTTGGTCGGTGATTGTGGCAAGGAAGCTTAAAGAGTTGACACGATAGTCTGGACTGCTGCTGGCACGACCTCATAGAGTGCGTATTGTCACGTTAGGTTCAAGAGCGAGGGCAGTAAGGGCGCCTTGGCTTGTTAGAAAGGTGACCCATGTGGGTGATGTAGCAAAGGACAGCACGAACTGTTGAAAGATTTAGGAGGAAACCACGGGACATTGGACGCTTGAAGAGTGGAGAGTGGTAATAGCGACGGTAAAAAGGAACCGCTAAGGAGATCTACGCATGTTTGTGAGGAGTTGCGCGCTTTATTACTGGGTTCAAATGTTATTGCCTCACAAAATAAAAGGGAGGACCGACCTCACATCTATTTCAGAAGAGCTCATTCGCTTTTGTGTTCCCTTCCTAACCTAGAAGGCCAAGAAACAATTGAGTGACAGTATGGATATCAGTGTGTGTTCTCAAAAGAGGCTGAGGGGAATGGTGTGTTTGCGGAAGCAAAGGTTTGAAAGACCGGCACTCTTCCTCATTATCTACTAATCATGAAATGATAGATAAGCCTTCGGTGATCTGAGCGATTTTCGCGATTGGCGCAGACGGGGAAAGTATGGTATACGAACGGATTATAGAGACTTGCTTGTTGTGATCTGAGAGCGACCGTTGCATTGGGTGTCTGCATTAGGTGTCTGGAGTGATTGCACCATAACTTTCTTTCTTTGTTTTCCTTGGAGAGCCCATCTTGAATTTCTTTGCATTCAGATCGTGCGGAATGGTTCCCATAGCGATTGCGTCTCATGAATGCCGGGATGGACACAGTACATTCAGACGAGACAGGGTTAGTACAGAAGTATCGCCTTCTTTGAAGGATAGAGTGTGAGCTCTCTCTAGAATGGAGCAGTATCACCGTGTTAATAGAATAGAAAAAAAAACAGCAGTGAGAAGATGAAGCAGCCAGGCCTATGAATGCCGCGACTGTCGTCGGTTTGGCTTTCTGGGGTTGGCCTGGTAGAGACATTACCAAGCACGTCCTCGTGCCGCTCAAGTTCCCCTTCCTGAAACGAGGATGGAAGTGCAGGGGAAACATGCCTTTGAATATAATTACAAGATTCATACACACTCTTTTCAGCATCGATGAGTGTTAGCGGTTAAATGCTATGGCCACGGCCCACACATCACAGACATCTGCTTCGACCATCAGTTAAGGCGGCCACAAACGCAGTCTCTTGTCTTGCCAAGCACCCAGAGCAAGACCCATCATTACGGGGATTTCGATGTCATCACTGTATCCTATCAACGGGAAATGCCTGTGCAAAAAGAAGAGAATGGAGAAGAAACAAAAGGTAGAAAATAGAGTGGGCCCAAACGGGCGAAAGAAGCTTACGGCGCCGCTGTATCTCATCGCCGAATGCTGTTGCGGCCGGAACTAGAAGATGGAGGAGTAGATTGTTCCTCGTAAGTCTCGTGTTTCCTCTGTCTGCCGCGGGGATCACTAAATCGTAACGCTTGTCGGAGCTGCGTGAGTAGCGAGCTTGTACGTGGACTTAGGATGAAGCTGCGACACAAGATAAAACGCCTTATCCCGTCTCGTGATGCTCCCGCTCCCCTTCACCTCTCCGCACGTTTTTGCAGGCTGATGTAGTGAAGTACACTGATACAATAGGCAGCAGATTTTCCCTGGTGTCTACACTATCCTTAAACCGGGCTTGTTTTCATCGCCTTTCTAGCTGTCTTGTTCGCAGCCATAGAAGGCAGGGACAACAATTGGCACGCTAATCGCGAGCGAGGCTGGCCGACGGGAGCTGAGGAAGAAAGGCAATGAATCTTGTGTCGGAAGTGGGAAGATCTCTGACCCAATTTAGGACCAGCTCGTACGTGAACACGCGGCGTTATGGGAATGCCATGGAAGATAATAAAATGAGTGCAATTCCCCATAGATGACTCGCTGCTCGGGTTATAAATCTTTCGTTACAACCTGCTAGATGATCGTATTAGACCTGGCCGAGCGAACAAAGCAATGATGGGCTTTAGTAAAGAGCGATGCCAGAAACCCGCACAGGACCCGGGGGAAGGGTGGCGGTGGCCGAAAAGGAGCAGTGTTTCTCGATCACTTTTAATGCAGGTACGTCATAACTAGAAAGCAAAGTGCTTTTTCGGAGAAATGTTGGGCTACGTTACGAAAGTTAAGATCTAGCATGACGCTGACAGGTAGGAGTTTGTCTGCGGCCCATCTGCAGCAGAGAAAAACGAGGAGGCAACTAAGAAGGAAAAAAAAACTCTTCCACTCTGCGTGGACATCTGCACCATTCCTCGAGAGAAGAGGAAGAGAGGGGGAGAAAAGTTCCAGGAGGAAGGAGTGAGGGTAAAACCATGGACGATTTAAGGCGCGAGTTGGTGGGTACAGTCTACTTGACCTTTGGTCCATGGTGTTGCAACGCGGCCTGCCGACACCTGCACCCCTCCCCGGAGAGAAAATAATACTCTGTTCAGAGAAGGAGCCGCGCAGTTGGACTCGACAAAGACGCATTCATGCGCGAACGAGGACCAGAGGTGAAGATAAATCCTAGCATTAAGTCACCAGTTATCATCATCGTCATCGTCATCAGCCTACGTACTTTCAATGCATGACAAAGATCTCTACTACCGTATTTTCCGGTGTATAAGACGCGGCTTTTTTTCGAAAATCTTGCTGGTGCGTCCTATACAAGGGTGCGGCTTATATGCGAATTTTTCATCTTTTTTTGCGAGTTCATCGATTACTCCGGTTCATGCTCACGCTTCTTTCACCTAAAAAGTATCACTACCAATAACGCGGTTGTAACACGGTTAATACTTCAATACCGGGACCGCCGTGCGCGACATTCTAGGTGATGTTTATCATGAAACGGCGGGGATGACGACTTCCGGGATCACAAACTCGCGGCTGTTTCGGAGGCCCCAAGCAAAAGTAATGAGAAGCGCCAAAAGATGGTGACAATCGCGCTTCTCTCCATTGTCAAGACAAGCCGGCGTTCTTTTTTAGTCACCCTTTGCAACTTTTTTTGCTCCGTATACGTAGTGCATGTTTCAGCCGAGTTGCTTCCAGAAATAGGTGAACCTTTTGATAGCGCATCTGAAGATGAAGACTTCGAAGGTTTCAAGTAGAAATAAAATGTTGTTATGGACATATGGGGAGCTGTATCGTTTTTCCTTTCTTTTTTGCTAAAACGTGGACGGGTATGGCGTGAGTGCTGCCTTTTTCGATCACTTAGCGTTGCTTAAGAATTGCTCACAGGTACGGTGCATTTCGCGATAGTCGCGCAAGCGTGTTTAATTAAGCCTAACTAGGTAAACTGGGGTGCGTCTTATACACGGGTGCGTCTTATATACGAACTTTTTCAGTGACAGCTTGCATATATGGGAGGTGCGTCTTATACAAGGGTGCGTCTTATACACCGGAAAATACGGTACGCGCCTCCATAGACCCTGTCCTGTGTCGGCTGCGCACGCCTTATCCCTGCCGACTTCATAGTCACATCCGCCCGCCTGACTTTCTGCCACCTCCTGCTATATTGGGCTCCTGGGTTCCTCCCGTTAACGGAAATGTCAATCGGTTATCTTGCTATTTCATTACATGCATTGTCCATGCCGATTTCTTCTTCATTTAGACGAGGATATCGTTAACTCGCGTTAGGTCATTGACCCACCTTTCTGTCTCTTACTGTTAATCCTATTATTTTCGTTTCAGTCTGTACCAAATTTGATTTCAGGCCTTTTCCTTAGCCTTTACGTTTACGCCGAATAGATCGTTACAGGCAGCTACAATCTGTTGTATTCTTTCTGCAGCCAATCTCAGTTATGCTCTTTTACAGGGACAGCTGCTGATGCCTCGTATTTCGTTTCTGTGGCGTCGTCAGCATGCCACAATAACGACGCACCACGCTGACTGGTGACAGCAGAGTAGTGTCATGAGTGACGTCTTGTCAATGTGGGGCGCACTTCAACCTTGTATCCTTACCCAGCACTTCGTACACCGCACTCAAACCCCCAGAGCCCTTGAATGGTTGTTTTAGGTGACAACTCCAGCAATCTCAACAAAAAAGCAATAACTAGGGTGTGACATCCCTCAATGCCAAGGGCTCCAAAAGTCGCGATAAGCTCCAGGTTGTACCCTCAAGTCCAAGGGCAATAAAACATTTCGCATCGGTTAAAGTTGACTTACTTAGACAAAAAATGGACGTTCGAGATCGAAAGCCAGCTCTTTATTCAATATCATGGTGATCCCTACCTTCTACCCAATTGCTATAGCGTCAAGCCAACTTTAGTGCAGGGGAAGCGCCTCACTGGAATATACGATCGAGATTCGCAGTCATGGCTAAAAGCATTTGAAGGCTTGTTTTGAGAAACTTCGTGTGCACGTATTGTACAGCCGA
Organism: Amblyomma mixtum; assembly: GCF_055824585.1. Classification (NCBI taxonomy): domain Eukaryota; kingdom Metazoa; phylum Arthropoda; class Arachnida; order Ixodida; family Ixodidae; genus Amblyomma; species Amblyomma mixtum. The sequence continues at coordinate 272,594,757 of NC_143013.1, forward strand.
AAGTACGAAAAGGAAACAGAATGTCTAGGAGATCCTTTGAACAACTTGCTTTCTCTTGGCGAATTCCCCGCAGTGGGTACGTGCCATTATCTTTAGGACACCACCACCACCACCAACAACAACATCATCGACAACAACAACAACAACAACAACAACAACAACAACAACAACAACAACAACAACAACAACAAAAACACCACCACCACCACCACCACCACTTCCACCACCACCACCAACAGCAACAACTTGCTTTCTCTTCATGCGGTAGCATTAGAAGGGTCTGTGCGAGCGGAAATGACGAACGCCGTCCCTCAAAACCCAATGGCAGGTGGCCCACATACCACTGTGGGCTGGTATCAACCTACCACAGGGCTGCGAACGAACTTAGTATCGCGCGAGCTCGCGCTAGTTGATTGTTTAACACTGGAGTAAACTGCAGGCGCTGCATAGTTTTTGTTAGTGCTAGACGTCTTTCCTGGCTTCTTTTCTTGAAAAAATATGCAACGTCTGCAGTTTGCTCCAATGAGCTTAGCATAGTACGTATAAGAACATAGTATGCTACCGCATACATAACGAATCTTTCGCGGCAATAAGACGACGAATAAGACTTCAGCTAGTCGCGGTTGTAGGCACACATGCATGTCCTAAAGCAGAACACTGGTGGAGACAACATAAAAGTCGAATCTCTCGCCGCTTTGTGCGGCATGGGCCCCTTTTGTTGTTTTATCCCCTCTGTCTGTGTGGCAGCAGAGCATCGCTGGCGGCGTCTGAGGCAGCAACGCGTAGCTCATCCTGCTTTTATGGATCGCCCGTAGAGGCCTCTTTTCCGGGGCCGTCGTCTGGGCCATCCATAACGGCAATGAAAATGCAATTACCCTCCCTGGCGGATGACGTCGTGACAGCGGCAGCGACGTGCGAGGAAAAAGAGGACACGGGGAAGTGGCTGGGAGAAAAAAAAAGAGAAACAATCGGATAGGCCGCTGTCTTCTGCTTCGTCCGGAACTGGTCACGCCTTTGCCCCCCCCCCCCCCCCCCTTCCCCCCTTTCGCCTTGTCGTCGAGTCGCGTCTGGATTCACGGTCTCGAGTCTTCTCTTTAGGTGTCGTACTCGACATCGCTCATAATTGCTTCGAGAATCATGCCTCACTCTCAGTCTCTCTGTCACGGATTACGAGATCACAAACACGCCGCTTAAGCATTGCGAGTGCTTTAGAAAATGAAGGTGTAGCAGATGATTTCGTCTGCAGCATTAGGGTGGCTGACGTAGAAGATTAACAAAATATTTCCTTAGTGCCTTAACTAGCAGTCTTACTGTACTTGGTCACAACATGGGGTAGAGAGGTTACCATTGATCTAGCTGATACCATGTTGCTTTGCCCTCGTTTACTGCAGAGGAATTACGTTAGTCTCGAGAAGGCAGGCTTGAATTCTGCATGAAGTATTGTTTTTTGAATGCGTTAAGCTGGCGAGCAGCCACTGTATTGAAATCAACATCAAAAGGAGCGTTCAGATCACGACAGGCGATTCAAGAGTACTACAACTGGTGTGTGGCTGCCCGTTCGTTGCCGAGTGCACGTTGACGGACTTGTGCCATTTACGCGAGCTTCCTCTCCTTCTTTTCCAGACACAAGAGCCTGTGGTATGAACCTTGAGAATGAAAAGACCGAACTAGGTTGAATGCATTCAACTAAGAAAGGAATTAGTGGTTTCTGAGTCAAGGAAATGGCGCATAACTGTCTCACTTCTCGGAGGACACTTCACTACGTTGTGAGGGAAGTGATGAAGGCGGGAGTGAAATGAGAGATGAAGAGGAGCCACAGTGGAAGGCGCCGGAATAATGTCGACCACCTAGGGATCGACAGTTCTGAGTCAGCGCTCGTGTGTGTGTAATTTCTTCGTGTGTCCTTGTTTCGTCGCGCTGTTTCTTCCTTCACCTAGGCATGTTTAGCGTTCACTGGCATCGCACAGCACATGATGGCCTTTTCTGTTCCAGCTCTATCGAACCCAGCTGCCGCTACAGGGTGGGCTCATACCCGGGTACTCCCACTGAGTAGCCTGTGCCTTAAGCACTGGCCACCGTGGCGGGTGAAGACACGGTGCGCTTGAAGGCAAAAAGGATTAGCCGAGAACAGCCTCTGCGTCGTTCTTAAACAAACGAGTTGGCCCGTCCCTTCGACGGGGATATCTTTCTCGTCACAAATAAGAGAGCATCTGCGGGTCTCCGTGGACCACCCTCTTTTTTAGCGGACGTTCCTGTTTCACTGCCGGTGAGATGCGCTCTCATGTTTCATCGTGCTGTCCTGGCACGCACCTAATTACCGAGTTAGCGGGACATCTGGAGAAGAAGATGCTAAGCTTCAAGTTTTTCCAATCTGGTCTGGCATCCCGCTCATCTGCGTCGAGGGGCAACAGAACGTCGAGTCCTCGTCCCGTTCGCCGCAGCAGTAGCAACAGCTACAGGCGCGAGAAATACGTTCCCGGCGGATAATGAGGAAAGACGCTGGCTGTATTCGGTTTGACCACAAAGAGTCTTTGTCCCGAACCTCTTGAGCAGTCATCCGGCTTGCTCCCGTATTCTCCCAACGTTGTTGTTGCTGTTGTTGCGACTGAAAAAGGCTGAAAAGGGAATTGCACGGGCCTGTCGACTGGCTCGAGCTGAGCCACCACCGCTGCCACGTGTAGATAGAATAGAGTTGAAAATATGAGAGGAAAGAGTGAAAGAACAGACGCGTGTCGCAACAACCGTGTCCACCGAAGCGAAGATGCCGGCTGTAACAGATACCCCAGTGCCCCAATCCCCTCCCAATCTTCTTCTCCAAACGTTGTAAATGGCACCTTTTATATCGCAGACAAAAGGAACGACTTTTATGAATTGTTTGCCTGCGTTCCCGCCACCGACCATGAAGTGAGCGTGTGCGTGGATTGCGGACCGAAAAAACACACCTTGATTTTAAAGCGTATTAAACCGGAAGAAGCAGCACATGCGTTTTGTCGGTGTCTGGCTGCACTGGCATCTGTCATTAAAGAAATTTCACATCCCGTGCTTCCAGGCTTACCTTTTCTTATATTTGTTTTCCTGTCTGAAGCTGGGTAAAGTTAACGCCCAGCTCTCAGCGTTTGGCACGACAACAGAGACGGAAAGCCTCATATTTCGCGCTTTTACAGCTGTCCCGTAAAACTGCACACCTTTCAATGGACGGCTGTTTCCTGCGCACCGCTGGGACAGGTATATCCCGTTTTCCACGTATTAAAAAAAAAAGCCCGAAAGTTGTAGCTTAGAAACGCCGTCGTGTTATTTATTACATAATACCACCTCCCAATCCCATTCTCCTTACTGAAGCCGTGCGCGGGGTTGCTTTTTTATGGCTGTCGGTTTCAAAATATAGTTAAAAGTAGTGAATATTTCGAAATTGCAGATCCAACCGATTCATACATTTTTTTCCGCACTTTCCTTTCTTTCTCTCTCTTTTATACGTTTTAAGGTCATCGACACCCGTTATGGATCAGGGGTATTACGATTTCTCGTAATATGCAGCTAATCTAATCTAATCAGGCAAAAATCAGGCAGCAGACGAAATATTATTATAAAGCACAAGCAAAGCGTTAGCAAAGCGCAACAGTCGATACTAAGGTAGGCCCCAAATCTACTTATTTTCTCAACCAATATGAAAAGTATAAGAGGCTGAATCTACCAAGACAGATTCGCACGGCGCGCAGATTAGTTTGCTCTTCGTTTCCAAGAAGGAAAATAGTTGACAAGCGGGAAAGCTCACTGGAGCTGTGAGTTGGAAAATTGTTCTTGCTTTTTGCACTCAAAGCCCTTTTTAGGAATAAAAGATTAAAAGCATGAAACAAATTATAAGGACTTGATGTCCACGCTAGGAAAGAGGGAGGTTCCGAGGATAGTCAACGTAGAGCTACTCTCTTGTGATGGGCACTGTTCCTAATTCTATCGCCGCATGCACCCTGCTTGCGCTGCTCTACGCTGCAGTAGCCATTATTCCTGTATGAAGTAGACATTAATCACAACTGCTCCCTTCACTTCAGCTTCCTTCGTCTTCCCGCGCAGCTTAGTCTTTTAACACCACAAAAAAAAAATTGGCAGTGGTTTAGCTCTGGTTAAACCTGGAGGATTGCGAAAGCAACGAGGAGAGAGAGAGAGAGGCGATGGAGAGCGCGCGGCAGTGGCGGCGGCCCCGGCACGCTAGCTATGCGCCGCTACTGCGCATGCTCAAATGGCGAGCGCGGCGGCGGCACCTCCGGGTCACCCGCGCAGTGACGGCGGCGGCGCGCCAGCTGATCGCCGTGTGACGTCACTGCTCCTTGCGCATGCGTAGTATGGCCGCCTTTCGTCAGCTCCGCGAAATGGCTCGGCGACTCGCGTAGTGTGTCTTTCGCAACAAAAAAGTGGTAGAACCGACGACCGATTCCGGGGGGCAAAGCACTGCAAAGTCAGGCTTCGCCCGCTGTTAGCGAACCGACCGTTTACTCTTCTCGTTTCGCTTCGCAGTCATACCGGAAGGAGAAATAGGAAAGATCCTAGCAATGAGATGCTGTTGCCGTCTCTCTCCTTGTATCGGCGTTGAAAGTAGCGCGCTCCGCGCTGCCTGAGGTGTGAACGAACTCATCTGATAGCGTTCTGCAGAGAAGACACGCCGAAGGCGATAACAGGTGAATCGTACGCGGGCTGTCGCCGAAGAAGTGAAGTGGAATACTGCAATAAAAATTAAGATTATTCCGCTCTCGCTCTCTTTGCCTTTTTTTTTTTCAGATTGGCGCTTCAGTGTTCAGTGAGGACTGGTGAAAAAAAAAAAGGATTGATATTCGCTCAGCTTAGCCATGCGTACGAATTTGATAGCTGCTGTATTTTAAACTTGCCATGAACGATACCTCGTGTGGCTGAGTCTAAAAGTTGAAATCTTATGCCGAAACAAGTATGCCGAAATACTCTATAATTTACTGGTAGCAGCAGCTAAAAACTAAAGCGCGAAAATGTTTCCTTGATATATATTATGAAATATTTCATGTGAGTAAAAGGTACACATGAAAGCGTGCTTAGGGGAAAAAAAGAAGCATTGGATGCAAGGTTATCTACCGTTCGGAAACCTATTGATATAATAAATGTTAATCTAGATTTGGGAATGAGAAGAGCATTTACAAAATCGTGGTGCGAACGCGCTGTCCCAAATACTTTATTCGTTACCATGAGAACATTTTTGGGGGAAGCGGTGGCTGGTACAAACAGGTGAGCCGCTCCGTGAGCGCTATTACAGTTGGGGCCGGCTATAGAGCGTGGCGAAGAAGAACAAAGCGAGACAGAATTTATTTTTCTGGCTACACAGCAATCTTCTTCTCTCCCAGTGCGTCATGAGAGGCAGGCGGTGAAATAATGTGCGATCTTTCGCATACTGTCCCATCCATCACAGGAGTACACAACTGCAGTTATTCTCTGTATCTTCTTCAGGAATTTTTAATTTTTAGAGTCGCTGTGGTTGTAGGTTTTAGAAGGATGGAATAGTGGAAACCATATCACATTAGAAAAAGTTTTGGATTAAAGCACTGGCTAATAGTTCCTCACTAAATACTACTATGGGCACAGTTGGAGCGTCAACAGAGTTGCGGGAGAAAGGAATGATGAAAAAAAAAAACAGGCGCCGGCAGATTTTAGCAAGAGCTGCAATCTGCGACATGGCGTGGGCTTTAGGAAGGAAGACGCTGAATTTTCTACAAGTAATAGGAATGCCTGGTCGAATAAATTCACTGCAAAATATTAGGAAATGCTTACGGTAAACGGCGTGAATTGCCTATCAAGAAAAAAAAATTTGGCACAGATTAGCCGCTATTCAATTCAAAATGGCGATCCCGGATTTTTTTTTTTTTTTGGTCTAGACGTCGTTTGACTCGAGGCGGTGGAAAATTTTAAGAATCAACTGCTCATCAATGAATGCGGCTTTCGTTGCCAGACATGCGTCAACACAACCAGAAATAGCTCTAAAATCTATTTTGCTCAGAATAGAAATTTAATAGAATTGACTTCAGTGTCACGAAACCACCTTATGACATCCCATACCGTACACCTACACATGGTGTGGCTCAAGGGCGCAGCTCTAATATTTTAGGGCTGTACAATGTCAGAAGGGAGTGTCATAACTGAACATCAGGTTTTTCATTCGTTTGCTGAGACCAGATATTTATTTTCTCATATTTTTTTGACAACCTACTTGCTGAGCAGCTACTGTTTATTCACGTAGACGTCATGAGCGCTCGGCGGTGCATCTCTCTTGAAACCTGTGCGATCAGACTATTCGAAATTAAGACTGAGCAAGTGTTTTTTTTTTTTAATAAAATGTACCCAGAGATTCCTGGATGCTTAGACTTACAATACTTTGCATTCACTTTACTGTGCCAGGTGGCGCTATGGAGGCTCCACCTTGAACGCTATTGTTTTCACCATCGAACACATTGGACGATTGCCTTCGCCGTCAAGTCCATTATTGCCAAAGACACTACACTTGTGTCATACAGCGGCACAACATGCGACTTCAACAAAACAACCTGAATCTCAAATCCATTTGCGGTACTAGTGTACCGTCGCTATTAGTTGCGGCTACATGCAGGTAACAGATTCAGATTCTTCCCCAAGAGCTTCTCGAACTTTTCTTCTCTTTCTGAGGGAAAAACTGATATAATGTACAGATCGCCATAGTTGATAGGTTTTGACATACTGCAAAAATAACACGTATCTCTTCGAATATTTGCTTGTACATTTTACAAAGGGAACTCCTCAAAGATGTCGACAATGATCTTTGGGGCTAGTAGCTTGTGCCTTCTCTTACATCAACCGACGAGGGGAAAAAAAATGTGTTCTCTGTCTGTGAGAGTTTCTTCCCAGGATCCAAGAGAATCTCCGCCGAAGTCAAGCGTCCTTTGCGACCATCGGCCCTATACGACGCTGTCAAAAGATCGCATTCTGGTTAGGCTTTACCGAGAAAGCCCGGCCGAGATCGACATGACCGTTGCATAACTTTTGCCTCTTACACGAAAAGGGAATCATCGCTCCCGGGCATGAAGTTTGTTTTCCCGCTAACTTTCGAGGTTCCTTGTACTGTGTCCCGGATTCCGAAATCCGTTCACACAGTGAGGGGAAGAAAGTCTTAGGGAATTGAGCAAGATGTTTTGTTCTGTGATCTTTCTTGCCTCAATGCCGCATGTGCAGATGCTCACCAGGCGAGCGGTTTCGAATGGGTTTGTTATTTTGTTTCCTCGTGGTATCTGTTTTGTAGTTTTATCGTCAAGGCAATGGCAAGCTTCAGTACAAAAAATAAACGAGACGACGTCTGCCGGGTGGTTGTTTACCGCACCGATAGGTTCTACAGTGGATCTGCGCGTAACCCTATAGAAATGCGCTGTAGCATTACGCGACGTTTATTTGGCGATGTTGTCAGAGTTGACGTCTGGCTTACGACATAACCGAAAAGGCATTTTATACATTGAGACACGCTCGTAACTTTTATTGGGGTCCCCGTGGCGGCGTCGTGCTTTAATGCCCCACCGTAATGCCGCGCTGTTTTTAAACGGCACTTCCGAAAGCGCAACTGTTTTCCACCTCACTGGCAACGAGGCTTACTGCTTGAGAAAGAAGAAAGTAGAGCCGTTCGCTTCGGTCGTGATTCGTAGCCGAGACAGCGAGCACAATACGAAACACCCGAACTTCACTAGCATTAAGATTTAGGCTTTAGAGGATTTCAATTTTTAGAGTAGTATCTCTGCTATTATCGATCATCTATGTTCGCCTTGGCGTCTCGTGAATTTTCAATTTTAATTGTATCTATTTCGCCTGTTTTCTACTCAAAGCGCAGACTACAATCCAGCCTTGATTATGATATACCTCGTGTTCCCTGAGATCAGATTTTTTAGCGTGGTTTTTATTGTCGGAGAATATTTGAAACACGCCTCGAGGTTAATTATTGGTGCCTTTTTAGGGTATATATGGTTGGTTGTCAGTAGAAAATAAAGAGTGTTTTAATCCAGCCAGCTTCAAAACGGGCGGCTGAGCATGCCAAGAGGGCGTTTAAGTATGTCGTGGATCGCCCACTGAGACCGTTTTTTTTTCTACTACACGCCATAGGGCGCGATATTGTTCGACCTCTCATGAAAAAAAAAAAGTAAGTGCAGTATAGAAGCATCCGCGAGGTTCAACGGCCCACTGCTGCTAACGCACTGAAACAATCCACCGAGGAAGAATTTGTATTGATTATTACCGCAAGGGCCCTCCAGGGGAACTACATTAGTTTCGGCACCGAAGAAATGAAATAACATGAAGCGGGAAAAAGAACGCATGTTTTCGGGCGCTCAACGCGCGACTGAATCCAACGTAATTGAGTCAATCTTGTTCGTATCGCCGAAGCACACTTAACTTTCTTGACCTCCCTCTATCTTTCTAATTCTTATTTAAAGAAGGCAGTAAAAATTATTAGCTTATTCACCCCTTTTCAACCGGACTTGCTGGATCGAAAGGCGTGGACAAGCTGCGGAGAACGACATTTGGAAAGCTTGAATCGCTAAAAAAAAAAAATCTAAAATGTGTCGAGAGTCCGCAGCCTTGTCGGTTTCTTCGGTGTGTAACAGTTAAAAAAAAATGTTTTTTTTTTTCTATTCGCATATGATAGATATGCGTACAGTGGGGATGAGTCGGAAAACGAACATCAGATTAGCTTTCTTCCCCATTAACCATTTGCAGCGTAACATAGGGCTAAAGGCGCAAGCCGTTGAGGCACCACGTGCTTGTGGCCTGGTTCTGATAACATAGTGGTCGCTTCAGCAATAAACCCATATTTTTAAGCGCCATTATTTGGTCCTGTTTCCTAGCTGCTTTTGTTTAGTTGGCTCTTTTAGCGGTGTTTGACTGTATACTTTATGCATACTTCCTCTCTGTCACCAGCGCTGCTTAACGTCTCGGACTGCTGCTGCCCCGCTGCCTATTCCTTTCCTTCCGGGAAGAGTTTAGAAGAATACCTCGACCCCCACTTCACCGCGACTCTCTCACGGCGTGGGCGGCAAATAGAAGCGCAGGGATCAATAGACGCGAGTGGGGTCTGTGAGCGGAATGAAGAATCTGTGCCCACGTAGCAAAGGCATGCATCGCGACGAGCCCGTTGTTTGTCGAGGTGTGATTTTGTTGCGGGCTCCACAAAGCCACGCAGCTGACTTTGCTGGTGCGACGCGAGACAGATGCAGTGCGTGCATCATCGATTTGGTGTGCGTTCAGGCGGCCGGTGAACTTTACTGAGGGCTCGTTCGCTGTGCTCTTTCCACAGCCCCCAGGGATCATGCTGCGCGTTGTGTCCCGCGGTGACGACGGCCTACGCGCCTTCTTTCACCGCTGTGCAGCCCGAATCACAAGCAGCCAGTGAACGCGCTTCTGCAGCGCTATATGCTTGTTGCGTGGTGTGGTGGCGCTCTAGCGATAAGCGAGTGGTGAGGCGCCTTTCTAGGCTCTTGTGCGCTTGAAGCACTAAGGCAGGGGCAGGAGGCTAGCGCTGCTGAACTGCACACAACTAAAGCTGCCGTGGTGGCTCAGTGGTTATGGCGCTCGACTGCGGACCCGAAAGACGTGGGTTAGATCGCGGCCACGGCGGTCAAATTTCCATGCAGGTGAAATGTTAGAGGCCCGCGTACTCTGCGATGTCAGTGCGCGCTAAATAACACCAAGTGGTCGAAATTTCTGAAGCCCTTCACTAAGGCGTCCCTCATAGCCTGAGTCGCTTTGGGACGTTAAACCCCATAAACCACACAACTAAAGCTTAGCGAGAGGTGCGCCACTGTCCGTGTTCATTTTTCCTCTCTTGTCGACTTCTGGTGCGCGGTTGAGGCGCGTTTCATTGCATGCATGTTCCATGCAGTATGGTAGTCGATGCGATCATGTCACAGCGCTGCAAGCTTTTTTTAGGCGAGCTACGGACGCCCCTGGCCTCTGCAGTAGTGTCGACCTCTGATTTGCACAGAATGACGAAGAGCAATTTTTCACGAGGAGGACGTAGTCATAGCTTCCCTCCGGGAAGGCGGAGGTGGCAATGGTAACGAAATCTGTGCCTTCATTGATGGTTTTCGCCACTCAGCAGTCAGCATTTCGTTGAAGAAGATTAAAGCGCGAAAAAGAGGCAATACAAAGATATGCTCGCGAACTTTGATTCAATGTTTCCGATTAGTTTCCGCTCGAAAGGAAGACGCCTGTTATTGTCAGATTCAAGCAGTGCGGGAAATATAATGTGTTAGGAAAAAGTCTTTTTAGAAGAAGTGGATTAATTAAGATTTATAAAATGGCAACATGGTACTAAAATATCAACCAAAATGGCGGTAATTTCCCCAACTGCCTTGAGTGTAGAACGGTGGTCCGGAGTTCTGTACGGTTTTTTTTCTGTCTGGCCCCGGACGAAATTTGCTATGAAATCTACGTCTTCCACGTGCATTGGTTGCCGTCTACCCGTCGTCTATTTAAAAATCAAAATATTACGTTGCCTAAAACGACGCTGAACTTTAGTTCAGTTGGGCTAGTCCTTATTTAAGGTGGTTTCCGCTGATTCTGAAGCTGGCTTGGCCCTTTGCGTCTAGCCAGCCCATCCATGGCAGACGAATATCTTTCAAGTTTCGGTTTGATAATATCCGCGCCGCTTTGAGTGAGGCTATAGTTTTGAGTCCTTGCTCACCACTTTAACTTGTCGAGATTTTGGTGCCTCGATCTGTCTCTGGCGTGATGATAGGAAGCAAATCTTAAGGTCTCTCTGCATCGGCTTTTTGCCGCTGTTTCATCGCGCACGCAGCCCTGGACTTACGGCTTATCTAGAAAAATTGTAACCAGCCGCTCTTCCAATTCATATACTTTTTCCCCCAGAAGCTCCCCAGTCGAGCTTATGCGCGACCGCTAATGGTTCGACTGTGCAGGAAAACTGTCCGTTCACAACTAGCTGCTGCACAAAAGAATCACGCTTGCGATAATCCTTTCTCCTCAAACCAGCGCACGCTGGAGGCGTTGGGTGCCCGCAATATTTATCTTCCATGCAGGCATAGCACCCGACCCAATTGGAAGGCGCGTCATCCGTTTCATACATGTCGGCGTATGTGGTTAAAACTGTATTCATCTGGACGCCCCGTTGCAAACCGCTTCAGCGGAGCTGCGGCGGAAGCTCGGGTTTCATTCTCGCGCACGTCTCCAGGAGCCGAGAGAATCGTCGTCCGCTGAGCGCGACGAGCCCAACACAAAGGAACGCTGGTCGCCATCTCTCGACGCTCGACTTATGCGTTGTTTGCCTTTTGTTTCACAAAGTAAGGCCCATGGCTTCAACACGCGACATGATAAAGCTCACCCGTTCGTTACGAGAGCATTCCTTGCGAACAAAATGCTGTTGGATGACGCAGCTAAATATGGCGCAGACTTGTGTTGTCCTGTCCAGATGTCTCGCTAGCCTGTGCAAAAGAGCGCGAGCTGAATCTGGTTCAAACTTAACCAAAGGCTTCCACGGAGTCACTACTTCTTTAATCTGCTTCTTTTTCGCGCTTTTTAAGAACAGCGCGTTGCGTTTAGTAAATCTTGGCCGCACTGGCCGCACTGCTAGGCGCTAAAAGAAAGAACAAGGCTCCTGTCGCAGGTTTATCCCGTGCGTGGTTTAAGTATCATTTCAAGTTAGTTGTGCCATTGCGTCTGTTAATAAGCTAGCGGTCTTCCAAGATAATAGCTTTCAATTGGCGGCTACGCTTTTATCACCAACACATTATGTATCTCTGACCCTGTAGACCTTAACACTACACTTTAGTTCCGCTTTAAGGATATGACACTGTAGTGTTAACGGGTTAATGCGCGTATATACGAAATCTGTCATTCTCGTCTTTACATTCATGTATCCGTATGAGCCCGCATGCCACTCCTGGCTCAGTGGTACAGCAATTAAGCGAAGCGCCACTACCCTGTGATGGCAGGTGCTGCCCCGCTGGGGCTTGTGCGGCCCAGGTTATTCTTGTAGAGCAACGTCTCGCTACCAGTCATTAACTTAACTGCCACCTGCCAGGTGGTCAGTTTGCTTTCAATCCGGTGGGAAGGTTTTGATGATGAAGTAGAACGTTCTTGCGAGCTAGTTGCAGAAAACATTGGAACTGCGATTAGTACTGATGGTCATCTTTACACTTGTTCTTCGTTTCCTTCCATGTCATGGTTGTTTTTTTCATACCCCATTCCATTCTTTTACCTGGTTTTAATTTTTACTTTTACTCTTGTTGTTTGCTGTTTCCATGCTCTCATGCCGGTTTTTCCGCATGCCACACCATGTTTTATTGTGTTTTCATACGTTTTTACTCTTGCTGTCTGTAGGGACGACTTCATTGTCACTTCGACTATTTTTCATACTCTTTACTCAGGCTGATTCTTAGGCTCCTTACAAGTTTTTAGTCGTTTTCTTGACGCACTTTCTGGGGACATGCTGACTGAATGCTCTCTGGTTTATCGGCCTTTCTGCAACGCAAATTTTTATCAATGTGGTCTAGATTTTAATCAGGTCTTGAGTGAATGACAGTGATGGTTATACGCATAGGTTCACCCCCTATATAGCATTTGCTTTTCGGTCTCGAATAAATAGTTGGAAGTCTGGGGCTGTGTTGTCGTTTGTGTTCCTCGATCTCCCGTCGTGTCCCATTCGCGCAGTACTGATATTTTCTGTGATAATGATGATGGCACAATGTCACGTGACATAGGCGACCACCATAGGTTGCTTCTACGGGGATCTTTCGCTCAAAACGCTAACGTCGTCGACGCCAATGATGCCGACTCCAATGACACCGACGTCAATGACGCCGACGTCAATGACGCCGACGTCAATGACGCCGACGTCAATGACGCCGACGCCAATGACGCCGAAGACGACGCCGCCTGATTTTCTGCAGAGCGGTAGCCATTACGCTATCACATTAAAAATAAATTAGGCAGAATAAGACGTAAGAAAACAGGAGGCACAAACCAAGGGTTGATCTAAAAAGAAAAGGTATTTAGCGTGTCGCCGATGTGCGCGGCGGGAGCCGTGAATACGCGCACCATGAGGGTGTCCCCGAGTACAGGTACAGCGACAGAATATGTGTGGACTAGTGGTTATGGTGCTCGGCTGCTGACCCGAAATACGCGGGCTCGATCCCGGCCGCGGAGGTCGAATTTCTATGGAGGCGAAATTCAAGAGGCCCGTGTACTGTGCGATGTCAGTGCACGCTAAAGAACTCCAGGTGGTCCAAATTTCCGGAGCCCTTCACTACGGCGTCTCTCATACCCTGAGTCGCTTTGGGACGTTAAACCCACATAAACCAAACCTAAACCAAACTTCTTCAGGTGCGCCTGTTCTCAGATTTAATACGCAAGACCGAATGCATTAACGATGGAAACGGAAATGTTTGAGCGCTGTAGTTTTTCGCAGCTTGTCCCTATGAAATCAGCTAGACCTCGATGCCGTCAACCGCACCAAACACAGCCAAACAGCTTTAACCATGCCACCACACGGCGAAAACAAAAGCTAAATTGCGTGCGGAACCAGAGAAACAGGGCGCACTGGCTGGACCGTGTGCAGTGGGGTAGTTTGAAAACGGGTGAACTGCAATGACCTTGGGAACTCCGTTGAGGTGCAGCATAGCGCGCCTGGCCGCACACACCGCGCAGCGTGACACCTTTCAGTGCGCCGCGTACACAGTTTTCGGAGTTGGAGTCGCCAGCGAAAAAGCGCGCGCCGAAAGTGTGGAGTTGTAAAGTCAAACGCTCCGCGAGAGGCGGAACAGGTTTTTCGACAAACAAAGATTCTTTGCGCGCTTAATCCAGCTCACTATTTCGTCAAGGAGCCGCCAGTGATGGCATTTTATTATGTCAGTCACGACAGGGTCGTTGCTATCTGCTCAGTTTACATTCACAGCGTTCCTGTTTCCTTTGTTAAAACCTGAAACCTTCGACAGAGCGGAGCCCAAAACTCCAAGCAGATGGAATGCCTATACAACATTTTCTGATAGACTTAAGCTCAAATGTTTAAGTATAGCTTTGTTGCACGCAGATGAAGCTTGAGACACCGTTTTTTTTCCAGAAAAAAAAAGTAACGCAGATATCCTAATTCGAGTGTTTTTCCCTTGTAAGATCAGAAAGTCGGACAATTGGTACGGTCAATAAAGAAACCGAGAAACATTCTTTAGCAAATGGCGGGAATGGCGGCGCCACATCGGTTCGACAGCGTATCGCCACAGAATAGATGAGAGGGGAAACTGAAGATAGCTAAGGTTAATAAGGCTTGTTATAGAGCTAATGCTAAATACAAAACATGATAGCAAGAAAGCAGAGAGAATATTGCCCGCGCTTTTTGGACCTTATTAAGGGGACCCTTCTCATAATCCATCCCGCAGCGGCCTGCATGCAACGCAGAATTAATGGCCACTGCTCCACTGAAATATACCTTATTAATGAGAAACCCGGAGAATGCGGTATTTTTCTTTTGCAGCCAATCTGGGGTCAGAGTGGTGCCGCGCTATTCCGGCAGTCTACGCGTCTCTCTTTATGCGCTTTTCATGTCTCCGACTGCGCAACGTCTATTCACAACCCATTGAATGCACTGATGAACACCCGGCGCCCCTTTCGTACGAGTGCCCTTTATTTCGGACGTGGTGGATGGTAGGGCGCTCGCTGTCCCCATGGTGGCGGTCACCCGAGCCGCTTTCATTACAAGCGTTGACAGTGAGGGATTAGAAGGGGGAAGGACGGTGTGTGGTGCCTTAACTGAACAACGTTTGGTAATTAATCTCTGGAGGATACAAGCGCGAATGGCTCGAGGGCCGTACTGCCTGTATTTGACAGAACCACTAGACGCGAAACGATGATAATTTTAGGAACATGGATCAAGGTTCCTGAGGGCGATCCACCGCGTTAAGAGAGCGGGGTAGATACTGGGCGCGGGGGGATGAACGAGCGGAATGTGAACGCCGTTATTCTATGCATGCTTCGTTTCACCTTTGAAATTCCTGCTCCTCATTTTATCACCTCAACTTTCGCTGGTGGATTGCGGCTTTCCCAAGACTTGAGTCAAAATCAAGATTTAAGAGAAGCATGCAGGCGAAAAAGCGGACAGGGGAGGGGCTGGAAGAAAGAGATAAACTTCTTTAAGCCGTGTTTAATGAGATGCCGCCCCGAGCAGCGTATTCATAAAGAGTTAGCCGCTCGTTGGGGCGCTTTGAGCTTCCGGCATCTTCAAGTCCCTACTGCATTTCCGACTTGATTCTTAAGTAAGACAGGAAACTCCGAGTTCTTTCGACTGAGGTGTGTACTTGGCCCGCACGCATGCATGGACGCCCGTGGGTGACACAGGCGGGCTCCTTTTGACCTTGTTGTCTCGATTTATATATCGCTGGCATTTCCGGGCGCATTCCTTGAAATAACCTCAAAAAAAGAACGAAGAAGGGGTGGGGGTGGGGGGAGGGCGGGGAGTTATTTATCGACGCACCCTAACAAGTCCGCCTTGGCAAGTGGACAGCGGTCGGCTGTTACCCTAATTACCGTAATCGCTTCTCGTGGCTCGAAGCAATTGTTTTTTCACCAAGCACTGGACGTAGGAATGCTGTAAGCACAGAGTTAAATACCTTTTGCAAGGCTTTGGCGAAGTATTTGTGGCCCACGGCCAAGACATGTTCTTTAAACACATTAGCTTGAGCGAAAGACTGCGATTCTGCATTTGCCGGAAGCTTCTCTGTGCACTTTAGGAACACGCAATGTGCGTGCGCCAGGTACCGGTGAATGGAATTTGAAAGTCACTATTACTGAGGACTGATTACCCAGCGCACACGAGCACACGCGAATCCCATTTTGGAAGTTTAGTTCCCATGTCAAAGCATGGCTAATGTCGGGTGGCACCCGGTGAAAATAAAGAGCCCATTTACTCGTTTTATTTGCACGTTTTCTTTGATGTTTGGAAGTGCACATCCCAGGTGATTTGTTTCTTTTTCCGCATATGTTGCTCGGAGCCGAACGAAAGTATCGCTTTTTTTGTTTTTCGCGCTTTCAAGTTCGAGATTATTTAGTAATTTAATAATTAAGTAATCAGTGAATCCTTTTATTACGCTACCCCTGTCCTAGTTGAAAACAATAGGTGTCTGGGTGGGTTACACAGGAGCAGTGAAGGGCCCAAATGCAGTTGTGCCGTCTAAAACTCTGCAGGCGGGACTTATGTGGCGAGGAGAGAGAACAAGAATGCGAAGTCTTTTTTATCTTCTATGTTGCCAAGAGTCCAAAGGTAGTCACAGTTTACCCACCCTCGCCAACTTCGGCGCCAAGAAAGCCCGTACTATGTCTCAAGCAGTACTGTCCTGTGGACAAAAACAAAACAAAGATACGATGAGACAGTTGTATTTATTTCGATCAACTTCTTAAGAGGAGGGTGATAAACTGTAAGCGCTTAGAAAGCGTCAAAAGAAAGATGAAGCGTAGAGGAAACAGCGTTCCGGCATGGTGGGGATTCCAAAACGCAATAATGTTAAGATATCAAATTGAGTTTTGATCAGTCGTTCGCAGGAGATATTCGTTTATCAGTACTTTCAAAAGTGCCCCCCCCCCCCCCCACACACACACACACGCACACGCACACATGACGACCTTAAGACGACTTTGCTTACCCTTACCTCCCTTGTGCATCGGATTGCTTGCAGAAAACTCAGGATTTATTCAACGAACCCAATCGCGAACCCAACGAACCCAATCGAACCCAATCGCGCGCACACGCGCACACGCGCGCACGCGCACACACGCACACGCGCACACACGCACACGCGCACACACGCACACACGCACACACGCACACACGCACACACGCACACATGACGACCTTAAGACGACTTTGCTTACCCTTACCTCCCTTGTGCATCGGATTGCTTGCAGAAAACTCAGGATTTATTCAACGAACCCAATCGCGAACCCAACGAACCCAATCGAACCCAATCGCGCGCACACGCGCACACGCGCGCACGCGCACACACGCACACACGCACACACGCACACACGCACACACGCACACACGCACACATGACGACCTTAAGACGACTTTGCTTACCCTTACCTCCCTTGTGCATCGGATTGCTTGCAGAAAACTCAGGATTTATTCAACGAACCCAATCGCGAACCCAACGAACCCAATCGAACCCAATCGCGCGCACACGCGCACACGCGCGCACGCGCACACACGCACACACGCACACACGCACACACGCACACACGCACACATGACGACCTTAAGACGACTTTGCTTACCCTTACCTCCCTTGTGCATCGGATTGCTTGCAGAAAACTCAGGATTTATTCAACGAACCCAATCGCGAACCCAACGAACCCAATCGAACCCAATCGCGCGCACACGCGCGCACGCGCACACACGCACACACGCACACACGCACACACGCACACATGACGACCTTAAGACGACTTTGCTTACCCTTACCTCCCTTGTGCATCGGATTGCTTGCAGAAAACTCAGGATTTATTCAACGAACCCAATCACGAACCCAACGAACCCAATCGAACCCAATCGCGCGCACACGCGCACACGCGCGCACGCGCACACACGCACACGCGCACACACGCACACGCGCACACACGCACACACGCACACACGCACACACGCACACATGACGACCTTAAGACGACTTTGCTTACCCTTACCTCCCTTGTGCATCGGATTGCTTGCAGAAAACTCAGGATTTATTCAACGAACCCAATCGCGAACCCAACGAACCCAATCGAACCCAATCGCGCGCACACGCGCACACGCGCGCACGCGCACACACGCACACACGCACACACGCACACACGCACACATGACGACCTTAAGACGACTTTGCTTACCCTTACCTCCCTTGTGCATCGGATTGCTTGCAGAAAACTCAGGATTTATTCAACGAACCCAATCGCGAACCCAACGAACCCAATCGAACCCAATCGCGCGCACACGCGCACACGCGCGCACGCGCACACACGCACACACGCACACACGCACACACGCACACACGCACACATGACGACCTTAAGACGACTTTGCTTACCCTTACCTCCCTTGTGCATCGGATTGCTTGCAGAAAACTCAGGATTTATTCAACGAACCCAATCGCGAACCCAACGAACCCAATCGAACCCAATCGCGCGCACACGCGCACACGCGCGCACGCGCACACACGCACACACGCACACACGCACACACGCACACACGCACACACGCACACACGCACACATGACGACCTTAAGACGACTTTGCTTACCCTTACCTCCCTTGTGCATCGGATTGCTTGCAGAAAACTCAGGATTTATTCAACGAACCCAATCGCGAACCCAACGAACCCAATCGAACCCAATCGCGCGCACACGCGCACACGCGCGCACGCGCACACACGCACACACGCACACACGCACACACGCACACACGCACACATGACGACCTTAAGACGACTTTGCTTACCCTTACCTCCCTTGTGCATCGGATTGCTTGCAGAAAACTCAGGATTTATTCAACGAACCCAATCGCGAACCCAACGAACCCAATCGAACCCAATCGCGCGCACACGCGCACACGCGCGCACGCGCACACACGCACACGCGCACACACGCACACGCGCACACACGCACACACGCACACACGCACACATGACGACCTTAAGACGACTTTGCTTACCCTTACCTCCCTTGTGCATCGGATTGCTTGCAGAAAACTCAGGATTTATTCAACGAACCCAATCGCGAACCCAACGAACCCAATCGAACCCAATCGCGCGCACACGCGCACACGCGCGCACGCGCACACACGCACACACGCACACACGCACACACGCACACACGCACACACGCACACACGCACACATGACGACCTTAAGACGACTTTGCTTACCCTTACCTCCCTTGTGCATCGGATTGCTTGCAGAGACCTCAGAATTTATTCAACGAACCCAATCGCATCCCTTCATCAATTACCAAGACAACAAAAGAGACAGTGAATCCTTAGGCCAATCTTCTCTTTTGTCCCGCAAATACTCTTTCGCAGCATACATTAACACAATAACATCAGCTGGAATAATTACTTCATAGAATGCAAGGAACAGGTCTGAAAAAGTTACCCGACTCAGAAGTGAGCGTATTTCACTGAGAAATCTCTTTCGGAGCTTTCTGCGAGACGATGTTTTCTGTCTAATAAAGGTTCACTTTTTGCCTGAAAGGTTTCACAAGACACTGAAAATTTCCAGTACTTTTTATTCATGTTAAATGTGCATATGACATGACGTTGCACTTGAAGAGTTCCCAACTTTTTAAAAAAAATCATGTTTGTAGCCGAAGCTGGGAATGCTGAGACAGGAGTTGTCCAGAATGTATCAGCTAACCCAGCATTTACCTGTGGTGGCGTGAATCGCCGGACATCTGGTTGACGCCCCATGCGGCACCGTTCCATGCTGGATCTGTACACTGCAACTGCCCCGAGATGTGAGAAGGTAGCACCCCGCTCAGAACACTTTTAAGGTCATTTTATTACGGGGATAAGACGCGAGCGCGAAGCAACTAGTGGCTATTCAAGGCCGTCTTTGCGTGTCGCGCATAAAGGCAAACAGCAAGCGCCTGACCCTGACGCAACATCGCGGGCAAGTCATCAAGAGGAATGTGGCGCGCTTTCTTTACAGAAGTTGCAAAAGGTTTCGGATCACGCCGTTTATCCTTTCTAATCCACGCACTGGTGGTTCTCTTCGTTAGATAATAGTTTTTTTTTTCGCCAATTATATTTAGGGAAATCACCGGAGGACCAATGACGATTCTCTAGATTGTACCACTGCCGCCTTCACTAAAGAGGCTGCTATTTCTGGTTAACAAACATCCTTTCCTGGATGCACCCATTCTCTGCAAGCTACTCTCAACACTTACATTTTGCCGTCTTTTTTGTATGGAGGGGTTCAGTCCTTTTCATTTTACATTTTTCCCTCTAACTTTATGCGCATTACGGAGCCTGTAGGTGCAATCACAATCTTTTCGATATTTGTGAGCGACTGAATGTTAAAACCGCGAAGTTTTTTTCAGATTTTTAAATCAGAGAAATGAACAGGCGTAGTCCGGAGAACGAAACAAATTCTTAAAATACGTATTAGAAATTTACGGCCGATTCATAACATCCGGGGAATCCTGATAATCAATTAGGCACATTAAGATGAGGTTTCTCCACCCCAAGCCAAAAATATTTGGGATACCACACATTCTATTAAATCCGACGAAAGACTGTGAAGGCAACTCTTCTTTACGGGAGGGCTTTCTCTCGTACATGATGCATTCTAGTCTTTCTATGTTGCCATTGAGTAATGCCGCTCCTCCAGACTAAAACTACGGTGTGCTGCTGGTTTTCAATGCAGATATATTCTTGAACGTCTGTACGGAAGGAAGAATGTTGCCTCGGAAAACGCTAGGTTCTATTTTTGCCTCTCTTCGAATAGGGTGAGGATGAAGTTTTTTATAGCGCAGAAGTAACAATAAATGCTTAAAAAGAGAGTTCTATT
Organism: Amblyomma mixtum; assembly: GCF_055824585.1. Taxonomy (NCBI): domain Eukaryota; kingdom Metazoa; phylum Arthropoda; class Arachnida; order Ixodida; family Ixodidae; genus Amblyomma; species Amblyomma mixtum. The sequence continues at coordinate 272,615,321 of NC_143013.1, forward strand.
TAGTTCATTATTCTTGTAATATCGCAGCTTATTGTGATAATACCTAAAGAGGCACACAAGGGTTTATTAAAAAACAATTATATGGCCGCAGAATAAAAATGATTTAGCAAAACGAATAAGTTGCAGAGATAAAGAGAAAAGACTCCCATACTAGTCACATTTGTTCATTAATATGTGCATGGCTGAAAAAATAATTGTTATTAATGTGTTCTAAAAATGAAGATTCAGAACTATGCGTTTTAGACTTTTGGAGGAAGGCCTGTTATAAAATTTGCATTTTCCAGCCCATTTTTTTCCATCAGCGACTTAGTCTATTAAGCTATGCTAACAGGACAGCCAAAGCGAAGCTAGTTATTGTGCAACCACTAATAAGCACGAGCAACACGACTACGATATGCACCACCCATTCATATACAGAAAAATGTCTGCGAGGGTTTCGTGGTTCCTTATAGAAGTATAAACTAATTGGAGCTCCAGGATGGATGGAATAAGACATTCACATAGCGGGACGTGTGCTTTTAAGGGCGCTCTGATAGATTTAAACTAGGCGGTATTTAATGTAAGAAACCCTATGTCAAGAAGTCACACAGACCAAGCCGAGATTGAGGGTAGGATTACACCAAACGGCGCTCTGAACAAAACCATGTACTTACTTACCGTAAGTATAGCAGATGGCATCCTCGTTTTGGCGTAAGTGTGAAAGAAACCATGCTGCTTCTACATTATTGAAAAGTTTAATTGCTGTAGAGCAAACAAGTGCCAATTAAATCCCAGATAAGTCATTGTCCTCATATTGACTCCCGTGATAGACCGCCTGATAGCTCATGAGATCACGCAGAGTTCATGCCACCTACTTTCACCGTTACATTACCAAAATACTGCATGCGCTATTAAAAAGAAGACCCACGGCTTCAAGAAAATCACGAACAAAAAACTCCGCTCAGAGTTAGACAAAGACTCCTCTCGGTAAGTTCTCTTTAAACACTACTGCGTTTCAAATCACGACTCGCAATGCCGGTTTGTAGAGCCAGTTAAAGACGAAAGTTCAAGAAATGAACAAGGAACTTACCTTATAACCGTAATAGCATTTAAGGAGCTATTTACTACTTCAAAAAAGAATTGTAAAAATATAAATTGTGGGGTTTAACGGCGCATTGGAGGGCTCAGGAATATTCTATGTGCCGTCGGGTACCCATCGGGGATGCATTCAATATGAGCCGTCTCCTGGCGTGTTGCTCCACTCCTTCGGGACAAATTCTCGCGAAATAGATCTTTTACGCACCTTGTGGAAACGAGCGATACTTTTTGCTATGGCGCTTTTTGGGCAAGCGGTTCTTATAAAAATAAAATCCATCATCTTATTCATTATCATCATCAGCTCCGCAATTAGTTAAACCATAAGGGGTTCTTTAACGCGCGCTGACATAGCACAGTAGCCGGTCGATTTTTGTACTTCAAAAGAGCAGTTTACCTCGGTCGGCTGTGGTGAAACGTGTATCCAGACAATCGTTCTAGCTCACCAACTCCGAGCATCCGCGTGGAAAACTCCGTAATTGAAGCAATAAAGGATGCATTCTTCGAACTCTTGCCTTTTGCAGTGGCTATCCTTACTCTCGAATTTCTTATACTAATCGATGTTGTCTTTATTCTGAAACCCAGTGTGGTGTAACACAAAAATTAATTAACACATACTTTGAAACAACCTGTCACTATTAATGATCCTTTCTTCCTCATCCCAATGTTGCCTACGGCGGCTGCTGGGAGAATACACTGAAACCTGCGCACTCAGTCATCGTTCTCTGTGTAGTGTAAGGGAGAGGATTCCCCTATGTTCAGCGAAATAAAAGCCATGCGTCGCCGTTTCATTTATTCCAGAGGTGAACGCGTTGTTCCAAAAAATGCTAGTTATATGTAAAACAAATTAGTACATTAAAAAGAGAGGACAAAGGCCGGCAGAAAGAGAAAACCAGAGACGCTTCTTTCTACTTTCATCATGTCTTTTTATTGCACTATATTTTTTTAAAGATAAAGCCCAGCTCGCCCACCGGCATATTTTACTGAATGTTTCGACTGATAAACTTTATTGCCGTCTCGTTTTTATTGTCTGTCAATGATCCCTCTGCACGAGGTCGCAATATTTTGAATGAAATCGTGCAATGTAAACACAATAACGATATGGTGCGTTAAACTGAGCTGACTACGGCTAAACTATCTCCTTGAGGAAACAGCCCCCACTTGTGTCGCGAGTATTCGCCACTAGAAAGGGACGACCGTCTACATACCCCCTCCCATAGTAGTCTAGCTTTTAATTCTTAATAACACTCTCAGCTTTTCATTAAAAACACAGCGGATTCTTTGAAGACTAGTCAAATCTTGCTGAGGAATCAAGCAGAGGTTGCATTATCCGCACGCGAACAGCTCAGAGATAAACGAGCATGAGCAACAAGCTCTCGTCCACTACAATGGTCCAGCGTACCGTGTTTTTTTCGGTACATTCTTTTTGTGCCCGCCTCTCGGACTGTTCCCTGTAAGCCAGCCGTTCTGATATATGGCTAGTTGCCGTGGGTCACTGCTGAAATTTGTTTTGTACCAACAAACTTTGTTTTATTTTTTCTTTGTAAAGACAACAAGGACACGAAAGGGGCGGTAGTAAATCATTCGCTAATGGCGTCCCGCGTGTTGCTTGTGTATCGCGCTCGACACAGGACGGTCGTGTCTTGAATCCGCTGCATTAATTCCCATTAGTGAAAACTCATGCTTTTGGGGCGGTTGTTAGGCTAACTATACCCGGTCGGCACCCCAGCCAGACTTCGAGTTTTGTTAGAGGGCGTTACAATGACTCCCGACCCCAAGCAAAGGGACTTTCTATAAAGGCTTGCGTACAGGCCGAAAAAATGTTTACGTTCGCATAGGCGGTCCTTACTGCTGCTTTCTTATGTATGTCATGCAGTTGCTTGGTTATTTTATGGCCGGTATTTCCTTGTGCCAATTCTGACTTATAAGTACTTTCTTCTTTCTTCACTGGCTGTTTCTTTAGACCTTTATAGTTACCAATGCTTGCGCAGATAAGAATATAGAATACCGCCATGGTTCTGCAATAGTGGAAGTGGATAGCAGCCTCTCGAATATCTCTCCTGCGACAGAGTTCTCTACTCTCCGCCTGGGAGCGAGGCTTGTTTTTAAAAATTTACTCTCTTCCTTCAACTTATCGAGTGATGCGAACTGGATTAGGTACACTGGATCGAAACCTACAAAAATGAAAACTTTGACTTAAAAATAAAAAAGTCCTCCATATACAACTACAGGTACTGAAATAACAGCTTCATTTTTGTGGACATTATAAATGGTATTTAAAGTGTGGAAACTTAAATGATTCGGCAGACTATGTAAATTATTGTGTCGCCTGCACATTACTTAGCTAAGATCTATATCTCTCTATCCGTCCTTTATGTTGCATTACCGTTTTACTTCCCCTTTACATCGATGCACGGGCTACGCCTCTAAGTGTCTTGAAACTGCGTCCGCTGTTTTTCTGTCAGCTTGATAGAATCAACTTGGAAAATTGCAGTGGGGGCGCCACCGCTCTCTTGAAGCAACTTCACAGGCGCAAGACGCACACAAGCCATCCGGATCCTTCGCGCTGAGTGGAGAACGTTGGCTACGTTGTGTTCTGGAAGAGGGCTTCGCGGCTAAAAGAGAGGTTAACTAGGGTACCTTAATACTCACGCTGTCATGAAGGCATCCTGTGGTAAACAATATGGCAGCGCAATTTCTTGGTGAATATTACTACTAATATCCCCCTAATTGTCGGGCCAAAATGTTTTAGGTTTCGGAAATTCTGCTGGATATGAAGAAAGCTCGAAGTTTCGAATGCCATAAAAAAAAAAAAACAGGTACTTCGAAAGCGATATTCTTAGCAACGCAATTCACTTTTTTTTTTGTGCAATAACAACGCCGGTACCCGCCTGAAGAGTCTAAGTCTAGTATTACGTCTTGTTTCCATTAATACTTCAGTGGGTGTCCCCCCGGCATACACTTAATCCGTGTGCACGTGTAAGTGTGTGTGTGTGTACCTGTGCACGCAGTGGACAACTCAAGCTTCGCGTTGATAACGAACATAAAAAAATCGCTTCTTTTTCACGCTCACCTGCACTGAATGCCCATGTTGCGCAGTACTGCTCCGCTAACGGGCAACAGCTGTGCAGCCATTTCCTGCTCGCGGGAAGTTGAGATGCTTGAATATTTGTTTACAGAGCTGCCGTCATAAATCACACAATCGGACAACACTGTCGAAACGATCGGCTAGAGCGCTCACTGTTGGTTCCCCCTCATGGCCGCACTACTACTGCGTGCGATTCATCCTTTGGCCTCTGGCTTCGGAAGAGAAAAATAAAAGAAGGCAGGTCTCCTTTTTCCGAACTCTCTCTGGTTACACAGAGCGGAGCACGCGAGTTCATTGTACTGGGCAGGCACATTCCACCGCCTTTACGCTCTATGTGGGAGACAATAAGGTGGTCCGCTCGTGAAGTATAAAGAGAAAGCGAGCGCAACTGCTGCCCGCCTATTTTCACTTAGCGTGCGACTGGAGTGGACTAGCTGCGAGAAATGTAGCAGCGGGAGTTGCCTCCATGCAGCAGCTGCAGCGACAAAGTGGCCGAGGCGTGAGTGTCGTCGTGCCTTTTCGAGAGCGCCATGCCGAGCGTGTACCGTGCGCGGTGCGGCTCTAGCGCTTGGAGGCACACCACACGATCTGCATTGCAAATCCGAACGATTGTTAGAACCGCCGCCTCTGTCCTTTGTATCTCACTCCCTTCCTCTTTCTCTTGTTCCGTGAGAGCCGCCCCGTGCCGAAAGGCTAATTCCTTCGGCAAATTCCGAGCGAGCACACTTCGCCCAATCGCGTATGTCGCAAGAACGCTGTTGCCACGATACTCAAGTCCACAGTCCCGTGAGGCACCTGTGTAATACGTCGCTTCATAGGCGAGCCTTTTTATCTCGTTACTAATCCGTATCCTTAGCACGTCTCTGGTGTCAGCACTACTTGCGCCGAGCGCTTGGAATCGCAGTGCGAATGAATGAAAAATGACGACACGATTTCACCCTTAGCAAGTACCATATACCAATTAGAACACGTAGCGCGAGCGGTGGCGGAGCCAGTAAAAAAAAAAAAAAGAAGAGCGGACGCCGAGTGCTCTAAGACACCAGAAAACATAGCTGGTTTGTGTACGTCTGTTCTGGTTGAAATTCTTTTCGGGGCTACCCTGTGGGAACGTTTTTGTTAGACTTCCAGCGCCCTCGTTTTTGCGTAGTTATCGGTGTCCAGTGCATAGCTACTGCTTCGGTTTGCCTGTGATTACGCAATCATTGCGTGCACGCAGCGCCCCCTCAGTGCTGCCTTTGTCGTTATCGGATGGGGAGTCATGTCGCAAGGAGTTGGATCATAGGTGTCCCTGGAGAACGCATGGCACTTCGTAGGGCTCCCTCAACAGCTTCGATTACTCTTCGCCAACCGACCTTGCTGGTGACTGTAGCCCCAACCACATGACGCCTAAACAGTCCGTCACCGCCACCGCAATCAGGGTACTGAACTCTTGAAAAGAATTCTGCGCTGCCGATAAGATTACAAAACACGTGTATCGACTTGGTATTCACTAGACAGTGCAGTGAAAGAAAGGATTCACCCGCATATACCCATTTTCCTAGCCACAAACAGGGCACAATCATGACGCTAGAAATGCAATTGCAGTTTTTTTTCCTACACTGTGCAGCGCGGCGAGTAACTAGAGAAAGCAAGAGGCTCTGCCTCGGGGAGATAGCCCGTTTTTTTATGGGGCGGTTTTCGTATTGCACGTGAGGACTAACGGCATTTCAATCATGCTTCTGTGGGGAATGCTTCTGCGAAGAAGACTTTTGACTCCACATTGAGCATATATACCGATAGCGAGCCAGATAATTTTGAACGGTCACAAGGGTTTATGGGAATTAACATCCTATAGCGACTCAGGCTATGAAGGATGCCGTAGTGAAGGGCTCCGGAAATTACAACCACTGGGGTTATTTAACGTGCGGTGACATCTCACAGTACACGGACCTCTAGAATTTCGCCTCCATCGAAATTCCACCGCCGCGGCCTGGATCGAACCCACGTCTTTCGGGTCAGCAGCCGAGCATCATAACAACTTAGCCACCGCAGGACACTTTTTTTTTCACGTTTATAGCTTTTTTCCATCAATTTCCGCATAACTTCGTCACAACTTTGTCAACCCCGCCCTTTTCTCGAAACGAATTAAAGGCAGCGCACGGTGGTTCAGATTTTCTGCATTTTTGTTCCCGTCATCATATATCAGTTAACAGATAGAGATGAAAAGCGTACATTGCAGAAACGAGAGCAACGCAATGTGCAATAGTGTGCCCCATGTACTTCAGTTCTTCGACCTGAGCTGAGCAAGAAACTTTACTCAGAAGATGTCCTTAAGGAGTTTTGCTTTAGTTGCACAAATAAAGAGCAAGAAACGAGAGAAAAAAATTGACATTCCTCTCATTCCAAGGGTGTTTTAAATTGGGAAATAAGCCAAGCAGCAGCGCAAAACAAAATAAGTGGTCTCAAAATATCGGCACTTTTCACAAAGCCCCGCCGACGGCCGCATTTGAAGATCCGGCACGGCACGCCTCTGGAAAACGGGCGCATTTTAAGTGTCGGTCTCGGGAGAATCATTGCAGATTCCGGAAACTCGCAGACGACTCAGCTAGCGGAGGCGGCGAGATGTTTACGGCTTCATGTGGACGAGCGCGTGACAGAAGGCAATCGAATACACCGCGCATATGGACGCCACCCAATTTCCAACCCGCTCTTCTTCCACATCCACGCGAACACGAAAATGAGTCCCCGTCTTTGCCGGAGCGCATTACTTCGCACTTTGAGAGCACTGACACTTCTCCATGATCGAGCACGCCCGTTGCGTATGTGCGGTTCTCTTGCCTTGGGCCCCAACTCAGTCTCAGGCAACTTGGTGCGAGGGAAATTCAAAGCGGCGAAGTTCCATACTTTTGTTTTCTTTCGTTCCACCGGTAAATCGAGCTCGCGACCGCCTTCGGGCGCTGAAAGAGTTGTTGCTCCTTTAACGGCGACAACGCCTGCGTGTAGACGGGAAGTCGAATTCGGAAAGATTGCTCCCCCGTAGTAAAGAGGACATATCGGGCGTGAAGTCGTACGGGGGGTGCTTTACAGCATCTCCCTGCTCCTCCCCCGTTCTGAAGCTGTTCTTTCCGAATGCTTTATGAAAGCTGAGGTTTTCATACGTTGTTCCGATCAGCGCCACATAAGAGAATTCTCGATGGGTTGCATCATAAAGGTTCCAGCTTCGGCATGGATTAGTTGGTGCGATCATCAGTCACTTTTAGCCTTATGGCTTCCCGTACCGGTTTCTCATAACAGCCTGAAAGTAAGGAATTCGGCTATCTGCAAATATACGGACTCTGCGCTTGACAAAAGTCCCTAATAGTCACCTCCTAAAGCTCTAGAGCACATTAAAAAAACAACTACTACTAGTTACTCACGCAAAGTTACTAGTTAGAAAGAGTTGCTCTGCGCTAGGCAAGAATCCCTAATATTCACCTCCTAAAGCTCTACAGTCCATTAAAGAAACATTTACTAGTAGTGGGTAAGGGTCGGTTAAGTAGAATCCTGTGCATTGTATATCAGTTCTTTGAAACGTGTGTGCACGTGGCACTGATTCATCAGGCATCACTTTGCGTACTCAGTGCAGTGCTCTGCTTTAGCTGGAAACTGTCATTGTGAAGTGCTGTTTCTAAATGTAGGAAATTCGTCCTTTCAGGTGTGACCATTCTCTAATACACTCGTATATGTGACATTTAGGACGTGTAATGCCGAGAAAACATTTACGTTCAGAACGCGCGCTTCTTGCTAGTAGCTCTCAAGCTGTATCATTGCTCTGCCGAACGTGTTTGAATCCATCACCCGAGAAGAGGGGAAAATGGATCTATAAGTTAGATGCACTAGGCGATTGCCCACAACAGCACTTTCTTGGAGTTTGATTGTGACTTACTGGGGGCTTAGTCAGGCTTATGTCTGGTTGTCTGAGGACGGAAAAGAAGCAAGATGGTGATTACGTGGTAATTTTCAATTGCCACATGCTTCATGCGCACGTCAGTATTGAATAGGGGGAGCTTGGTGAGCTCGTACATGCTATCTGGATAAAAGGACCTCGTTCTGACTGGACTACTTACGAATGAATAAATGAAAATATACTAATAAGACCCACCCGGAGAGTTGAGCGAGAGAACTTTGAATGCTTATGTTCACTTTTTTGTTTGGTATCAGCGAATTCTGAAATAAATATACCGATGTATTGCATATTACGTCATGCGTGTCGTGATCCACATCGAAATAATGCACAAGCATAGACAATGTGGTGTAGCAAAAACATGGAAGGCAAATACGTGAATCATGAACCAGGGCGTTGAGAGGAGGAAAAAGCAGCTTGTGAAGTCGCAACCGTAGTCATAGCAGAAGTTTTAAATCTATTCAGTAGCCGGCCAGCATTAGGTGAAAGCAGCAATCCTCTTACCATGTTTACGGCTTCTCATAAAGCCTCCAGAAACATCGTTATAAACAACGTACTTCAGCAGGAACCAATATCTTCGACGAGCGCATGGTTTTAGACACTGTGAAGGTATTTTAATTCCAGGATATATGGATACGCTCTGAACTGAAACAGAAAACTCATTGATCTCTTCTAGTACCGACCGGACATCGAGCACTGCCAATGAATGGAATGCAGAATAACGTATAAGAAACAAGGGCCACTGAAATCATTGCAGTATATCTCAACCGCTTATTTTTCTTAAAAAAAAAACACCATAGAGAAAACATTGAAAACGTAAATGACACAACGTATTGATTGCGTAGAGCTGATCTCAACCATTCAAATTTTGCAATGAAATACTGTGCTCCTCGTATATGTGGTGCACTGCTGAGAGTTAAAGGAAGTGAGTGGGGAAATAAAAACAAATTTGCTTTTAGCCCTTAAAGCTGAGGTGTAACGAGTATAAAAGGTAAGGTATAAAAGCCGCCGGAAATTTTTGTAATACCATGCTGGGCTAGCACGTGCTTTGCGAGAATTTTCTGTGGTTCTGTTTTATTCTTGAGCTGTGCGCAGTGAACCGACAGATCCGCTTCGCGAAGACTTTAAGTGGTAGCAGACAATAGATACAAACGGCTGGCTGTCAGTTGTAATTCGTCAAAGTGACAGTCGTCCTGCCTTCCGTCAGCCTCGTTTTTTACCCTATTTTGGATTTTACGTCACTGCAAATTAATGTAATTCCAGGAATTAAAACTAAACCATGGGCATGAATTTGATCCTACTAAACCACCACGGATTAATTTCGCCCACTTGACCTACGCCGAAATTAGAGGACTCTGTTGGTTTCGCACTTCGTCTTTCTCGGTGTTGGATCCATACGCAATCCATGCGCAATTTATTGGTCATTAATGGAATATCACAGCCATTGAGCTAGTCTTTCGACAGCGGTATTGCCATCGAGGAAGTAAAAATAAATCGTTTATTCTTCGCGTACCTATGAAATGACTCACTTCCTCGAAGCAGAAAATTAAATAGCTGCCGCTTCGTAAGCGTTGAGGTGAAGCGCTATTAGGGCAGTGAAGTCTCTCCTCTTGAGACAGCAGTGAAGCTCGTTCTGCTTGGACATGTGTCGTAGTAAATGCGACTAAAGAAAAATGTCTATACCTAAGAGTGGGATTCAAAACCTAGCTTATAGGCCTCAGCGTCGCTTGAGTCTCATATTTCCCACGGGAATAGCTCAATCAAATCTATACTTCACTAATAAATAACGGATGCGCATCCCTTCACCCAGCACGTCACCTTCGCTATGCGGCGCCAAAATCGTAAAGTGCAGGGGATGTATCACGTAAAGCCAGCTCGTAAAAGCCCCTCGAAGAGTCGGCCGTTGAAGTACACTTGCTGTTATGTGATTTAGCTGCGTATTCCCGTCCATTCCCCTACCCATTCCGTCGTACCCTATGACATTATAAATACATGGCCAACACCCGTACACAACGGAGATTCACGTCTCACACTGGCATGCGTGCGGATAGCAGTGGCGACATGACTCGCAGCGTGACGGTATGAACGAGCATGACGAAAAAAAAAATATGTAGATAAAGTGGATAAAGACGCGAAAACGCTACGGGTTGAGCAAAGAGGACGCTTGTGCCGTAGTGCTAGGCAAAGAAACAACATAGAAATCAGCGACAGTGGCAGTTTGGGGCCAGCGAAGTTAGGCCCCTGCTCCCCCATCCCTACAAATATTACGGCTGCCTTGTGCCATCCGGGAGGTTAGCGAAGCCAAGGTCCGAGGCGTCGACGAGACGACCACAAAAAATAGACGACACGGTGGTGCACGCCCACGAAGGAAAGGAAGGAACAGGCGAAGTTGTTGAGGCGACGGTCAGTCTGTGCAGCTGGCGTCTGTTTTGTCTGTGCATCACTATTTCTTATTATTTTTAAGCTGTCAGGTCATGCGCTGCTCTTTAGTCTTCACTCGTCCGTCCGTCCGTCCATCCGTTCGTTCATTCTTTTGTTCGTTCGTCCGTTCTTTCTTTCATTCTTTCGTTCGTTCGTTCTTCCGTCCGTCTGTCTGTCTCGCCCTGTTATACGCAAGTGTTCAAGCCTTTTTTCTTGTTATTTTATGCCTGAATATGAGTCCTGTCTGTGCGAGCAGGACGCTTTATATTTTTATCTCTTTGCTCACTCTAATATATGTGCGTTCGTCCGGCCTCAGTCAGTCCGTCCGTCCGTCCGTCCGTCCGTCCGTCCGTCCGTCCTTCCGTCCGTCCATCTGTCCGTCCGTCCGTCCGTCCGTCTGCCTCTACGTCTGTGCCCATCTTCTATTCTCAGGCGTGCAAAAAGACAGCAGGCGGCGGCCTATTGTTGCGAAAGATCAGGGTGCAAAAGGAGCGGCCAGGGAGGGCCATAAATGGAGATAACTTCTTCCTCCTTTGAAACGATCCTCTCCTAGCTATTCCCTGAGCCCATTCGGGTCGTGCCACCCAACGAAACGTTGTGTAGTAACGACGCGAGGCATGCCTCCTATAAAGAAATGAAAATTACCAGTGTTGGGGGAGCGGCTCCAAATGACGCTTGCGGCACGTTGGTGGCGTCTCGTAAAAACGCCCGATTTTTATTTTTTATATTATTTTTGAAGCACACTGCAGTGCTCCAAAATCCGCAGCTTTAATGCTACGAAATGAGGAGTGCCATCATCAAAACTCTGCGGATGGGAGATCTGCGGTAAGGGTTGGAAGATTTTATTTCTTTTTATTTGCGGTCAGAAAACAAGCTGCAGAGCTTTGATTTTTCGTGCTGGCTTTCATTTCCGGTACATCCTAATCTCGTCCCTCTCCTGCGCTATGCACTCAAGTCGTATTAAGGAGAGTTCATTAAAGGATTTTTTCCTGGGCATGTTAAAGGATTACGTGAAACAAGTAAATTTACATGTGTCATAAAGAAGCGGTTCTTACAATTACCTCTTGCAGAATGCCATTGAGACATTTGAAGATGAATAGTATTTTCTATTTAGTTCCAGTCAAAAACTGGTTCGAGTCTGGATAGGCTTCACTGCGCTCGTCAATGATGATTTAGTCATGTACTATGAAATGCCACAAGCGGCGGCGGTGCTTTCCGGCAGCGGCAGGGGTTTAAAATCTATCAGGCGTTGCCGTATGAGGTCGTTGTTGGAAGGAGGTCGTATTCCAGCCGATTTTATTTTAGAGAGATTTTTATGGAGACTTTCCGAGAGAGAGAGAGACACGAAGCTGTCAGAGCAGGAAACCAAATGTCTGAACTCGAACTCTGTCACTTGCTTCAAGATCACGTTACACATGGCGAAGAAAAACAGCAGCCAAGCCAAGCCTGACCTTCCACATTCTGTCAAGCGCGCTGTTCGAAAGCTACGCTGCCTTACACACCAGGACGCCAAAAAAGCGGCTAACGATTAGTCTAAACGAACCCAGTCAGGCAGAACTGTTAAGTGGTCCATTGGAGGGGACTTCATTTCAAATGAACGTATTTTCTTTGTTGACTCAGAGTTGACTGTTTTCGTAACAGTGAGAGTAAAAGGCTGTGCCCGTCACTCGCCTACAGCTGTTATCCACGTGCCCACTCATGCTACTCTCGGTCGAGCCGACTTTGGTAATCGCATACAGATACAGTACCTCGGTCACGTGGGGCTTTACCACGGAGCAGCCTCAGTTTTTCGTGCGACTTTTTCATTTCTGGTTGTCTAATTTACCGAGGCTCTCCACACATTGTGAGCCCGTAACCCCGATTCCACGGCGCTGAGCGTGCGGCCATGACAGAGCCCCTCAGACCTGTGCCTGACAGTCCACCTGTGCACCCCCTCCCCCTTTCCACCTTAAAAGAAAAAAATCGCTCCCAAAAGTTTGTAGGAATAAGAAAACAGCTTCTTCACTGTAACCTGTGTAGGTGTGCGTCAGCAGGCGTTTGTTTTAGTCTCAGATAGTTTCTCCAGCACGTCGTGCGTTATACTTTTCACCAGGAGGTGAAAGAGGCTCCCTGTGCTTGGTATCGTCCCGAACAAAGCGAGATCACAGTGACAACCTCGTCAGCTTTCGCTTTTAGCAGCTCATGTGCGCCTTTCGTTCTTCTTTGCACCGCAAACTACAGGCTAAGCCTGAGCAAGTGAGTCGTGCTTGCGTAAATGGGTGCAAATCGCAAAAAAGTTTGGCTAGAAGTACATCCGAAGAATCGAAGGTTCTGCCATTCTTAGAGTCCCAGATTGCTGTGTTCGTGCTGGGTAGGTACTCCTAGAGTCTCTCATATAACACTTATGTATACCTCAGCCTCTTCGAAGAGTAAGCTGTAGGCCACGGCATAGGCGCCCTTGATATCAGCCCAACTATGTAAGACGCGTAGCATATAAGCAACGCAGCCAACTGCAAAGTATATTACACTCCTGTGCAGCAAACCGTGTTTTACCAAGCACACCATGGGGCCAAGTTATTAACTTTCACAAAATTTAGAGGTAAACAACACGATGAGCAGAAGATGAACAACCCCTAGGACAAAACTAGAGCACTGATCGTATACATGATGTCAACACGAAGAAGTCCCATTTCACTAATGCGAACCGGGCGAACTCCTCGATGATCAAGGAACCAGTAATTGCTCTCAAGAAAAATTATGCAGGATAAAGAGAGAAAAAGATACACTAGCCAAATTATATCTACCATTTCTATGCTCTACGATGACGCAGACTGGCACAGCACTAGAAAGTCACCCTGCAAAACTAAAGAAAAATTCTTCATCCTTTAGCAGCCAGCAAGAGGCTCCCTGTTCCCACCTTTCTTGTAGCTTTTTGTTTGTAGAAAAACGACAGCCGAGAAATTCAGCACTCTCGCATAATAGGGCATACCCTCACGTCCTCTGCAAACACGCTTTGCCGACGTGCCAAGAGTTTGTCCATGCGACGAATAAAGCCCCCTTTTTCCCCGTTTTACTTCCTGCATAAAAATAAACGTGAGAGACATACTCCTTTGAAATCGCCAAGACTCGGGGGAGGCGTAGCCGCTGCTTCGTCTTTTATTCATCTTTTCTTTTTTTACTTGGCCTCACTCGCATGGTCCTCCTTCGCTCCGGGTCGTTCGTGTCCCCGCTGCTGTTCATTAGCTGTGCAAGATTTATCGATCGCCATCGTTTGAAATAATTTGCATTCCTTTCGCCCGGAAAGCGCCATTGTGCGGTTTTCAAGGAACTTCGCGTTATTGGAGAGCGCTTGACAAGAACGAAGGCGTGGTATGCGTTCTGACATGCACTGCTAGGAGCAAGCTCTTGGAGAGAGCGCGATGCATGTGCAACAGAGTGCGATTATGTCAAGACGTTGGCAGAGGCGCAAAGGCAGAAAAGCCGTAGTTTGCGCAAGTTTTGCCACACTACAGCTTGTCTTCGCGCAAACGTCAACGTAGATGCAGGCAGAACCAAAGTCAAACTATCAGGGCCGACGAACGCAAAATGGAGAAGGTCGTCATCTATTTTGCCCTTAAAGTTTATGTCCCACATCAAAATAAGTTAAAAACTTATCAGTCAGCTTCACTGGCTTATGTAATGCTTCTTTAGAAATACTTCCCTTGCAGTGTAGACAGCTCAGTTGGCTTAATCAGCTTTATTGTTCGAAGTACCTCTAGATACTATATACTTATACATTATAGCAGTATATAATTTCGGAGAGAACCATAGGCATAAAAATGCTTTGAAATATAAGGAGCACGATAATTTATACCCTATGCAAAAAATTTGCCGCAGGCTTCCACACTCTTCATTGCACTAAGTATAGTACACATTGTGGATGAAAACCGGCGCCAGAAATGCACAGAAAATTGTCCGATCGTGCAGATATTGATCGCTGTTGGCATCCAGCGATATGCGCCCGAGAAAATGACTCAAGAGTCACGCTCTCACCAGCGAGCCGGGGGCGTATTCTCTGAGGATTGACTATTCATTTCCCATTTCATTTGGATTGTCGCCAGCGTGACGACAGCAACATACAAAAGCAGCAAGTACCCAATTACAGAAATCATAAGGTAGCGGGTTTCCACGTCGACAGTAGCCATCGCTATTTACCGCACACACCGTTTAAACAAGGTCCGGTCGCCCATGAGACAATAGTTCAGTCGCTTCCTACGGGCGTTTGAAAGCCCCGACTATGTTCCAATCCATGCCTCCGTGGAAACTTCTATCATAGAGGCATAGAGGCACGACGCCACTTGTAGTCGAATAGAAAATAAACTGCGTATGCAGCAAAGGTCACGCTTGGGGCAGCAGAAGTGGCTATGCTTGGACACCGTCGCACAGAACGTGCACGCGGCTTCAGTTGAGCGGCGAAGCTAGAAAACGGATGCAACGTCCCGCTTCGTAATGTTTTTGTCCAAAAGCAGAGGAGTGCTTAGGTGTTCCGCGAGATCACGTCGGGTGGCCACAAACTGACCAGCATGCAACTGCCTTTAACAAATCGGTGGAGACTTATATTAGGCTTCATGACCATTACAACTTGACCAAAGCCTGTCGCTCGACATCTATGATTCAAGAGAATGGGCGTGTCTGAATAGTGACTGCTTTTGATTGCAACGGAGTGCGATGGAGTGCCTGCAGAGACGTCGGAGACTTTATCGACTGTGTACAGGAAGGAACCCGCTGAGGGCTCCTATCGAGGCGTTCCTTCGAAAACTGAGAGAAATAGTGTTTGCTTCCAATTGTATGCAACACCTTTGCCAATATTGCAGGTCGCACAGAAAAAAAATAAGGGGGTAGAGAGGGAAATAAAGTTAAATAAACAAGAAAGCAAAAAATAAGAAAAGCAAGGTAGTAAGCGCAGCAGAAAGAACAGAACAGGCGGCAAGCTTCAAAAGGAAGGAGACAGCGAAGTAAGCAGAGTTGGCTTCCTTTGGACCAGTTAAGGGAAGCGGTACTTCACATCTCAAGCTAGGACCTGAGGCACAGAGAAAGGCCACCGGCGCTTTTCATTAACGCCGTCGACGGCGGGGACGATGATGGTCGGGGCACAAGAGAAGTGAGAGTCGTGACTTCCTTGGGAGGGAGTTAATAGGGGCGGCCCTCTTTGAGGCAGCAGGCCGTGCCTTTTGAAGTGGGCCAGCTTATTGCACGGCGAAATATCGGAGGAGACACTAGCTCGTCTCCCGAATGTTTTGTCTGTGAAAATGGCAAGCCAAAACGACGTTCTCTGTGCGACATCTGTGGAAAGTAGGGCTTTTAAAGGACACAATTACCCCGCTATGGTCACAACAAAAAGAGGAAGTGTGATAACAGAAGACGGGTAGATGAGCGGTCCGCAACTTTTGATAAGGTGACCGAGAAAAGACGCGGTATTTTTCTTGCTCCATCGTTGTGAAACGGCCGTCGTGTCATTAGCGCAAGATGGGCAATTTTCCGGCCGATGTGGGCCGTAAGTGGGAAAAAAAAAGTGTTTTCGTCTGCTTTGTGAAAATAAAATACACAGAGGCCATGGGAGACAAGCGAATCTAAGGCGCACACAACAAAGAAACCAACGGCGCTTTGTGAGCGCATTTTGTACTTCCTGTTGGGCCGGCGAAGAATTATACATATACCTTCCTTTCGAGAAGCTTTTACCGGTTACTGCTGGTTCTAGCACGAGCGCATACTATGCCACCAGATTATGAGCATCCGGGCCTACCTTTCTGCCTTGGTCTCCTCTCTAACCCTTTCTCTGTACAAAAAAAAAATCAGGTCAGCCACTGAAATAGTAGCATTCCTTGAGAATAGACTAAGTGTAAAAATGTCCGCAGTTTCTCACGTCTTTCTAACTTGTAAAATTCTTCTCGAAATTCTTCTTCCGCATAAAAGTGTAATAGGCAGCACGGCATATACTTTGGGTGCTGTTCGAACTGCGTTTCGAGTCTTGTCCTGTGGTGAGTCAGTATCCCGAAAGCTTCAGAAAAATACTGGTGTGAAAGAACTAATCCGAAGGTTCAGAGCCTAGGAAAACCGTGTAGTGTGCGTCCTATAAGCTGGCCTAGCGCGAGCGCTTCCGCAGCACTGCCCGGTCATCACCATCTTGTACGTAGCACAAATCCGTGCTTTCGCACTGAGCGGGATGCCGTGAAAAATTCTTTGTATTTTCTGCCAAAAGAATTTAAAATCAAAGGACGCACAACGCATTGCGCGTGTTCGGCCCAAGTAAGGAAAACTGCTCGAAGAAATAACAGCTCTGTTCTGAACGCATCGTGAAGTATCGTAAAGTACCTTAAGTCGAAAAAAGCTTGACAAGCATGCTTTTTAAACAGGAAGTAGAAGCCTGCTACAAGTCGACGAAGCCCAGTAGATCCGTGTTTTCTGTTTACGCGAAAGCCTGGAGTGTTCATTACGTGGAAAGATCTTTAAACATTCAAAGCGACTAGGTCACCAAAGTCGAGTGAGCATCGGATGAGACGCAAGAGAACAATGCGGCAAATTTATGCGATATTTGTGAAATGTAGATCGATGCCCTTTTTTTGAACTGACTGCAATTTGTTTATATCCAAAAGCTTTTCATTTGCAGTCATATAAATGAGTAACGCGGCCTGAGTAGCGAAAACAAATTGTCGCCCCGAAAAGCTAAGCGCCACATTCGCCACCATCTTTTTCATGTACAGCGGCTTCTGTGAGGGCTGATTTGGCAACAAAGTTGTTCTCTGTTAAGACCAATAAAAGAAAATGTCAGAAGTGCGAGAGGACCTGCATTAATAACATCGCCATGCAGAAAAATAAATGCTTCACTGAGGCGCCAGGCTAAATGCGAAACAAAAATTTTTATATTGCCATCCAAAAAAAAAAAAGTTAATTTCACCTAGCAAATGCAACTGAAACTTTAATTCGCATAAGCTTTTTTGTTGTTGACAACCCTTTGCTTCTATGCTTTCGTAAAGGTGTTTCGCGCAACAATGCAAAGAGACAAAGAAAAATTATATAAAGGGAAAAGCGGGAGGATGATGTAGGGGAGGGAGGGAAGGGTCTGGCAGATTAGAGGAATCCTCGACAATGATAAGGGCGTCACACTGGAACGCTTCCGCCCATCCATAATCATTAGCGGTGGCGGGGTTTTATTGAGCGATTTAACTCGCCACATTACACCGCGCGCATGTTCCGGGTGCGCCGCCGTTTCATAATGGACTGTGAGAAGACACCAGAGGGCATGTTAGGAGAAGGTAAGTGACGCCAACCAAGTAAAATACAGGAAAAACACGACGTTTCGGGACCGGCTCGGCCCCTTCTTCACGGTGTGACTACGGGCGAGCGCAGCTTGGCTTTTTAAGCCCCTGTGTGGAGGACCTGCGGGTCAATGGCCGCAGCCCATGGACGTAGGATGAGGGGAGAGTCCCCAGGGAACGATTAACATTCTCTCGTGTTTGCTGTATGTGCCACGACTCGAGTAGAAGCCTCCTGCGTGGGTTAGCTTCCGTTTCCAATACAATGGTGCTGTCGAAGTCAATTGGGTGGTCACACCCTTCACAGTGTTCGGCCACGGCGCTGCGTTGACGATTCATGTGACGGACGTCCGCTTTGTGTTGGTTCATCCTTTCCGCGAAGTTCTTCGTTTCCCCTATGTACGACGCCGGGCAGACGGAACACGGAATTTTGTACACGACGCCCTGGGCCTTTTCTCTGGGCTGCCGGTTTTTTGGGTGGGGGAGAAGGCGACCGATAGTGCTGGTCGGTTTGTGCGTTGTCAGCACCCCTTCTTTTCCGAGAATGCGACCGAATGCGACAACGCACAAACCGACCAGCACTATCGGTCACCTTCTCCCCCGCCCAAAAAACCGGCAGCCCAGAGAAAAGGCCCAGGGCGTCGTGTACAAAATTCCGTGTTCCGTCTGCCCGGCGTCGTACATAGGGGAAACGAAGAACTTCGCGGAAAGGATGAACCAACACAAAGCGGACGTCCGTCACATGAATCGTCAACGCAGCGCCGTGGCCGAACACTGCGAAAGGTGTGACCACCCAATTGACTTCGACAGCACCATTGTATTGGAAACGGAAGCTAACCCACGCAGGAGGCTTCTACTCGAGTCGTGGCACATACAGCAAACACGAGAGAATGTTAATCGTTCCCTGGGGACTCTCCCCTCATCCTACGTCCATGGGCTGCGGCCATTGACCCGCAGGTCCTCCACACAGGGGCTTAAAAAGCCAAGCTGCGCTCGCCCGTAGTCACACCGTGAAGAAGGGGCCGAGCCGGTCCCGAAACGTCGTGTTTTTCCTGTATTTTAGTTGGTTGGCGTCACTTACCTTCTCCTAACATTAAATTTCCCAACCAGACAGACTTCTGTCGAATGTTTTCTTTTGAGTTTTACCAGAGGGCATGTCGAGCACTCCTGCTTCCGCACCTCGCCCAAGGGTCTTCGCAGATTTATTACTGATAAACTCATCAAAATATTGTACAGACTGCTAATTGCTTTCTGCTGTTACGCTATTAGTAAAAGAGAAAGATAAACTTTACTCCGAAATTTGCATATGTGGATTGAACAATAGAAACTGGTGTGCACTAAAAGTGCAACGCGAAAGTCTGTCGAGTGCCTATAAGCAGCCTGCTGGTCCCTTTCTTGCAAGGACTGTACACAAGGACCTTTAAAATATTTGATACTAGAGGCAGCTATCAGAAGGATTTTAAATGGAATCTTTCAATCGTTCTTAACGTGCACAAATTTTAATAAGGACACCTTTGAAAAACCCATGCTCTCCACTTCGGTCTTTGTTTATTGTGATTATTTTTGATTGCAAAATCTCCACGTTGCGGTTTCAGGATCGAAACGGAAATAAGGCATGGGTTCCTAGGTCGTATGCAGAAGGTAATCTCTAAACGAAGGCAGGCAGCAACAAAAAAATGATTCAAAAGTATTGAAAGAAAGTCGTTAGCTCTGCAGATAGTGCTAATACGAATATATGTGATGATCAATTAGAGGGCGCTGTCTAGATGGGAGTGGGCCTTCACAGTAACACATGAAGGCTTTAAAAGCGCCTTGAGTCAAGGGCCGTGAAAGTCGTTAATAGCGACGAGATGGCTAAACTTAGAGAAAAGCCCAGAAAATGTGGCAGTGTCATGGGCGAGTCTCATCCATAATTTGGATATGTGTTTAGACACAGATGCCGATATTGTGACAGGATGGATGCCACATCGACAAAAAAGAGAAAATAGATGTATGTCCTTCAGTAGAAACCGGTTGTGGACAACACCGAGACAACGTGAAAACTTAGCAGGCTTGTAAGGTTACCTTTCTCACACAAAATACATTGTGGCATTGCACGCTTTACATGCAGCACGCTGAGCTCGGTTGCTTAGTACTAGGGGTGTGCGAATATTCGAAATTTTCGAATATACTTCGAATATTATATTTTTAGTATTCGAATTCGATTCGAAATCCAAGTATTCGTGTTGTTTCGAATATTCTACCCGGCGCGAATATTCGTATCTAGCCGAATATTCATTGTGAGCACCGGCATTCATTTCGGTCCGCAAGCCCTATCGACAGATACACAACAACATGACGGCGCCTACACGGAAGGAAAATTCTTTCTTCCTACAAGGGCCATGCCGTAGCTGACTGCACTGGTGAGTTTTTTTGTGGCTATACCTGCGAAGCTGGTATAGTCAAAGCTGTGCACGAAGTACCTCGCAATACGTGCCAGGTCAGTGCCAAGTGAGAGGGCATTTTCTGTGGCTGGAGGAGTCGTTTCAGTTAGAAGGGAACTACTTCTGTCTGACCATGTGGTGCAGCTGGTTTTCCTTCACGACAACCTTTTACGTCATCCCAGCAACGCGCTTTTGTGCTGAAGGCACAAAAGCTGATGGCTAGCCTTAATCAATGCTGTGTACTGGCCATCTTCTCTGATATTTCCACTCTTCTAAGAATAATGGTTTATGGTTTATGGGGTTTAACGTCCCAAAGCGACTAAGGCTATGAGAGACGCCGTAGTGGAGGGCTCCGGAAATTTGGACCACCTGGGGTTCTTTAACGTGCACTGACATCGCACAGTACACGGGCCTCTAGAATTTCTCCTCCAAAGAAATTCAACCGCCGCGGCCGGGATCGAACCCGCGTCTTTCGTGTCAGCAGCCGAGCACCATAACCACTGAGCCACCACGGCGGCTCTTCTAAGAATAATGTTCGAGACTTTGATACTTTTTGTGCAGCCACACACTCCTATTGTGTTCATTTAATCATCGATAGTTGAACTGTGATGTTCTTGGGTGCCCAAATAAATGTTTTGTAGCGATTAAATGCGTCTGTACTTGATTATTCGATATTCGATTCGATATTCGGAACTAAGTATTCGTATTCGATTCGTATTTTTAAAAATT
Organism: Amblyomma mixtum; assembly: GCF_055824585.1. Taxonomy (NCBI): domain Eukaryota; kingdom Metazoa; phylum Arthropoda; class Arachnida; order Ixodida; family Ixodidae; genus Amblyomma; species Amblyomma mixtum. Next base: position 272,636,249 of record NC_143013.1, read on the forward strand.
TGATATTCGCACACCCCTACTTAGTACACTCAGGCTCCCTTGTACGCCGCAGTTTCTTGAAGGGGATACAGTTATTGTTCTTTTTTCGCCGATGGCATTCATTATTTCCCTCTCTCGGCATGTGTCTGAGCACATATCTTAAGTGCATTTGGGACTGGCTCTGCCACATTTTCTCGGCTTTCGGCCAAGTTTAGCAGTCTCGTCGCTATGAATAGGTGTGACAGCCCTTGTCGAAATCTGTTTTAATGACTCAACACGCTACTGCGTAGGCCATCCTCTCCTGGACAGCGCCGTTGCTTGGAAATACATTTGCCCAGTTCTGTATACCTTTGTGCGTACACAGGATGACCACCCGGACGTTTTTAATCGTACAAGTGTCGCGACGAAGGAGATGATTTGGAGGAAATGGAATGGGAATTTATGCGCAGTGAGACAGACACATGTGAATATAAAAAATAAGCGTGATTTCGTTCTGATTCGTTTTTCATCAGGTGTCGTGAAGCGAGGCAGGTATTACCGGCTGTCTGTTGAATGCCGTAACCAATTAACTGGATGCTCTGTCTGCTTTATTACCTTTCGACCAATAGTTTCGCTATTTTGTCCCAACATCTTGTCTCTATGTTGAGAGATGTCTGAGCTTAAAGTTCAGTTTTTTTTTTTGTTTTTCAGTCCGTCAGCGCCAAGAAAGAGTCCCTTCGCCTCCAGTTTATGCACCATAGAAGGCAAGAGAGAAAAGAACTCAGTTTACATCCCATTCTCCCTTCATTGCAGAGCCCACAAAGGAAAGCCGTTCAGTTTACTTTATTTGGGTCACTTCACACTGAATACAAGGCAGGTTAGTGCATTTTTATTACTACTCTCTTTGAACACCACAAATGCAAAAGTAAATTGAGATGCAACGCCCACACAGTGACTAGACCCTTGTGCACTATGAACTTCGTTTCCTTTATGGCTTGGCTCGAAAGTTTCAAGTCGGTGATCACATATCTCCGACTCTACTCAATTACGATCACTGATCACATTCAAAAAGTTTCAGAAAGATATCAATATATATTTAAGCCTCGACAAGGAACGCATAAAAGGACAGAGTTAAAGGAAAATAATTGGTGCAGCTGAAAAAGATAATATACTAACACAGCCGCCTCGGTGGCTCATTGGTTATGGCGCTCAGCTGCTGACCCGAAAGATGCAGGTCCGATCCGGACCGCGGCAGGCGAATTTCGATGGAGGCGAAATTCTAAAACACCCTGTACTGTGCGATGTTAGTGCAAGTTAAAGAACCTCGGGCGGTCGAAATTTCCGGAACCCTTCACCACGGCGTCCCGCATAGCCGGAGTCGCTTTCGGACGTTAAAACACTATAAACCAAACCTACAGTATACTAACAGAACAGGCATTGTTCCTATCTTAGCAGGAGGTTGCAGAATGTTTCACTGTCACAGAAACGAGCATTAAGAAACCAGCACGCGAATACACTAACTGAATATGTACATCAAAGTGATACCTTTAAAAACTCCTTCTTCCCGCTTGTAACAAGAGAATGGAATAGCCTAGATGCATTCCTTACTAACGGGGATTCACTTTCAGTTTTTTGCTCTGAACTAGATGCTGTGTTAAAAAAAAAAAACTGATGACCTGGATTAGTTTTTTCGATATCTTGCAATACGCGGTCTGTTGTGCCAAATTTTTCTTTATAACTTGCCTTTCGTGAAAGTGCTTGTACAAATTTGTTAACTTCGTTTTTGTTTTCTGCACTGCATGACTTGCTCCTTGTTCCTTGTTGTTTTGAATTTCAAAAAGCTGCTTTGAGTAATCAGATTCACTTTGTTAAATCTGATACAAGTAATGCCCACCTGCAATGGTCTCAACTAGAGACTGGCAGTATTCCGAATAAATAAATAAATAAATAGAGAGAGATGCACCAAGAGCCCTCCGTGTATCGCAATACGGCGCCCACTGAAAACAGGGAATTCGCATGCAGACGCGTTCTTTGTCCGTGACACTCCAAGAACAAGACACATCGGCCGGATGATTCCAAGCTCACGTCGCGAACTCATCATGTGCAGCGAAGTCGGGCACACGCACACCTCTGGGAGAGCACGGCTCAGGCGGAGATTGGGGCGCGTACTTACTTACCGATTGCCTTGTGGTATATGTACAACCGGGAATTCATTCCATGCGCATCCGGTTCAATCTGTCAACACCATCGTGTAATTCCGCACAGACTGCTGAAGACATGCAACAGCAATCCGCGGGCATACCCAATGACAAACCTAGCAGGCAGCTTTTTTTCCCTTCCTAAGCAGCTATCCTAGGTTAGAAGTTAGAGCACGCTGGACCTGACTGAGATATGGTGTTCCCTCGGATGCGTTAGTCTTCTTGTTCGGGGTGCATTTTTTACGTGCCAAGCCTTCTATGCGCCTCTATTCTTTTTCCTTTAGCAGAGGATGCATAAATGAGCTGTTCGGATTGGTAGCTTCACTGTTTCAGCTGCGCTGCTGCAAAAATGAGTCAGACAAGCAAAAGGAAAGAAATATTTGCTCTCTGCGCCTCTAATCACCGTTGGGGACCCTGGAGCCGTGTATCCGAAGTTCATCCGAGCATAAAATTTGGTTTGCGTTCTGCTCGAAGCTCGCACTTACGCTGGCTTCTCACAGTACTTCGAGCATGTGGTAATGCGCTTCATTCAGCGAGTTTCATTTATGTGTACCGTTGACTTCTTTTCATGCTGCGCCCAGTCGCACGGAACAAGTATACCTCAAAAACAAAAAAAAAAAGCGAAAACGCGTTTTGAGGGGGACGTGTTTTTTTTTTGTTTTTTTTTTTTTGGGGGGGGGCACTACACGAGATCTTGCGTACTTATGGTGGTGAAAACTTTTAATTACTGAAATAGAGTTTGGGAGCCACAGAGTGGCCACGCTACATGGTCGGCGTCCCTAGTCCGGGACACCGCATGACAATGCCCCGTCTCTAGCCCGTTTCACCAGAGCCCTTTAGGACTCAAGCGAGGAGCAGTTGAGAAGGGCAGTCTCCCATGCCTCTCTGGAAGGGGTAGGGGAAGGGGGGAGGTGGGGATTTTGAGTACATGCCCACACCATGTGGAAGATATCACAGGTCTCCCCACAGTGTGGGCATCGCCCATCCGTGTTAGGATCGTAATGCTTTAAGATTGCAGGACAGAGTAGAGTACCTGTCTGCAGGCGCCTTAAAGTTCGCTCCTCCGTCTTACTCAGCCCCTTTGCAGGGGCCGGGAAAAGGCGGTGGATGTCGCTATAATGCGTTATAATTTCCTTGAATCGCAGCAGCGGCTGGTTGGATGCATGTTCGAGAAGCCTTTTCGCCCACACCTCTTGTATGCATATAGAGGATTTCTTTCCTCTACAGGTATCACTTTTACTGGCGAAAAACAGGTGAAAAAGCAAAAATCACTGGAAAAAAGCAAAAAAAAAAATGTTTTTCGCGCGTGTTCCATTCTTCCGCATTTCTCCTATTCTGACTTATCCTTGGCATCAGAACAGCTTCCTGGAGCAAGTAGTGCTTTTCTCCGCGCATTATTGCATCAGTTCTATGAGTGCTTGCTTCAGAAACTGCAGAAAACGCCCCAGAGAGCGGTATAGGAGTCCCTACACTATAATAGGAAGCTTATGCATAGTTTATTCCAGCTGCATTCGCTGATTATTAGAAGTGCGTACGATGAGACTTAGTAGGCGATGAAACAAGGATGCGATGTAAGCAGCACGAGGACGAACAGTGAGGAAGCCTTAGAAGCCAAACAATTAAAATAACACCTCTGATGTATAAACTGCAATGAAAGCTGTCCTGAATTTGCCGCTAGCACTATAAAACTGTTGCTGTTCGTGCTTTTACTCAGCGGATGGGGAGACGTCAAGGTGTTTTTACATTAGAGTTTCAAAAAGTGGTACATTTTTAATATTTTAGGTTGCAGTCGAACGAACAAGTATGTCAGTGAGCTGCGGTGGACGAGCATAAACTCTTCTGTGAAAACTTTTCTACGAAGATTACCACAGGTAGACATTTTTTTCTCCAAAGCAAAAGCCAGCGATCGGGCCACGGCTCCAGGGGTCGCCAAATTTCCCGCTCAAGACACGAAAGTGCAGTTGAATAAACAACTTGGCAACAGCAGTCAGGTGCTCTGTCGACAGAAGCGTTTGCTTTTCACATTTTCAGTCTCCCGAGACATCTGTTATATTTTACTTGTATTTGTGTTCGTCACTGCAAATCAACGAGACGCCTTTGTGCAATGTCGTGCGCATACTGTGTGTTTGGATATTCACCAGGGCGCCTCATACATGGCTGAAAACTATCGACAGCAAGCAAAATTTGTTTCAGCAATTGGACACCCACAAACCGGGTATGTTTGCTTTGCTAAAAGAAACAAAGAAAACTCGAAAGACCAATGGGCGCAGGACTGAATGCGATGTTTGTTTCTTGTCTTCAGTTCTGAAGATTGCATAGGGTACGTGGAGGCATTATAAAAGAAAATATACGGCTGCATATCCGTAAGGAAAAAGTAGAAGTTATCCCGCAGAACTCAAAGCAAGTAGAGATCAATCGGAGTTGTCGCATATTTCCATTTTGCTTAGATGTTCCTTATTTCTTGCTCCAAGAACATCCAACAGGTTGCTGCTAAGGCCACGCTGTCAATAATTGAAGAAAAGAGCGCGCTACGAATATTTTAGGCTTGAACAGATTTCTATTGAGAGAATTTCATAACAGAAAGTGAGTGTTTGTTTAATACAGAAAGAATTCTCAATGCGAAGCTGTCACGTTTTACGTTTTATGTTCGGTTACGAAGATTTTAGCGAAAAAAGTTTCGCTGTCACATCCCACCACACATTTAGCTTTTGCTTTAAAGAAAAACCGTCGTGGTGAGATTTACTCAACACTGCTATTACCGCTTCGTGCTGAGCTTTTCCAGCTCTTTCCTTGGCTTCGACTGTTTCTTTAGAATGGGCTTAAAGGAAGAAAAGAAAAAGAGAGGGACACAGGGTGGCGAGAGGCATGGATAGAAGGTAGAAAGAGAAAAACAGGAAAGACAAGAGAAAAAGGAGGCAGAAAAGAAGAAAGGCTGCCTCGGCAGTTTCATGACGGGTTGGTGGAATCGCTTCAGTACTATCACCATCTGTTATGAAATTCATCTTTTGATAGCACTATAGCCGTTGTGTGGTAAAAAAAATTGCCGGCGATTGCCTTACTTCCTAATGCGCAATTTTAGCGGAGCACATCAGCTGTATCAGCTTTTAGATAGATTGAGGCAAAGAATTCGAGCAACACATGTGTGTACAATTACAGACAACTTGTTATTTTTCACACATATTCCTTCCTCAAGAAACACTTCGCTAAGAGTTCTTGATTGTTATGAAGGAAGCTTTGTGTTCAGAGAAATACAAAATTATATGCCCGACTTGCTGCACCAATGCCTGGTTCTCAAAGAAGAGGTCTATGGAAGTATTTCGCGAAGTTGTTACAGCCGTGGGAGGCGTTACGAGTGAGAGGAACGGGATGTCCTTCCGCATAAGTGGGAAGAAATTTCCGCTTATCTTTATATCTACATTAAAGTCCCTACCCACCCTGCCACCCTGGCAGGTGGCAGTTAATGGTTGAACGCGAGAGTTCACTCACCGTTGTCAGCGCTAACGTATACGGCTAGCCCACATCTCTCTCTCATTACCCCACGTACCTATAAGCGCGATTCATGCGTCCACTGTCCCAGGGAGCCAGTTATGCGCATTTCCTTTCCTTAAAGTGATCGGAGTGTAAAAGGTTGTCAGCGCCAATGAACACAACGAACGCCGAAGGCCTATCGCTTCAGAGCCGCGTTTCTGGCATAACGTTGTCAATTCCAACGCATGGAGCGCACATCTGTCACTACTACCACATAGCTTAAGTATAGATTCTAGTACACTATAGCTTAAGGCACGATTGAGGTGTCCACTGTTCCAAGAGGGCAGTTATGCGTCTTCCCTCTGGTTCAGGTGTCCATCGAGATGTGTGAGTCAGACAGTCCGCCATTTCGTTTCCGCAAAGACCAATTTACCTATTTTGCTCTCTGATTTCAAAGCTCCTGCTCTATTGGTTTCGCAGCTTAAAGCGCGACTATGGTGCGCATTGCTGGTTACAACGGACAGCGGGGACGTCGACACTGCGAAACGCAGAAACGGGCGCCAAAGCGCTGCGCTCTGAAAGAATGAAAATTTTCGTAGAGATTCTTGAATAGAAAAGTTTTCATAAACGAGTCGAACGCAAATAGTTCCATCCAGTACCGTACATGAAATAGTCAAACCCAGGCGTAGAAGCTGTTTGAAACCATGGAGTTTGATTCAGTTAGGAAGTTACATTGTAACCAGAGTGAAAATTTCTTTGCACGTAGCGCATGATTGCTGTGAAGAAACACGGCCAGATATTCCATAATCTTCATTACCCTGTAAAGCATGCACCGCCTCATAAAGATAATTATTGTGACGAAGACATAGTAACTCTGGCAGGTGAGAACGACGGTGGTGCGAGCTTTACCACGACCGGTAGCTCTACAGTGCCGAAAATGAAAAGCGGAAAAAGAAACGCCAAAATGGGCAAATAGTTGAAAGGCAGATAAGAGGAGTGCCGGGAAAGTAAGGCGGCAGTGGCCGTGAAGGCGCTGCCTGCCGCAGGACTGGACACCTGTACCGAAGCGCCTTTGTGCACAGCGACAGGCATGGCGCTAAATTAGGCTCCTGCTAGGGGAGAGCCTGCTTTTGACAGGGGTAGTGGTGCGAGGATGGTTAAAGGTGCGCACACTTGTCCCAAGGCGCGACATAATTTAGTCCATGCAGACAAGGAGCTAGCAGGTTGTGGAGAAAGAAGAAATAAAAAATGAGGATAGAAAAAAAAGCTGTAAAATGAGGAATGCTTTCTCAGGGATCTTAAAAAGCACCGAGAATAAAACCACCGACGCTTGATGTATGCGGTCAATACCAGTGAACCTTAAAGACTTTGGCTATTTCCTATAGAAAGTTGAAGGTGACCGCAACATGGATGTCAAAGGCACCGTCCGCGCTACAACACAAAATTTCCAGGCGAATAAGTTCAGCAAATTGAATTGCAAGAGACGTTTTTCTGTTCGAGCAAGTAGGTTCACGCAGTCTGATCAATGTGCTCTAAACCATCTGGTCGCCAGGCCGGAAGGCCATGAAACGGCGCGTTCGAGCATCACGCAGAACTTTGCAGGCTTGAAGCACGGCACACAAATAGTTTTCTTGTTTTGAGATCATCTTAAATAGCTTTGAGTTACTCTTTTAGCGTCATTGTTAAACGCACCTTCAGGGCACGGCACATGGCCAGCCATTTACGCCTCTGCGAAACATCACCGTTCCCCGAACCTGCGCATCGCGCTGAGCCCCGGAGTTCAAGAAAAGCAGAACTGTAATTTCCATACTGCATCTTTTTCCTCAATTATAAATTAAAAAAATTGAATGTGATGCACGATCTTGTGGATTGCTGCCATCTCTCGAGAAAATCGCGGAGTAAGGAGCAAAAACACGCGCCGCGGTGGAAAAGCGAAAGGATGAAAGAAAACAAAGTCGTAATTGAACACTGTCACCGACGGAACCACAGCATCATTCTTTACCGAGGCTGTTGCTGTCCGGAGTCGAGCGAAAGTGTGGGTAGAGCTTTGTAAAAAGGAGGGGGAAAAAAAGGATGCAAACGTTCGTGCATTGCTGTCGGTTGGAAATGGTTGTTTTTGTGACGGTTCTTCTTCATGAACCACATGAAGACACCCGTGGTGTTTCTTGAGCTCTAACAGTGACATCAGGAAGTGTAATGTCCTCAAGCAAGTTTCGTTGGAACTGCTTTTCACGTTTTGACTGGAAAGAAAGGACACAGCAGTCAGGCTATGGAATAACAATTAACGCACGGGTGACGAAAGTACCACGTCGCAAAGAGAGTGAACACAACGCACTGATGTTCTCATCTCATTGAAAGCGTTGTTCATTCATCAACCCATACCCGTTTCTCATTACGGAGCTTTAAAAGCGGGAACTGAAAGCTTGGAGTGTTCACAACGAAGGATATGCTCAGCTTATTTATCATTGATTGATATTTTAGTGATATCAAGGCATTGAGCATGCGCGTCTTTGTGTCGTATGATTTTAAATAAGAACGACGGGTGCGATATTCATTTACTTTAGGGTAAATGTACACCGTGTCATCTCTTTCTCTCCTTCTCATTCTTTCCATCTTCTTTTATGTCTTCTACGGTTATTTTGCACCCGCATAAGGCTTGAAAACCAAGTGCAGTTCTTGTTGTCCTTCCTTCATTTATTTTTGTTTTCGCTCTTTCTATAGAGTGGAAAGCGTTCGCTATTACAGCTGACTGGCGGAGAGTCAAGCATTTATCAGGGGGAAATACTTGACGTGCTGGATATATAAATCTTACTTGAAGTTAATGGTACTTTACACTATTTTTCATGCCAATTTCTGTCTATGGGAGACAAAGCCCATAAGCAAAAAGTACGTGCACATTTGTACGTGACTGTGTCAAGTTCAGTTAGCGATAATATTCTTGGAGCTTCGTGCGACTTTTCTAATTCAGTTCGCCGTGGCTTTCCTTTTGAACTTGTTCTCTTACGTCTCACTTTGATACACGAGCCAACACTTAAGAGTTAACAGCCTCTTTTCGCTGCGCTGCTGCAACTCGAGGTAATGTAATAAACTTTGAGAAACAACGCATTATTTTAACTTTTTCTTTTCTGTTAAAGATTGAGGAGCTCGACGTATGAACAGCTGCCATCTACGCTGGGAATATTCAAAGGTGGAGCGGAATGAATGCCTGGTGTCCTTTAAAGTAATGCTTTACATACCTTTGCAAATTGCGATTGCTTTACGTTGTCAATTAGCTCTTTTCTTCTTACTTCAGAGAAAAGGCTCCTGAGTAGTGGGATTTTTTAGAAAGCAATACGAGAGTTTTTCTGACCAAAAAAATGACTGGAATTTTTGAAAGCACTGAATGTGCGCTGTTATTATATTGCTTCCAGTTTGCACTTATTTCGCTTGTAGAAGTGATCTCAATGAGAATTTGCAATTTTATGCCACGCCCATTTGGTGTTAGTCGCGTCGTTAGAATGTTGGTTTTACGTAGACAAAAGTACTAAACAGGAGTGTATGCTAGCACTTCCAAGTTTCCATTGCATGACTTTACAACTGGGAGTTAATATTGCAGGAAAAAACAGGATTCTTTTATTTTGTTCGATAACCTGTGGAATGCTAGATGAGGCAAAGCGCTTTTAATTTTTTTCTTTAATCTTTCTTATTTGCAACGCTTGTAACTGTCTTGTACCTCTTTCTTCACCCTACTCAAACTTTATAAGTCATGCCTCATCACTTTAATATTTTAATTTTTTCTTTCCCCAGCCTAATTTCCCCACGACACATGCCCTAACTATAGGAGATTCCCTCTCGTTCATAAAGATAGTGTTATAGTCATTCGCAATGCCACCAATGATCCACAACCAGCACAACCACACGGTACCTCGTCCCAATGTAGCTTATAGTGCTCATTGGACTTCCTTGAACCGAATGTTCAGCATCGTGTCAGCATGTTTTTTTTACCCTCCTGACAAGAATGTGTTGAACAGAAAATTCTTTGTGTTTGGTTTCCTCCGTTAGCAATATTACGGTCGGCTTAACACCTGAACGGATTTTTAGCCTTAAAATAGCCTTCCCAGTTGTTGCCATTATATGAGAACGAAACTCGCGAACGTGGTTCGGGAATCTGTTCGTACCATGCGAACGACCATCTTCAGAGCACCTTCAACCGGTGCCTCTTCGACGGGACGGAGGGGGAACAGAGCCTAAGACAAAGCCTCGCCGCGAGGACGTTGGCGTCTGGCCAAGACAGGGTTCAAGCAGATTCAGAAGCGCCGAGAAGACGAGTCTTGCTAGGGACATTAACAGGGGAGAAATGGCGTCGCTGCTCTTAAGGAATTTATCACACATAGGCAGACAATATTGTGCGGAATACCTTCAGTGAATCTTAGATAAAGTGAGGGGTCCGTTGTGACAGATCGCATGTCCTGCTATAAATTGGCCTCTGTGGCCTGGGAGATGGAAGCATAAGGGCCTGCCGTTTGAACGACACATCTACAGATCGTTATCGGAAGCGCTGCCTGAAAGACGCTTATGCGGCTTCGAATGTCGTTCGCAAGCTGGAAATAACGTAAGTGCTTTTTAAAGGAACTGATGGAGCGCTCTGGAACTTAAGATGCCAATAACCGTTATTGTTAAAACACATCCACTGGACGTCCACTGGACTTGTTTTGCAGAGGAATTGCCTTAAAGGCCAAGGTCCGCATTGCAGTACTTGATCTGAATTAGTACGCCCAAGACCTTCTACGCTATATTGCCCGCAATTATTTCTGTCTCCTCCTCTTCAGCCTTCATCGCTCCCATCACGGCGTGGCTCAGGATGAATTCACATTGAGACAGGTACCGCACGTCTCCCTCTCTGACTGCTTTGCTGAACCTTTAAAATTTAACTTAACCTGTGGTGCATAATCTGAGAGGTGAACGAAGATCTCAGGAAAGCGAAGGAGCTGTAAATGGCTATTTTCAGGAGAGCTGAAACGCGTCATGAGGAAAGAGAGGCAGAAAAAATGCGGATACTGACATCGTACCATTCACGGCCTCCATGGATTCACCCAACATACTTTCTCTCGAGACCACAGTGTTCACAATACCGTACAACTGCACCTATCCTAGGACAGAAAAAAAAGGCCTACAGCGAACTTTAGTAGCAGGATTGATGTATAGCGCATTGCGGCACGAAAGCCCTCCAATGTGGGTCCAGAAGCGAAAGTGAAGCAAGATCTGAACATCAGGCCGCCTATCCCAGGTGCGCTCCTTTCCAGAGGTGCTCTTAGGTCACATAATATTCACTGTGCTGCTATGCAGCCCTCCTATTAGTATCGCTCGGAGAATTGACGTTTCGGCTTTGCGTTACGTAAGGAGGATGTTATAGGCGTTTTATGAACATCCCAAGAGCCAAGCAAGTCACGTGAGTACTAACGCGTGGCTCAGAGACTATTCCATTCGAATTTCGGGTGCATGCAATTAAGGTTGAATTACAGTCGCTTCGAAGACTGTCCTACTTGCCACATTTCCTCCACGTTTTCAAGAGTGCGTGCATCGGGGGTTATTTTCAGTTGTTGGGGTTATGTGAGAAGTAACACGTTATACGTCATTGTTTCTTTTTCCAGTGTGTATACAACAAACTGTCCGCTGAGTGTCATCACACGCCGCACTAATCGAAACTGCTCACCTTTGATTTCTATTAGAGAGCGGCAAGCAACCTATAGTATAGGGTCGACGCAAGGGCCTGTCTGGGACACAAGCAGTGTTCAGATCTGGGCACTTATGTTATACAATAATTTAATTTTCTCTAATGTTGTAACGGAAATGTGAAGCGAATATCCTTTCGTGTGAGCATCCTACTGTAACAAACAACGTTCGTGATGGCACCCCTTCTTTCTGCAGCAAGATGATGTCTATTCAGACAAGCAGGTGGCGAACATTTGTACTGACCAGGATTACAAAACAACCATTAACTAAGCGAATTAAAGCTGGCTTTCATCTCTTTCATTTGCGGATGATGTAGTCGCATCGCGCTCAAAGAGCACGCGGTCTAATCTGGCGCTACCACTCGGTACGTGCGCATATTGTGGCTTGCTCGTACACGTACCGTCAGCAGCCCGTAAACAACTGGCGCCGCACTGAGTCGAATAGCTACTGTCAGGTGCCGCCCACTTTGGAAGACCTCCGTCTCCAATCGGCGCAACCACAAGCTACATTCCGCCGTTCTAAACCTTCGCGCTGAGCCGGCATACGCGGCAGACAACGTCAAACTGGTCGGAGAAGAGGCACAGACGTTCCGCGGCAATAATCCGGTGGCGGTGACTGAAGAGCGGAGTTTTTTCGCCACCTTCGCAGCAGCGATTTCTTCCCGCTATGTGCGATGCTAGCCCCTTTTGTTGCGTCGCACCTCTGTCTGCGGGACAGCCGGGAATAGCGGCCGCCGGCTGCGGCGGTAATGTGGAATGAATTATGTTTTTATGAATCACCCATCGGGGCCTCTTTTCCGGAGCCGCAGTAAGGGGCATCCATGACGGCAATGAAAACGCAATATCCGTCAGCCGTGGACGGAGCAGTGACAGCGGCAGCGACGGGAGAAGAAAAAGGGGAGACGTAGGACTTGCGTTGGACGATATTAATAGAGAGAAAAATACATGGGAGCCATTGTTATCCGCCTTTCCCCGACACTGTAAAGCCTTTTTCATCCTTCCTCCTCGTGCCTCACGTGGATTCACGGGCTCACGCCCTTTCTAGTCGGTGTCAGAGTCGCCGTCACTTGTAACAGCTGCGCAAATCAAGGGCTGCTTTCTTATCTCTCTTCAGTATTTAGGGATTGCATACACATGTAGCTTAAGTTGACTGCTTGTGCGTCCATCAGCTATAATGAAGGCGGTACGCTGTGATTTAATCTATTCTATAAGGATGGCCAGCTGAGGAAACTAGAATATAAAATATGGGCAGCTAAGGTATTCAAAATGCTTGTACAGAAAGCGTGTTTAGTCACACTGAAGGAAAATGAGTAGAAAACTGACGAATAAGTATGCAGGAGAGCAGAGCCGCCAAGTAAAGAGCTTCAAACAACCAGTCAGATGGAGCGCACATGGAGGGAACTTGATTTCTTCAGTGTAAAAAAGCAGACTCTGTACCTCTATGTAAAATGGCAAAGGCAAATCAGAGAAAAATATTTTTTGATAATTCGAGAGGCAGAGCGCGATCAGGGTGTCTTAGAACGCGAAGCTACAGAAAGAAATTCAATCAAGAGAATGCCGCATGTGCACTGTGGGATTAATCTGTCCGAACAATTGAGCATGTTGGAGTATAATGTGTCATTATGCATCCAAATACAACACTGGCACAGTCACAGAGGTCGCATTATATTGGAGGTAACATATAAAACTTCGTTTTATCCGAAGTTAACTCGTGAACTGTCGTTATGCACGATGTAACACACGAATGTTCCTTACATCCGATGCCGCATACTTAGGTTCGATTTATCCGACGTTAACACACTTAAGTTCGTTATATCTGAGGTGGCCTAAGGCTCGTTATATTCTAGGGTAACACACGAAAGGCCGTTTTTCCCAGCTGGCATGATAAGGATCGTAGCATCCGGGGTAGCATATTAAGTGTTTGTGTAGGTCGTATACTGAGTTCGTTCGTAGCCTTTCCGTTGGATTCTGACAGATGCCGGTCGCCATTTCCGCTTGCACAGACCATTTCAATGCTAACAAATTAATAAACTTTTTAAAAACACTGCACAGCTGGTTTAAACGAAAATTAACATGATTTCCCTGAGAAATTTCCTTCCAACATGACACCTAGACACATCGTGTAATAAAGAAAAGAAGTCAGAAACGTCAAATAAACCTGACGTCAGCGGTACATGCCAGAGCGGATGAAGGACTTCCGAGCGACGATGCTTACATGGACGTCAAAGTGTCTGCTCATGACTCGATGGCTAAAAACAAGACATGCGAATTAGTTAAAATTAAGGAACACAACAGGAGGCAAAAATGTAACAGTACGGCATCATTAATTTGCGTGAACCAAAAAGTAAAGGCTCTTTGAGAGACAAGATTACTTGCTAGAGTAAAATGCGCCTCATTACATTCTTTTTATTACTTTATCTTGCCTGTGAACTACCGACTTGTTTTAAATACGCCATCATATTTCCGTGTACAGCAGCTCACGGAGATGCAACTTGTGAATAAATTCTTATTAGTTTATCGCTTCATTTTTCAACAATAAATAAATTTATGTTTATCTCTAGCATAAACATTTCACTAGTGTTTATGGGTGTTGATCGCTTTTTGTGTCCATTCGCCGAAGAAAGAGCGTGAAAATACACGCGTATTTCCCATAAATCCATGAGGAGCTATATAGACTTGGACCTCTGATTCGTGTTATTTTTTTTAGACAAGAAGAGGGGGGAGCAGCATTTGAAGGAAAAAACAAAACAAACTTACCCTTGTAGTAGCAAGAAGAGCTGCTCTCGAATATGAAAAAAAGCAGCCGACAGCAGTACCCGTGGAGGTCCCGAAAAGACGAGAGGTCCCGGCCTCATCGACGTGAGCTCAGCATAAAGAAGTTAGGAACTCCGGACCTCTGTAGCTCTCTTCCTTCGTGCTCACTCTTGCCTTTCCCCTGACGAGACGAGCGCTCATATTTCACCTTCATGATGTGCTGGCGCGCAGCGCATTTGGAAAGTGAGGTTTCACGGAGAACAAGAAGTCGCTGAACTTCGTGTGCAGCCAAATTGGTCAGGAGACCGGTTTCGCTTCGATGAACGGCGGCAAAGACCGCGTCTTCGTCCACGTCGCGGAAGCAGTAGCAGTCGCTGAAACTGAATTCCGAGTGGACTGTAAGGCAAGATGGGAGCTGGCTTGTCTTGTCTGTCCCCACTAGCGCCCCGTCGGAACCCACGGAGAGCGGGAACACTGGCCAAAAAGCCAGCATCATGACCACACCACGGCCACTGCCTCAACAAGAAAGTGGGAATAGGGAGGAAGGGAGGGAGGTGATGAACGAAGTGGTTTGCTACTTAAATGTTTCCTGTGTCGTCGTCCGGCTCGCTGCGGTGTCGTTCCCCGAGGTTGTGAACAGTCACTCGTCCAGTGCTGTCGCAATGACTGACTTGGATGAAATTGCCTGTCTCGGCTCTCGCAACCGCCCGCAGAGTCAGTGTGTGCATGGATTGCAGACCGGAAGGAAGACGACGACTAAGTGGTGTGTAGTATGAAGCACTGTTTCGGTATTCTACTAGGAACTCATCGATACAGGAAAGCAGAGCGCACCAAAAATAACAACGTGTGCTTAGAGGGTCATCATCGTTAAAGCAGTCTTCCTTAGCCCACTGGAATTCCCACTCATCGCTCTTAACTTTCTTTTTTTTTTGTAGAATCGAGGTGAGGAACCTTTCGGATCGGTCTCTGTGTCCAACAGCGAAGCCGGAAAGCGTCCTATTTCACAGGTTACACGGACAGCGAAAAAAGTCTACGCCTTTCGATGCAAGCTTTGTTGTCTCGATTAATTGGGAGAGCTATATCATGCTATCGAATTGCAGTTTCGAGCCTCCATTGTTGCAGGCACTCGAAGGACCACCTCACACAGGACAGGTAACCGGCCCAATATCGCAAAGACATGGTTTTGCTCTGGTCCCCGGCAAGACCAGCTTTTGCCGATACATTCCCGCTAATGACACGGTTGCCTTTGCTGCTTGGGACTGCATGCGCACTGTTTTATGTGAAAGCCCCGAGCAGGATAAAAGTTTTATGGCTTTCGCATGGAAAAAAAAGTTAGCGAAAAGTCACAATTGCATTCATAATTGATTTCATGTATTCTTATCCTTCTTCTCTGTATGCGCATTCTTATGATTAGGTAGATGGCGCGCAGAATAACTTCGCTTCGACATACTTTCAGAGCATAGACACCAGATGTGAATGAACGGTATCACGAGAAAAGCCCACGCGTTTTCTCCAGAAAAAATGAAAAATATAACTAAAAGCGGAATCCTTGACAAGAAGGTGTTCTGTGAACCTAGTCCGTCTCTCATCCAATTAGAACGAAAACGACCGATTCGAGACACGTTCGCCCGACGAGCAGCTCCAGCTTCTCTTGGTTAGCAAGAAGAAAACTTGTCGACAAGACGAGATGCGCACCAGGGTTGTCAGATGGAAATGGGCCCAGCGCTTTTTCCAGTGTCTCATCGATGTCCTGAACTGCGAGTAAAGGACAGAAAGAGAGTGTAAGTGTGAGGGAGGGACGAAGAGGTCTGGCGGATAAAGGGGAGGTGCCGAGTGAGGACCACTGCGCTGCTCTGATGGGTACTCTGCCTAATTCTGTCGCCGCACTCTGAGGTGCAGTGGCCGTTATTCTCAAGGGAAAAAGCCATTAGGCAGAACCCTTCTCTCCTTCTTCTTTTCCCTCTGCTCGCACCGCGCCATCTTTTAGACAGCGTAGAAGGAACATTGAGACCAACGACCGACTGCGATTGGGAAAGCACCGCCAAATCGGGCTCCGTGCGCTTTTAGCGAAGTGACTGTCGTGCCTTCTTTTCCCGGTTCATCACCGTGAGGCAGAAATATATAAAAAGAAATATTGCCGCCTAAAAAAGAGCCTTCCCCTCCTCTTTTTTCACTCTTCTGAAAGATAAAGAAATAGAGAGATAGATGCGAGTGCCATACGTCCTAATATTTCGAATATATAAGGCTGTGTTATATATAGAAGATACATGATGGGGTGGCACTCGGAAAGGTATATGCGGGCTGGAAATAGGCAAACAAGGAAAGAGAAATCTCGCGATACAAATTAAGAAACCCGTGTTATCTTCCTTTAATTCCCATTTCCTCAAGAGGAACATGTAGGTACGTTTTCTTAGGAGTGGTGGAAAAAGGGATTCAAACTCAATTAACTTCAAGTCAACGACGTGTCTACAGCTTTATTTGCAACTTTGCAAGAGTGCGCCACAAATTTGCGATCATAGTCTTGAATAAGAGTGCAAAATAAAATTACAGATTATAGAATACGCCCAGGCATCATGAAAATAAACTGTACGGCTCGCATAATTCATGCAACAACATAGAAAAAAATTAAAGGTGAAATATCAGAGAGAAAAAAATACGTTGAAAGTTAGGTTGTATGCACAGTGAAATCCCATTGGTACCATAGCTGCTGGTATGAAGTTTTGAATGATATTTATATTTAAAAAGCCCCGTGTTGATGCGTTTCCTGTTTATACGAAACCTTTATCTGCTTGTGGTGGATTATAGGGAGTGGCGAGGTGCTGATAAAGTGCCTGCGCAGTCAGACTCTGCCAAGACTGCGAGAGAAAGGAAAAGAGAGAGTGTGAAATTTTCTCCGCGCCTCAGCAGTGACTCTGGATGGATGTCTCGTTCAAAAGCTGCACTTAAGAGTAGTGCGATTTTTTGCAGTCTATTCTGCACACATTAAGCGTTTGCATAAGCGCGATCGTCCTCGTGATGCTTTTCAACAGCAGTCCTTTTTTTTTTTGGCTTTGAGGACAGAATTTTAAGAGGCAGTTACTTTATTTTGACAACACTTTACAAAGTAGTCGGGTGTCAATAAAAATTCTGGCTTGGGTTGACTGGTCCAGTCCCTTGGACCTTGAGTGAACCTCGAGAAAAGACAAGACGAAGGAATCTCTCAACTGCCACAAGGCGGGCGCTGACTACCAACACAGCTTTTTTGGCTTTGAATTGAGTATTATAGAACTCTCTTGCACATGGTGTGATGTCTTGGGATGCAGAAGTGTGCTGTAGTTAATTAAATTAAGTGGTAGTTCGGCGCCAGTCTGGATGATGGACCTTGTTGTTCGCGCTGTTTATTCAAGACGAAGAGCTTGTGACCCCGCTGGTGCAACACTTGTGAGCAGGAGGCCGATTCTTGTAAAGCTAAACAGGTACACGGGATATTACCTGTGAAGAGAAGGGCTGTCAAGAAAGCATCGGAAGGCATAAAGACCAAAGCACTGCATATGTCAGATGCTTTGCCCCGAGTTTCGTGAACTTTAGCTATGCTAATGGCGTTAAGAGTGAACATTTCATCGTGTTATAGAAGACTCTGCTGGACGAAATTCAGCACAAAAAGGGAAAAAATAAGGTCTAGAACAGCACTATAAGCACCTTATCTCGAAAGCAATGTACAGCAATAATCAATAATGCAGTTTATTTGAACTGATTGTGAGTGTTGGGGTTTGAAGAACGTTGCATGAATTTCGAATGATCTAAACGTTGGGGTGGGGGGGGGGGGGGGGGGGGGTTCTGATCATGAAAAGAAAAACACTTCTGAAAAAGACAAAGCTATCTGAGGTCATGTAACATGTTTGTGGGGCTGAATAAGTGAAAACGCGACTTCACTGTAATAGCAATATATTTGCAAGAGATACATATTGCCTAAAGTTTTCTATAATATAAGTCTGCCATTTTTCAACGCTGACTGCAAAATATTTTAAATTACATACTGCCTGATCCACGCTTCTTGCTGGATAAATATGGCTAATAGAGGGCGCAGTCATCTCCAATTTTACTGATGCTGTTCAGGACACGATGGTTCAAAAAGGTTTTTCTGACCGGACGGAAGGCTAAGCAGTGGTTACAAAACCTTGGCTTCTGTTAACTGTCCTGTGCCCATGTCAACACCATACAATCTGGAGAGCAATTCTACGGCTTTTGAAGGCAACTGACTTGCGAAGAATCATCTAGAGAAACGCGCAAGAATTTCTCTGCCAAGAAGTGGTAGCTTTTTTAATAATTTTTTCTCTTAGCATGCCTTCCGAGGACATCCAGTTGGACGTGTACTTGACTAACTTCCCTTCACCTTCAACTCCCTCCTGTGATAACACAGCTCCTAGAGCAAGGAAAAATGAAATACCGCACACGAGCACTGCATGTGGCCTGCTATACTTTGTACCTGTTCATTGATCTGCGTTGTGAAAGTCTGAGGCACCAACTTACCCATCATCTAACCGTTTCTTTCTTCTCCTGCTGAGAGCGTATGCCATTCGGCAAGAAACGAATTGTGGAGAATGTGATTCTGGGTAACGGTACTTATATCTTTTAACCACTAAAAAGGGAGCTACGTAACAAAGGTGTTCGGTTAGTCTTGGCGTCAAATCCTGTTCACAGGAACAGTGTTTACTTACGATCTGGAAGCTGGATGCCTTTCGTGACTTTTAAATTTTTATTCTTTGGCCAGGCTGTGTCGGTACACTCCTATGTTCCTGCCGGTGCCTACTACATTTAAACTGTTTTTGTTTGCGCATGTCGCGTGGTGCTTATTTACCCAATCTTTGCGGTGAATCCTAGCCTCGAACACGTCCCCTTGCATTATAGATGAGGCCGAGCCGTTGGATAAGGGACTATGGGAGCACGAATGACGCAGACGCTCCGACTTACCTTCCTCGTCGTTGTCGTCGTCTTTTGCAGTGAGTGATCGGGCATCGCGCCTATTTATTACGTCACATTAATACAAAATCTGCTACACAGTGCTCCAGTCGCTCGCAATACAGTCAATATCGAAACAGACTTGGTGAGATAGCGCTGTGAAAACGCGTCCGCCGCACAGATCCTGTCTTGGGAATGCAACCTCCGGTCGTGACAGTGGGTTGTTTCATGATCATTCGTTATTGGAAGCGTTTGATTCGGTTTAGCTATGTTCAGAAACATGTCGTCATAGTTTGTTGACGGCCTTTATTTCAATAAACTCGGTCCAGGCGGACACCGTTAAGTATGCTTAACTCTAACACGCTTCTGGCGCCTTTTTGTTTGCCAAGCTGCCGACAGCAGAGCCTTCATGACCCATCCTACTATTACACAGTCCTGTTAAAAGAACTTCAAGCAAAGGGCTCAGGCTTCGCCCAAGGAATTAAAAATTTACTGACAATTACGATGGTTGGTAATGCGAAATTTTAGCTCAGCTCTTAACGAGAAATGGGCTAACTTCCGGTTTTCCATTCCTCCTTTCTCGCCGTTAAAGGTGGCGTTTCGCTCTCCTACCACCTGACAGGTGCCAGGTGACAGGCTGACCTGTGACATGTCAGGCCACGCTGACGAAGCCGGCGACTACGGCTACGACGGGGAACGCAGGAACGGTGCCTAAAAGTTGTGCTTTAAAACTGAAGGAAGCAGCAATGCCCCTCAACATGGTGCAACCCAAAAGTGAAATACATTTCGGCATTACCAGCAATGAGCTGTCAGAACTGAAAGTTTCAAAGTGAACCGCAGCGTTCTTTTTTTATTCAATGTGGCTATAATTTTATTTCCTGTAGCTTCTTCGTTAAGAGAGCACCTGACAGCTCCTCTGATAAACAGCCACAAGTCTGGTTTGCAGTCCTCGCCAACATCAGCGCTGCTTATTGCAGCTAGATTCTTACAGTCTTAACACCTATGCGAGGCATACAGTATAAACACGGGTTTAAAAAAAAATTAGACGCAAGATTTTTTCTGTTCTTCATTACCAACTGATTACATGCCATCTCATTTACCTTTTAAAAATTTCATGGCGGTCCGTCGCAGCTTTGCAAAACTCCTTTGCACTTTAAGACCTTTGCATACAAAGGAGCGTTACTTATGTCAAATAGATGTACAATGTGGGCCTTTGAACAAAAGGACCTGGCTCTAAGAGCGCATGGGTGCCTAAGTGTCAGGTGCACATGTGGCGGCTACTTTCAACCAATAGGCTATTCTTCGTCGCCATATTCTTCCTGATGTTTGCTCCCCTCTTTCGGGGAGAACGACTGACAAAGCTGTGGAGGCAGCTACGCATGTTGAAACTCGGCAGAAAGCATCGAAGGAGCCTGCAAGTTGAAACCTTCCCATCTTAAAGTGAGAACTGCTCAGTTGTCTGGGAACGATTTTATGGGCGCAGCCTCTGGTTTTCCGTACCTCGCTTACAGAGGGCAAACGGAAAGGGCATTCGCTTTTTGTCGGCTGCTTTTCAAAGGTACAAGTAAACCACTAACGAAATAGAAGAACTTTTGCTCTCGCTGTTCTCATACGACACTCGGAGATGATGAGATTCTGACGAGACTTCTCTGAGAGAGCCTGGCCAAGATCGGTCAGACAACGTGGCGTAATCTGCGCTCATTTTTCCCAAAGGGAATCATCGGCGGACAAAACGACTCATTTTTCGTTTTTTAACTTTATTTTCGAGCCTCTGTTCATTTCCAAACCAAACCAAACCAAACTTTATTTTATTTTACAAATGTGCATACAGTCTTTAGGGATGAAATGTGCATTTCATCCCTGGTTTCAAAATTGGCTAGAACAGTTTCATGATAGCAGACTTACAACATTGTGAAAGTAGAGTTTGTTCTCGAACGTTTTCTTGGGCAAATCCAGGATTTCCCAATGCTCTGAAAGAATTGTCTCTTTTATGGAGCCGTGATTTTTTCGTTTTCAATATCTTGGTAAGGTGTGTTTCGCGCATGTTGATCTTAGTTGCTTATGCGACATAAAAAAACAACGGAACATAGTATCTTGGCATGTTTTCTGGTTCTATCGTTAAAAATAAGTAAAGCCCAAATAAAACCATCTACAGGGCTCTTTGCGTCGCTGCGCCGATTGGTTCGATACTTGATCCACATGTCTGTATTGAAATCAGCCACTGCGTTGTGCGACATTTATTTGCAATGTTGCAAAATTATGCCCTGCTCAATTCATGACTGGAAATGAATAATACATTGCAAGTCTATGGGAGGTCCCGTAAGGGAAGCATAATAAAAGGTACTGAACTTCGTGTAGAAATTCCACGCTACATTCCACTTAATTAGTAAGGAAATTCTAGGCATGGCACAGATTACCCGGCAAGCACTTACACGGAGTAAAGAGGGGGAGGAAATAAAAGAGGGACGCCAATTCAGCGCTGCCTTTCCGTAGGCATGTCTTTAGTAATAGTGTTTGGGTAGGGTCCAAAGTAATTTTTAGTAAAAGGACAAGGATATGGGAAAGAGGGCAAGCAAGTGACCGGGGCCGACCTTCGCACACGTCAAGGAATGCGAAGGGAATCGTCGGTGGCAGAGAGTATTTCCCTGAGGTTTTGGGGACGGCGCACCATTTGGCGCTAAGCACGAGCTTGGGTGGCTGTCACAATCGCTTTCTTGACTCAGTCTAGATGGCGCGGCAACACGCACTCGGCCTGAGTGGGGAGATCCTTCCTTCCCTGTGGCTCATCTTCGAGTGGACTGCTGTGGTCGTGAGCGGCGTAGCTGAACCTGGCTTCGGTGGGTCAGGGCCTCGATAGGGTAAACACACCGATAGACACATTGCCATATTTTTTTATTATTGCATGAACTAGATTCTACAGCTGCATCGACGAATTCTGGCAGTCCAAGCGGCACAATACATTTTGCCTAATTTCACTACATTGTACCTCCGCGCAGGTACCAGGGGCGGATAAACCCCGGTCCTAACAGATGCAGCTATGGACAAGATAAGGACGGGTTCAGAGGACAAGTAGACTGACTTGTAAATCTTTACAAGACTTGTGGCACGTTAGTCGATCGCAAGGCGGCAGAAGAGCATGGCGTTATACAGACTTTCGTCACTGTGCCAATAAAAGTGGTTGCGCGCCGGATTTTCGGTCGTAAATTTCTAAATCCATAAGTGGCTGTGTAAGTGCTTTCATGTCATGATATGACAAAGAGAGAGAACGCTAGTGATAGCTTTAGGATAGCAAAAAACGAAATAATCACTGTACCATGAAAACTATAGGAGATTCCTTTTTGAGGGACACCGGTAATAATATCAGATGTGAACATTAATACAGGTGACACGTATATAATTTGCTTCACGATACGGGAATTGACGATTGCATTCCGTAGCCGTCGCACCTGCTTGAAAGAAAGACGACCAGAAAATTATTTACTTGGGCGCGAATAAAACACAGATGCTTTCCCTCTGATTTACGCTTGAGCGACGAAGGCTTACCGTGGCGGGCCCGTTATTCCAGTCACTCGACGGTATAGTAACTTCCAGGTTCGCATGCCGACTCATCCGGACTCTCTTTAACGGTCGAATTTCACTCCAGAGGATGCCTTGTCACAACCTAAAAGTAACCACACCCATGGTAGACGGCGTGGTTACATCGGCTAAGGCTTGAACACGAATGGTTCAGCGAAAAACTGTCCCCGGGAAAGCAATCCCAGAGCTGTTTGGCGCCTGCACAACGGCCGCGTATTCCAAGAGCTGGTCAGGACACTCTGCCTTCCTCCCACGTTAGGAATGCGAAGAGCAGGGGGGAATGACAGTGACCCCTCTAAATTCAGTGCGATGGGTTTAAACGATGATCATACTCTTTATCACACCGACGGAGAGCGGCGCAACACTACAGCATTGTCGCTGGATCCAGCACAGCTTTGACAAAGGTAACCGCGCTATTTTGTAGCCCAAGTGAATAAATAGGTGCACTTAGCGCAGTCAGCCACTCTTGAGTCCCAACCCGCTTCCTCCTAGGTAGCAGGTTCTAGGAACGTCCTCCTTAAAGCTGGCCTGCACCGGCGTCGGCTCGTTGACCGGAAATGAGCTGCAGTAGCAGCTGCAGAGCAACGCGCGGTGTTTCCTGCTGCTCCCCGAGGCTGCCTTTTCAGCAAGAAATCATCTTTTAGAGGATGCTGGGCTGGGGAGGAAGAGGGAGTGCTCCGAAGTAAAGACACGAAAATATGCGATCCTCCAGCGGGGAGAGGGCGGGGAGCACGCGTGGAAGGTTGGGGGGATGCTGGAAACGCAGATAAGGAGACACGACTGCCTGGCCGATGCCACGACTGCGGCTAATTCATGGCGGAAGCCTGTGGTGGGATACCGGCTACTGTGACGTCCGCTGTTGTTGAGCTCTCAGCTTTCTTTTTTTTGCTGTGAAAAAAGCTATTCTATTTTACCGCTAATCGATGTTGTTACGAACCAGATGGCAATGAGTACTTTTAGGTCCGCTGTTAATCATTCTACAAATGATTCTCGTCATTGTAAGCAATGAGGTGACACGGCTTAACCCGAAGCTTTGTGACTGTACCGTTGAGAGCCCGGAATCATACGTCACGGACAGGTGCCGGTGACACACCGATTTTGTCGTCGTCATTTGCGGAGCCAAGCAGTATGCCTAATTGTTATATCACGGTGTTAAAAAAAATAGCTCCACGAGAGTCTCTTCCCTACAGAAAAATTGTTATTTTGCAAACCACACCTGCAGGTGACATGAAACCCTGAAAGCGCATGCGCAGCACGTATTTAGCCTTTAGCATGTAGCTTCTACTCATGTCAGTTAGTTTATTCATGATGTGTCCTGTAACATGAAAGTTACTTCGGAGGATAGACCGTGAAACAGCACTGACGGTCCTCATTTTTCACTACCTGGAGCAGGCATACATCACTTCGCATGCTGAAATTGAACGCGCTTCGAGCAGCTGTCCGCCGTTTGAGACTTCATAAGACATACGTCAGAAGAGACTTGAGACTGCTCAAAGGCTTCTCCAGCAAACGCGTCAAATTTCAACGAAGGATGAAACTTCAAAAGGGTTTTACGCAATGTGGCTCAACTGTAGAGCTGGCGCTTAATTTCCAAATTTATATCTAGACCTACGGTGCCAAAAGTCAGTTTCATAACTTGAGTGAAGCATTTTATTCACTCGTTGAACAAATAGATTGCTTTGCTCTTGTTCTATGAGACCGCAAGTCACTGCGGCAGTTAAAGAGGACAGGTTATCTGGTCAGCGGCACCACATCTTTGTAACCCCGACCGTCATGAGCACTCCATCCTACTTGCACTCCATCTTGCAATGCCATCGCAGCTTCTCGGAATCTGCCGATGGCATTAACGCTCGCTCAGCTGCACAGCATGCGCCTCAGAACCAAAAGGCCTTCTTATTCAAGTCTTTTGTTGCCGCTACATACGGCCAATTTGTTAAAGTTCTTCCTCAAAATATTCTAGACTATTCTTCCGTCCTCTTCGAGAGTATTCAAGTGTTTTTAGATG
This sequence comes from Amblyomma mixtum, assembly GCF_055824585.1. Lineage (NCBI taxonomy): Eukaryota > Metazoa > Arthropoda > Arachnida > Ixodida > Ixodidae > Amblyomma > Amblyomma mixtum. The sequence continues at coordinate 272,660,857 of NC_143013.1, forward strand.
TGTGCACGAAGCACTGGAGAAGTCTGCTTCTGCTAATCCGGCCATCTTACATAGAGAACTCCTCAGAGTTGACGACCGGTGATCTGCGGAGCCCAGCTTCCATCTTCATGTCTCCTCTTCGCGGACAAAACTAAAACGCACTCGCTAGAAGAATTTCGTTTGAGAAATCAGACCAGCGTGCCACCGATATGTGGAGCTCTTTCGTCCTTTTACGGCCCTTGGAAACAATAGGGCTCTGGTGAGGCTTTATCGAGACACCCAGGCCAAGATGACCTTCGTTGCGTAACTCAATCTTGCTCCTAAGAAAGGAAGTCGTCTTCAAACAGACATTTTCTTTTCTTCATTTAACTTTGAGACACCTCTGCATTGGCTCTCTGTTTTCGAAATCGTATTGCGTGGTCTGAAGAAAGAAGCATTGGTGAATTGCGCAAATAAGTTTCATTTTCAAAGTTTCTTGGGCGAATGCAGAACTTCATAGCTACCACCAAAATGCACATTTTTAATCAACTCGTCAATTTTTTTGGTTCTAAAGTATTGGTAGGTTTTGTAATCGGCCTTCGCCTCCATGACCATAGCGGTGTATTCTATAGTGCATCTGCGCAGGTTTCCATTGAACTGGGCTCCACGACTACACTGCGTTTATTTGGCGGCGTTCTTAAGAGGCTCCGCTAGGGTCATAATTGAAGGTATGTTGGGTACATTCTGCCACACCGCTGCATTCAAGGGAAGCCTCAGCCATGGTATTGTACTGCAACGCACCGCCGTAAAACTACGATAATTTTAACAACGTCCCTTCCAGCGCAACCTTTGCCTCTCGAATTGCATAAGATGGCTTGATCTCTTTAAGGAAATGAAAATCGGGTCGCTGGTCTCGGTCATGATTCGCCTGCAAGGAAGCGAAGTCTGTTACAACTTCCGAACTCCACCTGCATCCATGATTCGCCATTCCCCACCATGATTTCCCAAAACCTTATCACTGCGGTTTTCCATACCTATTCGCCTCAAGGGCATGCCAATGGGTCTTTTCTTGTTCTTTTCAATGCTCCCTGTTTTTCTTTGATCATGCTGAGCGCATTTAAGCTTGGGTTAAAATACGTTATGGGTTTAATGCGGAAACTCATTGTTGAACCAATCTGCGGGAATACATCGTCCCGGGCAAGGACGCCGCAGCAAAGCTACTGTAACCGACAGTTCCAAAAAAAGCGCGACAGCGTTCCTAGAAGGGCTTGAGGTTGTTTCGTGGCTCGTATGGGCTACTCCACGCCATAGAACACAATTTCTGATTTCTCTCTGACTATATAAACATTTTTCTTTTGTCACTGCGAAACACTTACCTTTAACGCCATTGCCTCGCTCTTCTTCTCTCGTCGTCTTTCACTAACTCCCCTCGACATGTTTGCTTGCATACTGTGTCGAGGACATAGCTGCTTTTCCTTCCATCATTGCTACACAACGTATTGCGCTGCTGCTGCCTCGAAGTGAATTCCTCGTGGAGCAGATACCACGGAGAAACGGCTTGTATTCTCCTACCGGGAGAGTCTCGAAGAAAGCCTCGACTTAGTGCAACCGCTGCGCGTTCTCACAACAACGCCACCAAATGGTGGCGCGGGAATCCATAGCCGCGAGTGGCAGCTGTGAGCGGAATGAAGAATGAGGCATCGCGAAACGGGGGCTGGCTACGCGAAGAGGTTTTTGTTTGCTGAGACGGGGTTTACTTGTCTGCGAAGCAAAGCCGAGCTGTTGACTGGTGCTGCAGTGCGAAACCGATGCGAGGCGTGCACCATCGATTGGATGCGCGTTCAGGTGGTCGGCCAACATTCCGTGGGCTCGTGCGCGCTAGAACCGCGGATTGAACACGGTGACGTCCCGTGAGAGCAAAGGCCTACCGTTTCATCCCCCGGAGAACGGCCCGAGTGACGAGCTGTCGACGAGTGCGCACACCGCCACCGCAGCCTGGCTCTTGCCTGGTGCGCTGGCACTCCTGCGATAAGCAAGCGGGGTCGGGCACGGATGAGCACGGACCTGCGTGGCGTATGGCTGGAGGTGCGCGATTCGGGCGGCGCAGGTTAAGCTGAAGGCATACCACTCTACGTTTTCGTGTTTCTCTTCGCACCAATCTCTTGTTATGCTGTTCATTGCGAGTTTCGCGTACCGCTTTTCGGAGCTATGATTGGCAATACAGTTTCAGTGACTTCCATGTCACGTAATGACGGGGAAGACAGAGAGCGACAGAGAGGGACATAAAGGTCAGATGTGATTGAATATGCGCACAGAAACATGGACAGAGAAAAAGAGCGAAATGAAGGAAGGAAGAAAGAAAGAAGGAAAGAAAGAAAGAGAGAAAGACGGAAAGAAAGAGGGAAAGAGAGCAGAAGACAAAGGAATAAAGAAAGAAAGAGAGAAAGAAAGGAAGGAAAGAGAGGAAAACGGAAAGAGAGAAAGAGAGAAGAAGACAAAGGAATAAAGAAAGAGAGAAAGAAAGAAGGAGAGAAAGGAAGGAAGGAAGGAAGAAAGGACGGAAGGAAGGAAGGAAGGAAGGAAGGAAGAAAGAAAGGAAGAAAGGAAGAAAGGAAGAAAGGAAGGAAGGAAGGAAAGAAGGAAGGAAGGAAGGAAGGAAGGAAGGAAGGAAGGAAGGAAGGAAGGAAGGAAGGAAGGAAGGAAGGAAGGAAGGAAGGAAGGAAGGAACATGTTCTAGGCACAGGAACCAAAGGTAGGCCAGGAAAGCGAATGCAACACTATATATAGGGTGTTCACCTAAGACTTACAGGAATTATTAAAAATAGGCGACACGAGTTAAAAGAGCTTATTTGCGGCATAGCATTTTCAGCGGTGCAGTCCACCAAAAAACAGCTAAGACATGCACCAGTAGGCCGGTTAAATAATATTTGAATAGCTAACTTTACAACTATTGTTGTTAGGCTCCTCACTGAGAATCTTCTAGCGCAGCGTGGATAATGTTCATACCAGTTCTTAAATTTTGGAATATGCCATTCTCGTCGCCTCTACAGAACAAAAAATTTTGTTGCCTCAAAAGGTTGAAAGCCAAACCACGCGGCCAGGAAGCTAGCCTCGCTTACGAGCGCACGTCACACAGCGATGCGGGTGCCACATGCATCAGTGTGAGAGCAAGAACTGTGGGGACGCTAAACTCACTTCAAGAGTGGAATGAGATAGCGTTTGATTTGATATTTGTCGCAGCTCCTGTTGCTGTTCTTCGTGTGTTTGCGTCCGTTTCTTTGCAATGGTCGGTCCATCAACCGCCGTATTCAGGTTGCTAGCTTCAATAACAGGCATCCGCTGTGCGGTGACGATGCCGACATTTGAAAATATCGTTTATTTTTCTCACTTGTCATATAAATTTTCTTTTACATGTCTTGTATGACTCAACCACTTAATTCAACTAGACCTATTTCTTCCGATTAGCCTTCGTCTGCACCTTCATCCTTGCGTATTTCGTGACACCGGACGGCCCTGGGTTGCTCGTGACTTGAGCTTTAATGCTCTCTAGGTTGCTATATAGAAGCAAGGTAGCTCACAATCCTACGAGCAGGTTACGATATAGTCACAAGGTCACGTGACATCTCTCGACCAATAAGCGAATTTCGAGACATTGGACGGCGGATATTCTTCCTGACATGCACACCAATGCTATCGCATGGACATTCAGCTTACGTGTGTGCCGTGTCGTTCGAGGCCGAGATAGGAAAATTTTAACTTTATTTAGTAACTTTTTATATGAATGATTTACATTTATTTTGGGACAGTTGATGCATTAATTTCAATCACGCGTTCTTTGCTCTTGTTGAATTTGTTAGGAACTCAGTACGCTCATTCTTGTTATAGATTAACTGTTGTGCCTTTCTTTCTATTTTTTCATTTTGCTTTTTCATCGACTGTCCGCGGAAACCAAAAAGTTTGAGCGTACTTTGGAATAGATTTTATCAATATTTTGCATGCTTACAGCTGTAGTAGGTGCTGATGCAAGCCGGACACATCTCCGGAAAAACAGTGTACGTAATGCTGCCGATCGAGGATACGTTAGCGATGTATTTGTCATATCTGAAGGGAGCGGTTAGTGTGACACCGAGATATATATGGCGGGAGACTTATATAAGTGGTTTCATTAATTTTTGAGGTTTACGTTCTAAATCGACTCAAGGCTATGATAGACGCCGTAGTGGAGGGCTTCGGGCAATTTTGATCACTAGCAGTTCCCTAACGTGCACTGACATTGCACATAACGCGGGCCTCTAGACTTTCGCCTTCATAAATGTGACCGTCGCGACCGGAATCGAACTAGCATCTTTCGGGTCAGCACCTGAGCGCCATTACCGCTGAGCCACTTTTTATGAGTGGAGGACCGTCAATGCTGTAAGGAAAGCATGAGGTTTTTTTTTTAATTTTTTAAAATTTTTAGTAAAGATTTTTTTTTTTAAATTAATGGTCATCTGCCTACTCGCACCAATCCACCACTCCGCCTAGCTATTTGCGAAGCGCAATATGGGTTGCCATGAGTTTTTATTTCTCTGCAGATGATGTATTTGTCTGCAAATAACATTATCTTGCAGTTCATTTGAGCAGTGATATAATTAACATAAATTAGGGCTAGCAATGGAAAAAGTCCGAAACTCGCGGAACCCCCGAGGTAACCACGATTGTTCTAGACGGCATAATTTCAAAGGTAGCAAATTGACAGCGGTTAGATCGAAAATCTTGAACCCAGCCCAGAACTTCCTCGTATCCGATCATGCTTTGCGATTGGATTATTATGGCATACGTCCGCAAACGCTTAAGAAAAATCCAGTAGTACAAGCCAGTTTGACAGCAGTTACGGATGCTGAGCACCACGTCATGAACGACTTCAGTTAACTGGGTGATGGTTGAAGGACCAGTACGGAATCCATGGTGGTCAGGTGATATAAAATATGTTAGCTGCTTTGAGATTATATGTTCGAAAACTTTACTAGCGATACTTGTAAGTAAAATGGGCTTCAAGTTTATTACGTCCCCGCCTTGAGTAAATAATAGTGGGTTTTTCCTTGGAAAAAACAGCGCTAAACGAAGGACAACGACTACCTTGAGTTTTTCAGTATATGCATGCTTTCGCATTTCGCACCAATCGAAATGGGGCTACCTTGACACTGTGGTCACTGAGAGAAATTCAAAACCACAGAACAACACTGCGTGTCACGCACACCTATCTCCGTTGTCACCTGAGAAGTACAGACATGATTAATTTACATTATTTTCATATCTGGTTCTATTTACACTGTTCTTGCAACAGGACCGGCACCGGTCCTGTTGTACTCTTTTTCGTTGTCCTTCGTTTAGCGCTGCTTTTCCCAAGAAACATGTACCAACTAGCTCAACTTTCCGTTTTACAGCGCCGGTCCTGTTGTACTCTTTTTCGTTGTCCTTCGTTTAGCGCTGTTTTTTCCAAGAAACATGTACCAACTAGCTCAACTCTCCGTTTTACAGCGCCGGTCCTGTTGTACTCTTTTTCGTTGTCCTTCGTTTAGCGCTGCTTTTCCCAAGAAACATGTACCAACTAGCTCAACTTTCCGTTTTACAGCGCCGGTCCTGTTGTACTCTTTTTCGTTGTCCTTCGTTTAGCGCTGCTTTTCCCAAGAAACATGTACCAACTAGCTCAACTCTCCGTTTTACAGCGCCGGTCCTGTTGTACTCTTTTTCGTTGTCCTTCGTTTAGCGCTGCTTTTCCCAAGAAACATGTACCAACTAGCTCAACTCTCCGTTTTACAGCGCCGGTCCTGTTGTACTCTTTTTCGTTGTCCTTCGTTTAGCGCTGCTTTTCCCAAGAAACATGTACCAACTAGCTCAACTTTCCGTTTTACAGCGCCGGTCCTGTTGTACTCTTTTTCGTTGTCCTTCGTTTAGCGCTGCTTTTCCCAAGAAACATGTACCAACTAGCTCAACTCTCCGTTTTACAGCGCCGGTCCTGTTGTACTCTTTTTCGTTGTCCTTCGTTTAGCGCTGTTTTTTTCCAAGAAACATGTACCAACTAGCTCAACTCTCCGTTTTATTAATAGTGGGCTTTCAGTAGCAGTTAAGTGCTTCGTAACTTATAACTGTTGTGAGGAGCAATATTCTGTACCAGACGGAAGCTGGAGTGCCTTTACAGTATATACTACTCTAAATACGTCCAACATGGCTGATTTATTCGTGATAAAGCCCCAAAGAAAGAGCGTTAGAACCCGCAGCTAGAAGGTAGACAAAATACGTAGAGACGGCACGAAGCTGTTACTGCCAACGGGGCAACTCTGTGGAACGCAGTCCTGAGAGTGCCGCAAATTTGACGCCTAACAAGCGTAGAAAACAACGGCCTTAAAATCTGAATTGTCTGTCAAAATGGTGCCCCGCAAAAAGAAAAAGGCTTTTCCTAGCGCTTCGAGCGAAATTAAAAAAAAAACACAAATAAGTGCTAAGGCAACTGAAACGAAAATTTCGTTCGCATCAACCGAGCGACATTTGATCCAAGGATCAAAAGGTGGTATAGTAGGTGGATTAACCTGGAAGTGTGGGTCGGGTTAGTATAACCCCAATTGATAATCCAATAAAATATACTCGGACATTTTAATCCTCACATTCTGGACCAATCAGGAAATTTCGTTTCCGATAAGTCGGGTGGTTTTTGCGTGACTACAACCTTAAAGATATAACATAAAGAAAAAGGAAACAGTATTCGCAGCGCTTGCTTTCTTGTTAGGGACGGTGGTGTTAACATTGTTGGCATTTAGTGACCGGACTGAATTCAGTTTCATGGTGATTGTACGTGAAGGAGAGGTTTAGAGCCACTCCTTTAACGCAACAGGCATCGAGTGCAACACAAGCCTGTGATTAGCCTAAGCCAGGGGATTACGCTGAGGTATGCAATTTGTCTGGAGGCTCTAACGCCCCCGAAATCGGCCATACGTTTGAGGGAATCCTCATTCGCGAACACATGCCCGTCTAACCAAAACGCGGCTTAGCACCGCTAGCCACCGGTGGGGCTGGCAGCGCAGGCCTGTCTCCTTGGGGACGAGACCGGGCATGCGCCTGCCCACTTCAGTGCCTCGTTGCGTTCGGACAATAGAATGCGTTTCCTGCAGCCACTGTTCGCATTCCAAATGGGCCGCGCCTCTCTTGCCGCCTCCGGCTGGCCGAGATTTGTGTGCTGAAGCCTGCCTGTGAGAGCGCGTAGTCGACAAGGATTAATCGTCGTCCATTCTACCACAATGGTCAGTGTTAAGCGTCGAGCCCATCTACAGCGAAAGCCTTCCGTGGACGGCAAGTCCCCGCTAGCTGAGCCCCATTGGTCACAAAGGGTGGCACCGTTACTTGCCGTCCATCAATGTCTCCAAGGGTCATTTTACGGTCGCCTTTTAAGTGGATCCCACATTACCTATGGAGGGAAGTTGAAAAAGTTGGTATCGTACGCAAATGTAGGCTTTTCTGTGGGTCATTTTTCCTTCTTTACAACTCCCCCCCCCCCCCCATCTTTTTTTTTTGGCAGAGAGATATTGTCAGTAGGGAATGCGTAAATGGCGCCTCACTCGTTTCCTGGCTGTCATTCAATGAGGCTGTCAGCTAAAGCTTTTTTATTCACGCTGCCAGGACAACTCCCTGATAATGTATAGCTTTTTGCCGTCCTCACGATCAATGCCTTTCAAACAAAGCCTACAAAGCTCACATTCAGTGCCATTCATTTTTGCTGTTTACAGCTTGATTGAGCAGGGATGGAAAAGAACCTACCTTTCTCTTGTATTCCCCTGGTAGTAGTTCGTTGCTTGTCTGCTGTAGAGCCTGACGCGCATGGTGACAACGCACCTTTCTGTGCTAAGGCGGAGGGAGCCGGCCGGCATACTAGCGCGTCTTCTGGCAACGTGTTTCGTCAAAGGCACGCCGTTGAGAATCTCACTGTAGGCTCAGCAACCTCGCTACAACGTGCAAATCCTTAATCACGAACGCAATTGCAGGCATACATCAACAAGCTTCCATGCCAATCAGAACGACAAAAATAAAATTGGCTGTGGCTTAGCTAGGTTTAAGCCTGGATATCTCGAAGCGAAAAGCTCCCGCTGCCTTTCAGCCAACTCCCAAGCTACCACTTCTGGATCGGCGTTTCTGCGCCGTCCAACTGTTGCTTCTTCTTCTTCCATGGCGAGTGTCTGCACCTGTTCTATGGGCAAGCGCGCCTTATATACCCCTCCTTTCAAATGCGCACAGCGTACGGCTGCGGCGAAAGGTCAGGCGACGGAGTCAGCGCGCGGCGGCGACGACGGCTGCGGCAGCAGCAGCCACCTGCGCTCCGCGTGACGTCACTCGGTTTCGCGCATGCGCAGCTGTGGCTCACGCGAAGCGCGGTGTTGACGAGCCTAGTGAAGGTTTTCGCTTCAAAATCCTTCCCCGTTCGGTCGCTCCCCCCCCCCCCCCCCCTTCCTCGGCATTAAGACAGCGGTGACCACATTAACAAGACGCTCTGTCTGGCGACGAGCGATTGAGTGAGGGGCTCCAGCGCGTGCGAACGTGAGTGCGCAATCGCTGAAAAAAGACTTTCGATAAATGGGATATCAGATGAGAAGCGCAGAGAGAGATGAAATCCTTTTTCTTAGTGAGAGAGACTACAACGCATGGGCCATTAGCCAATTAGGCCATAGTCGATGCGGCGCGGAGGATTTTCGCATCACGTAAATAAAGAAGCGCAAATGAAGGTGACCGAAGGCGAAAGGAAGATGGGAGAGGAAGGAGCGCTTCATTTTCGCTTTTTACTTATGCCAGAATGGACCAACTAGCCCAGCAGAGTCCTGCAAGAATTCCATATTTTCGTTTCTTTTCCACTGTGCGCGTCTCATTAGAAACCGGAGTACTACAGCCAAGTAACCATGACGCTTGAATGAGTAGTCATCCTTCATCAATCCCTCCTCACGTAATTGAACCTAATCAAACCTGCTTGGATTATTGTTCCTTCCCAGCTCGCACTCACGCACCTGCTATCGCGATACTGATGGAGTTTTTCCAATTTTTTCCTTCAATAGAGTGGCACCTTTCTAATTTATTTATATCTCAATAGGATTTTAAAGATATGACTAGTTGAAAACGTGAAGCACCCTGAGAAGAGCAAAAGTGGCTATTTTTAGACAATAGAGACCATGTTTCATTCCACTGACAGCTAATTGAGAAAGTCGGTGATCTACCGGAAACGTTTTAGGTTTCAGTAAATTTCAGGTTCTTCTTCTTCTTCTTCTTTGCACCAGAGGTGCCCCGCCAGAGACGGTTTGTTCCAACTTGAAGACTTGAAGACGCAGGGATAACAAAAAGGCAATAACTGAAGATTTATATACAAATATTTACAGAATATACAAATTAAGGCACTGGAGACATTAAGCAGCAAAAAGGACAAACCAAACAACAAAAAGGTGGATCTGGCTAATACTAGGGGAGGCCCCTACTCGGCGTTGCCGAAGATGCGTTGCATCTCACCTTAGCCCAGAACCCTTTTTCTGGCGCCGGAACCTGGTTTTAAAGACCTCAAGGCCAGGCCCACATTTGGTAGCACCCAATCATTTTAGACTATTCATATGATTCGCTAATCGAGAGCATGGCCAGCCCTCCAACTACCGTAGAGTGAAGCACCCTCTCCACCACAAAATAAAAATAAAAACAAACACAAACACAAATAGACATCCGTGCCAGCACGTGTGCGAATCAGTACCGCGGGTGGGGGGACACCCGTATACCTGCCGGCGCGTTCGCGAGCGGCCGCGTTCCAAGAAAGGAGACGCTTCGCTTTGAGCACCCCCAGCCGCGTTCCGATGACCCCCGCGAACGCTACCGAACCCTTACACGCCCTTCCCAAGATTCTACAAAGGGCTCAAATGCCACTTTTAGAATTATAACAAAGGGATCGGTACGGGTCACAAAACCACCCTGTGGGTGACATACCGCAGCTACACAAACACTGGCACGAACAAAACCAAAAACAAAAAAAAATGCACATGGGCACCAACACATTACAGAAAATGCTTACGGGCACCAAGAAAACAAGCAAATTGCACACTAAAATACACCCAGTGGCATGCCTGCCGTGCGCCGTAACACAGCGTCCAAGTTGGTGGGTTGCACCCAGTTCACCAGCATGCACACCCGCGTCCTGCTCGACACACACACCGACACTCGCAACTAGAGCGTCCAGTAGCACTCGCACGACGTCCGTAAGTGGCCACGTGAGCCTCCTTAGTCGCACCGAGCGTCCTTGTGTGCGTTCGAGCCACTACGCGTCTCAACACAACGCCTAACTGCCACTCGGCTCATTAGGCTGGTGCCACAGCGGGGCAAGAATTCAAAAATGCTGCCCTCCAGGATCGAAAACAACGTCCTGATCCTCGATAAGTGAAAATCTCTGACCATGCGACGCACTTGAGAGCACTCTCTCTCCGGCGCACCAGTACGGCACGCGTGGTGCGTAAAGAGCATAGCCCCTGGCCCGTCCAAATATAGCAGTACAGTCAGTCTTGCTACACTTGATATGCCGACCTCTAGCACGGAACATACTGTTCCTCGCGTCGACTTTCAGCGTGAAAGCCACGCACCTGCCTCCTGCCACTCCACCTCGCCCGGGGCCATCTGCACCTTTACTGCACGAGCAAACTTTGAAACCGCCGCTCCGTGCTTGATCAGCGCCCGCTGGCCCCGTGGCATAGTCTGACTCCGAGGCTCCATGAGCTCCCTGACAGTCACTTGACCCGGGCTTGCCTTGCGGCAAGTCGCCACCCATTTCCGGGTCCTCAACTGACCTGGTCGGGCACACACCGGGTGCGTTCAACAACTGCGCGGCGTTCTGCCCGGTCGGCCCAACAGGCCCACCTCCGCTCTTTGCCTCGGATGAAGGGCTCTTGCCACCAGAAACGCTACGGGGCACTTCATGCTCCATACCCGACACAGTGTGCGGTTGCGGCAACGCCAGATTTTCACTGGCTGTTACTAGCTCCGCGTCAGAGGTCACAATCTTAGTTATAGAGCCTACAGGAATTCCACCGCTGTCCTGTTTGTTATCGGACACCTTGGTCACGATTGGCCCTAGATCACTAGAATTGGGCTGCTCCTGTTCTTTGCTAGCCGCCCGCGGTGGCGGAAAAGCTGTGGTATTTCCGCGTCCTTCAGGAATCCTGTTTTCACTTCCTGAACCTTTCGCGGCGTTTCCTAAGAAAGATGCGTTCCCGCATACCGGCTGATTGCTTTCAGCGTCCTCAGTGCATTTTCCCCGACCTGTGCATGACAAGCATAATCCTTTGTCTTCCAGCACAGGCTGCCTCACCTCTCGGGACTCGGAGCAGTTCTCCCTGGTTAGTTCACTAGCTTTCCTGGACGCCTTGAGCTCAGCGAGCTCCAGCGCTAGCTGCTGGCGCTTTGCTTCTAATTCATCCAAGACGCACTTAACATCCTGAGGTTTCTCCTCGCACAGCGGCGCCTTTCCTCTATTCACTTTCGCAAGTTCAGCCTGAAAGTACGCTAAGCGCGCCTTCGCTAATTCCACTTGGTACCTCACATCGAGTGAGGGCCGGCATGGATAGCCCTCCATACCGCCGTCTGTACTCCTCAACTGTCCTACCGGCTCGAACACAGGGACGTGAACAATGCGACCAAGGAAACTCACGGTTTCGATGCGTCGATCCGCATTGCCCGCTCCTTGGCGTCGGAGTCCACCGCCACTTTTCCCGGACGCTGCGATGAGCTGTCGCACGCCGCTGGTCCGCCGCCGGTGACCGTCAAGTTATCGACGCGCTGCTTTTCTGGACCGTATGCAGTCCCGCGTCGCTGGACTACTGCCGTGGTCCTTGCGTCCTTGCCGCCGTCTCTCCGCAGGTCCTGTCTCGAACGCTGCTGTTGCCTGATCGTCGCCTTTCTCCCTGCGTTCAATTTCTTCTTCCTGCGCCGTCTTCCGATGGCCGCAGGATCCTGTCGACTGCGCCAGTAAATTTCAGGTTCTTCTTCTTCTTCTTCTTTGCACCAGGGGTGCCCCGCCAGATACGGTTTGTTCCAACTGGAAGACTGAAGCTCTTCGCACCAGGGGTGCCCCGTCAGAGACGGTCTTGTGTTCAGTTGAGACGCAGGGGTAAGGCGAACACTTCAAATTTTATGTACAGTATTTACAATAGATACAAGTTAAGGCACTAGACACATTAAGCAGCAAAAAGGACAAACCAAACAACAAAAAGGTGGATCTGGCTAATACTAGGGGAGGCCCCTACTCGGCGTTGCCGAAGATGCGTTGCATCTCACCTTAGCCCAGAACCCTTTTTCTGGCGCCGGAACCTGGTTTTAAAGACCTCAAAGCCCGGCCCACATTTGGTAGCACCCAATCATTTTAGACTATTCATATGATTCGCTAATCGAGAGCATGGCCAGCCCTCCAACTACCGTAGAGTGAAGCACCCTCTCCACCACAAAATAAAAATAAAAACAAACACAAACACAAATAGACATCCGTGCCAGCACGTGTGCGAATCAGTACCGCGGGTGGGGGGACACCCGTATACCTGCCGGCGCGTTCGCGAGCGGCCGCGTTCCAAGAAAGGAGACGCTTCGCTTTGAGCACCCCCAGCCGCGTTCCGATGACCCCCGCGAACGCTACCGAACCCTTACAGTTTCTATATTTCGCTAGCGGAGAACCAAGTTGCAGGCTTTTTAAGCTTTAGGGTAATATGAGGATTTACTTGTTCCTTCAAAGCGGAGCTTTTTTTTTTTCATGCGAAGAAGCGTTCACAAGTTCGAGGAAATTGGAAAACGAAAGTAATGTTTTTGTTTCGACAGCAAGTAAGTATGGGTATTTTATTCTAATTCAATAACGGAAGTGTTTGCTCCAGATCGAAGGCCCCTTAGGGTTCATAATCAAGCCTTGAACTGCTGTGTATTTAACTTGCGTCCTTCTCTCAATGTGTTTTAAAATTTCGGCTTATTATCTGATCTGAAAAGAGAACAGGAAAACATAAAACCATAGTGGCTGCCCAGTTTATTTTTTCAACGCTATCAGAAGCATTTTCAGTGCTACCTGAAAGAGGAGTGGAAAAAAGAACACGACTTCATCTAAACTGACAACTTTACTATCAATGCTTTCTGGCTTGGTTTATGGGAACGCAGATTCTGGACAGTACGATCAACAATCGGGTAACCTTCCATAGACACGGCTCGCGCCATCTTTCCGGCCACCGTTCGTGATCAATATTTTCTGCGGAGTGATTCTTTTGCCGGCGCTACGATGGGAAATGATCCGTCAGTAGAGACTGACGCGAGCACGGGCCGAGCGTGAACCACTTTACGTGGGCGCGGAGTGATCCGTCTTGGCTCGTAATTTCGGGATGCGCGCTTCACCTCCCGCTTATTCCTCGCTTCCTCATGTATCTGAAAGGGAAGCAACGGCGATGTAGCGGCTCCGCAAGACCCATCCAAATCACTCGGGGTCTCCATCTGGGCATTCGTATTGCCATGAAATAGAGCGGGGATACGCGAAAAAGGTTGTTTCATTGAAATCGTTTTCCATCTGCTAATAACCGCTCATTATGTTTTTGCGAAGCACTGGCGAACAGAAACAGAGCGTCACAGAGAGGCCGTGCAGGCACATGACAGTGAGATAAATACAAAGCTAAGTGCACATGTTCCTTCCAGGCACATCATTAAAGTGTGGGATGCGTAATCCACACATATATAGCGAGAGGGGGACATAAAATTGTCGTTCGATACCAAAGCCGTGATTTGTGCTAGCTTCGATTCGAAATTTCGGAAATAATTTCATTTTCGCATTTTTTTCTTCAAAGTAGAAAGAGAGAGACAGAACATCGAAATTAAACGGTTTGGTTTTTGTGGGGTTTAACGTCCCAAATCGACTAAGGCTATGAGAGACGCCGTAGTGGAGGGCTCCGGAAATTTCGACCACCTGGGGTTCTTTAACGTGCACTGACATCGCACAGTACACGGGCCTCTAGAATTTCTCCTCCAAAGAAATTCTAGCCGCCGCGACCGGGATCGAACCCACGTCTTTCGGGCCAGCAGCCGAGCGCCGTAAGCACTGAGCCACCGCGGCGGGGTCACCGCGATTAAACGATCAAAAAGACCGGGATGTGGGATTCAGTTTGGTTTGAATAAACTGCGCGCTTTTTTATGGCTTCGGAAGGTTTTTCTGCATAGAACATTTGGAGTTGTGTGTGCAGAACGGGTGATGAATTTCATATGTACAGAGGGTGTCATTTCTGGTACCCAAACATGTTACAAATAAGAAGAATTAACTCTTCAGCAAGTCGCACAAATGGTCATGAAGATTTCAGCCACATGAATTGTTTCCTTTGCGCTGTGCACAGTTTTCAGGAAACCTTCCTAAATACTTTGAAAGGCTTGACGGTGAACCGAATTGAGTGAACAAATTTTTGTTGGGTGAAACATGTATGGCGTGGTATATTTGACAAATTGCTTAAAAATTATTCTGGCTATAAATTAAGGCAGATGAATACTAGCTGTTTTTCCAACTGCATCCCAGCAGCCGCAGTGATTATCGTACAGACTGCTTTCTAATAAATAACTTTCGCTTCGTAATCTCAAGCGCCGAACTGCAAGCGGTATTCTCATGCGCTTTAATGTTATCTATCGAAGCATACGCACATCCTCTCCGGTAGCTCTTCGGGGAAGTGCGTCAAATGGCCGTTCGGGTTTCATTCATTCAGCGGGAGGCGTAAATTGTTTCTGGTCTTACTATAACTGCAAAAAAAGAAAAGAAAGCACGCCACAACAATGTAAAAAGGATTGTCCGTATAGCAGATAAATGAGCTTGCAGTTTCCGTGCGTGAACTTTCCAGTCCTAAGTGAAGTTTGTTATTCAGAAAAAAAAAAAGAAATATCGGCCTTACGTGACGTCTCGGACCGAAAATGTGAAATTATACAATGCTCACTTCAAGAAGCGTACACGTAAGCGTTAGAAAAATTCGAAGGTCATTTCCGAATCCAACCACGTCTCCCTTGTAGTCTTATCTGTTATCTTTGCCTTCGTTCCTATCCTCAGAACCGTGGGTTGTGCGTAGTTCGCACCGCTATGTCGACCTGCGGACAACTTCGCCCTTCTGTGTAGTCATGACTTACCTGAACTGCCACTCTGTGATTCCAGTTTGGTACCCACGTTTCTTATACCAGTAAAACACTTTACGCATAAGCTTTTTAAGACAGCCAGTAACTGCCGTAAGTGTCGATTCGTTATAATCGCAGAATTTTGATTAATGGTACTTAGTCAAGCGTATCTGTATAACTCTTGCGCTTGCTCAGATTTATTCGCCCGCATCTGCTTTCTCTAAGTGATTAGAGAAAGTAAATCTCCCGCCTTTCCTGTGCCTGCTCCTACCCGTTGTTTCTTCTTGTTTGTGTTCTCTAACTTAGGGCTTATGTATCTTCAATAGTGTCAACTCATTCTCTCACTAACGCCCTCTTCCCATCTCTGTTTCACCTATACTCTCATCCTATAGCATCCTCAGTGTCTCCTTCGTTCCCGCAATCACCGCATTCGAGCGGCCTGGCTCGTATGCGCAACCGCTAATCCCCTGACGCTGCAGCGAAGCGATCGGCGCGGAACGCGGCTCCGCACAAAGGCAGCGAGTGCGCGGCAATTCATTTTTCTTCGAACGCTGTCGTCGGGTGCTGCCCAGAGCTTTCATCTTTAACGCAGGCGAGCCAGCCGATCGAGCCGGACGTTGTGTCAGCAGCTTCCGGCGCGTCCACACCTCCGTGGAAAATTGTATTTATCTGGACGCTGCAGCAGTGGTCTGGCTTGCCCAATAGCGGGAGAAGCTCGCATTTTATTCTCGCGCATGTCTCCGGGGACGAAAAGGAATGTGTGTCCCGTGAGCGAGGGTTTTACACACAAAAGAACGCTTCTCGCTATCTTCCAACGTTTTGTCGGTCCGCTGTTTCCCAAATTAAGACGCGCTCTATCCGTCACACCGCTTGAATAAACGTGATGTGCGGGCGATAGACGGAGCTATTGTGCTGCAGAGGATTGTACTGCCGAGCCATCTCCGAAGTCTGCCCAGCTAACTTGCGTCAAATTGGGTTGAATACTAGCGTGACATCGCTTGCTTACATAGCTCGCAGAAGCAGTCCATACATCACAGCTAGAGACACTCAGCATAACACATGCGGGGAGAGCCACACTAGGCAAAGTCGGACTCAAAACAGACAGGGGAGCTAGACAGAGGGAGGATATCGACATGGAGATTAGGAGCAATCTTGGGATTCCCCCTTACTCAAGAACATGCACCCAGTAATAAATAAGGAAAGAAGACAAAAACGGGCAGACGTGATAGACCGCATCTCCGGTGACAAGCCTCAGGAGGAGGTCGCCTACGTAGACGCAGCGGGCGATACACACATTCAGTACACGACCGTCGCGGTAGTGAACGGAGCGGGTAGCCCCATCACGGCCGCAACTATCCTAGGGACAAACACTGAGACGGCGGAGGAGGTCGCAATAGCACTGGCTTGCGTCGGTTCCAAAGCTAAATACGTCATAAGCGACAGCAAAGCTGCAGTCCAAAATTTTAGTAGAGGGAGAGTCTCTCCCCTCGCTGCCAAAATTTTAAGACAAGCGACATTGAATAGAACAATTAATATAATCTGGACCCCCGCGCACGAATCTGTCCGTGGCAACGAGACGGCCCCCGATGTGGCTCGAGATCTCTACCACCGAGCTGCACACGACGGTCCACCGCTCGCAGATCACGGGAGAGAAGGGCGACTAATCTCCTGTCAGCAAGTTACAGAATATTACAGACAACATGTCAGGTACTTTTCCCCGCCTAGCATAACGCTCAACAATCAACAGGCGGTGGCGTGAAGGCGTCTACAAACAGATGTCTACCCACACCCAATTCTATGCAAACATATCATTCCAGAAATAGAGGACGATAAATGCAAGAAGTGCGGAGCGAGAGGGTCCCTCGACCACATAATATGGGAGTGCAGCCAATCCCCAGGCAGGGCAAACAACATTAATAGTAGAGACGCCTGGGAGACCTTGCTACGGAGCTCGGACCCTGAGCTCCAGCTCACCGCCGTCCGACTGGCTGAAGAGGCCGCCGGGATACAAGAGATCCTGGCCAGCATCTGACGCGACTACCCCATGCGGCCGGATCTCTCCTGATCTTCCTCCCTCAACTGAGGATATAGGGCAGGGTAGGTCTGGATGAGGTAGTCTCATTCTGTTGGACAATAAAGGTTTTTCACTCACTCACTTGCAGAAGCAACCCTTTAATCTTCAGCGTTATTTTGAAACGTCGCGCTCAGCTTAGTGCTTAAGGTTGGACGCGGAAAACTGGACAATGAATGTCATCAGGGTTGCAGTAAAAGGGAAAGTGGAGCTAGTTGTTACATTTTTTCTGGCGTTTCTTCTGGCTGGTTAGGAGCGCTTGTCCTTCTTTCGTCGTTGTGTGTCGCGGCAAGTTCTTGTAGTCACAGAACAGAGTTGCCGTCTCAGGTTTGTCATCTGGCCTACAACCATGGTATGAGCGCGACAACTGCCATCTGTGAGCTGTTATAGATTGTGCTATGTCTTTCTTTGAATGCATTTCAGACTTACTCGTATACTCTGGACAACGAGTTGGTGTATTTTTGTAAGTGTAGGTTTGGGTTCGGAGAACCTTTTAC